>NC_134576.1:32306088-32633900 GCF_050947875.1 Dermacentor variabilis | reverse complement strand
GGCTCATGCTCCAATTTTTCTGCTACCCTACACAAAGGATTGAAGTTGGTGTAGCCGTCAGATTTGAAGAATGGCTGCAAAGTGTGTTTGCACTGTCAATACCTGTACTACACCCAACAATCTGATTTATAAAAAGTTTGTCTTGTTTTGCAGACCTGACTGGTGTGCGATCATGTTGTTCTAACACTGAAGAGCTACAGTAAATCAGTTTAAAGTAGTAAAGTGTTTCAAAACCAAAATTTTATTAATTTGGCTAAAATGGGTCAACTACTGCTGGAGAAAGTGAAGGAAGTATACTTCGTTTTCAATTTAGCACCGCTAACCAATTTGGAATCACAAATAGCAAACCATTTTTTTTTATTTTAGTCATTCCCACGTAGAAAATGTTACTGAAACTTGCTAGGTTGAATTTTTGGTTCCTTTAAAATGAAGCATAATGCTACTTTAATCACAAGCAGTTAGCTAGACCCAAACGGACACTCCAAATATTCACAATACATACCTGTGAAATTTTATGATCTTATAGTAAAATGGCTGATATTTAGAGCTTGCTTACATATGCCATATCGGCACCAGCAACCTTACCATTCTTTATTTGCATCTAGTTTAGAGCAAAAAATCATAAAAAATATAAGTAGTGTCACTCACCAATTTTAATAGCTGGAATATTGGACCTGTTGATTATATGCTGACACCTGTGCTGCAGCGACACCAATTTATAGCACCAGTGTATCACAGAAGCTGAAATTTTATACTCTGCTTCACAACTGCAGTCAGTGTCTAATTTTTCGGACTCCCTTGGATTCCCAAACTGTCGAAAAATTGGGCAGGCCCAAAAAACGAATACATGCATGAAACTGCACCATTTTATAGGTATTTCTTGAATGGAGAGGCTCAAGGACAGAGTATCAGACTTGTGCAACTCTTCCAATGCATCAATGAGATGGATCTGAAAATAGCCAGTAATTAAAAAAATAAATTGCAGTTTCACTCAAAATGTGCAGCATTGATAGCGATAGCAAAGTGCTAGAACTCGTATCAGAGAACTACACATAGTAAGGGTCATAGTTTTATCGGCCGAATGCAGACACTCACTGTCCTAATGCTAGCGTGATGAAGAGCAGAAGCAGTGGCGAGTGAACACTTCGTGCTGCCTCTCGCTTGATTACGCCACCTCCAACACTAGGCCCATGGGAGAACAGTACACAAAGCCACCAGCCATCTCTCCTAAACTTTGCACCCACCACAGATTACCTCCAAGATTGGGCACACACAGCCACACCATGCGTAGAAGTTGCCAGGCTAAAAAAAGGATGCGCGAACTTGCCAGCACCCTCCTCTCCTTTAGCATTTGCTAGAGCACATTACTGCACACACAGCACACGGCACGCATCAAGTCACCATACTTCTTGGCTCACCCGAAAAGTATATCTTACACGCACCATAGAGCGTGTAACCTAGGTCAGGTATCTGATCCAGATCCTGTGCGAAGCGACACATCTCCATGTTAAAGAGCAGAGGCAATATTATCGCTCCTTGAGGTGTTCCTTTGCTAGGCATTTTAAATGTCTCCAATGTGATTTGGCCATTACTGATACGTGCCTCCCGGTTATCGTGCTGTGGGCGTGCAGAGGTTCTCTAGGGGATAAAAAATATACACTCCAAAGCACAGTATTAGCAGTGGAGAAATTTTCCCGAGGAGGCGGACTGAGCCGTGCGCCCGAAAAGTCCAAGGTCATCCGGATACACACGAAAGGCTATAAATCCAGAGCGTCGATTAACATTGTGGTTGAGGGCCACATGGTCCGAGAGGTACCCACGATGCGAGACCTGGATTTGTGTCGATAGAGTGATGGGAGAGCAGCACAGACACTCAAAACCCTCAAATCCGCAGCCCACAACATAGCCGAAATGATACGTCGAGTGACGTACCGAAAGGTGGGCATGCGAGAAGACGATACCCTGAGGCTTGTACAGGCCTTAGTAATTAGTCAAATCATGTATGACTTACCTTACCAAATCTTGAACAGAGAAGAGGAAAGGCAGGCCAACACGATAATTTGAACCACTTTCAAGGCGGCTCTGGGCTTGCGTAAATGTACCTCCACGGAGCACATGCTAGCTTTGGGAGTACGTAATACTTTCAGTGAACTCAGGCAGGCCACTGATGAAACAGAGGGAACGCCTCAGCCTCACAAAAACTGATAGGGCAATATTGGCTCGACTCAATATTCCAGCATACACCATTTATCACGCCGAACAGGCTGTGGTTCTCCCTCCTTCGGCGAGATCCAAAATTACAGTAGCTCCAATTCTCCAGAATATGCATCTCTTATACAACAAGGAAAAGCACAAAGCATGCACACAACATATTCAATCTGTGTGCTCTAATAAACCTAGGTACTATACGTGCTACACGGATGCAGCTGCGTATGGAGAGGCGACTGGGCAGCGCTACCAGAAGAGGTGCGTGCACCCTGGCAGTCGTGAATGCGATCTGCCAGCAGCAAATAACCGCGTCAGCCATGGCGGGATCACCCAACTCGGCCGAAATGTTAGCAGTGGCGATCACCCTCGCTCGCAAAGAGACTCGGTTGTGGTTACGGACTCCTGGAAGACATGTCACATATTTCTCAAGGGGCACGTGACTGCAGCTGTCGCGATAATTCCCAAATCTTTCACCCACCATCATCGCCTACTCTGGTGCCTGGGGCACGAGGGGGCACAAAGGAAGGAACAGGCCAACGCATTAGCTCTAGGGTGTACCAACCGAGTGATGGCCGCCTCTTCTAACCCAAAGCACTCATACTATCTCTCTCAAAATCTCATCAATTTAATTGCCAAAGACATCTTTGCTCATCAGCACGGAGTCCGCAGAAAATAACTGCTGCCTCACTCACAACTTAGCGGAGAAGAGGCCGTCAATTTGCGCAAAATACAGACTGGGGTATTCCCCCATCTAAAATTGCTAAACGCCATGTATCCCACTCGCTATAGGGCCAACTGCCCTTGGTGCGGTGGCATACCTACCCTAATACTTGTAACCTGGGAGTGCACTAAGAATCCTCATAGGCCAAATAGCAACGACACAATGGAGCAGTGGGAGGCCCAACTCGCCCGTTCTGACTTGGCAGGACAAAAGTCCTTAATTAGCCAGGTCAGGCAGGCAGCAGAGGCCAGTGGGGCCCTGGACTGGGCTGCTCCAACCACCTCTCCTTGAAATCTCTTCCTGACAAATAAAGTTTATATATATATATATATATATAGGCACCACGCGGTCATTGTACAGTGCCACTGGTAATTCCCAGTCAATGAGGAATTCGTGGCACATAAAGCAGCATGCAAGATAAATGCAGGGTGCATTGCACATTCAGAATCTTATGCTGTTCTTATAAAAAAGCTTAGAGTTCTTAGTGAACTTACCTAACGCGAAACATTAGAAAGGCTGCTACATACACGGCCAATTAATTTACAGTTTGCATAGCACACATAGAGATATTGCAAGTAACTCACTTTCTAGCATAGGTCGGCAGAATAAGTGGATGCTTACTTGGTAATACCTTGGCACTCGCTCACTCACCTTCATGCTCACCAATACTCGCTCAAGTTCATAGTTGCTTCCATTCGCATTTGCCAGCACTCTGCCAACAGTCACTCTCGTTGGTACTTGCTTCTTCTAAAGCTCACATTAACCAATGCTCACTCCCATTTATATTCAGCAGCACAAGCACACCGGCACTCAGTCCCATTCATACCCCTGTACACTCACACCCTTAGTCATTCACTAATGCTTTATCTCACACCTGGTAAATGAGTGTGGTGTGAGCATGACTCAACACACACTTCAGTGAGCATGTCAACCTATGCGTTCTAATGACAGTGAAGGACCATACACTACCAAACCTAGGAGTTAAAAACAAGCAACACTCGTATGACAATGATAGTGATAAGCACAGTCATTGTCCATTAAATCTAATCACCAGAGTGACTGCTGGTGCTCACATGCATCCAAGGCTCTACAACACTATTTATGACCTGCAGAATCTGATCGGACATGCCTCCTCTGCTTTAAAATTTGCAATGTTTGCAAACGTTTAAACAATAGGCACATTGCACCCAGTGAGAACTTGACAGCAATGACAGTGTGGTGAAAAGTAACACCAGCAAAATGTAAAACGATGCGTGGCAGTATAGTGCACTGCTGCCAGCGGTTTTTCATTACTGCTAGATGTCTGTTGCAAGAACACCGTGAAGTATACTTAATATCGTCCAAGCACTGGACGAAGAAGTTTTTAAAATACACGAACCTACTTTTACCAGCAAGTGGTGCTTATCCGAGGGAAAGACACAGCTGTGAAACTGCTCGTGACAAATGCAGCTTCTTTAGCAAGCAATGGTTAGCATAACAGTTAGCACAATAGAAATTAGTGAAACTCGGCACTACCATTCTTCTTCCTGTGCTTCCATAGTAGCTCTTGCCTCCCATGATGCAAGAAATTGGCTGAGACCTAGTACAGGAAAGGTCCAAAAGTATATAGGACGCAGTATTTGAATACTGACACTGACATTCCACTCTTTCATGGAACCAGCAGCTCGTAAACTTTTTACTGTGCTTGTACATAAATATGTATAGGTGAGACACAAGAGATCGCAGCCTCACCACAACATGGCAGGCCTGCCATCTGCTGAAGGTGTAGTGAGTATGCAACTTTGATCATCACGAACTTGGGATTGCGCTTCGTGTTTTCCACTGACATTGTCCTATAATTTTAATCTCGCAAACACACACTGAATTATGCCAACTTCAGCCTTTTTTGGTTTAAGAGCTCAGAAAGTCGGTAAGTGTTAACACTTATTATCATTCTGATAGCAGCCAACTAAAATTTGGAAACCTAGTTGTCGTGCCATTGTACGAGGGCCATGCCGAAAGTAATAGTCAATTTGTTTTTGCACACAAGTCACAGGTGTGCACAGGAATGAGTGTTTGGTAGCACATGGCACTAATCATTTCTGCATTCATGAATGGCCATTTGGCATCAATACTCGGCACTGTGTATCCACCAGTACACTAAACAAGATGGCAGTACATTATGCCACAAAGTGAAAGTATTACCCAGATCGAAATCTCATGTTGTGGTACTGTTGTATGCATGGGAATACCAGGATGTGGTTTCAAGTTCGCATCCTTCTTGGATAGCAAGAACACCTTGGAGATTCGTCTGGCTGGCACTGTTCTGTCTTTCACAATAGTTTATTCTGTGCTAAAGCAGCATGTAAAATTCAGTTTCTTTCTTTAATATTAGGCAAAAATGTTTTTTTGTTCTGTCTTGAAAACTTGTGCTGGGACATCGGTGGCCATGCTAAGTGAGCTCTGAGGGGCCAGATGCAGTCACAATGTATCATAATGGCTCTCGCTTGAGTTGTAAACAGTAATGCATCCGCTCAGTATCCCTAGCACTATCTGGTCCTACAAAAAGTGCCGACAGCCATTTGCCCAGAGCGTTGCATTTCAATTGCTGTGCACTGTGCAAATATACCAAATGTAAACAGTATCAATGGGCTACTAAAATTGAAGGACAAATGAGAAGGTCTGCACTCACTGTGCAATAGTTTCAGTTGTCTGTTTTTGTTTCTCTCACTTGCTTATGTGCTATACATAAGTAAACGTTATTGAAAGATTTAGTGCAGTCAAATATACACTTTTTTTATGAGTATTTTCTTTAGGACTTTATCTGTGCAGCCATGACTGTGTTTTATACCAAACCACATTCAGAACAAAGCGCCGCACACCCACATCTGGGCATTCCCAAGGCGACAGTAAAAATTGGTAAACTTGCATAAACAGTGGGGCCAAATTTCCCTCCAGGTAATATTATAAGGAACTCTCTATATGACGCCTTATTTAGTAAACTTGTGGTGGCATAATTTTTGTTTAAGAACAAAATTCAGCTCCCAAAATTAATCATTGATGAATGGCAATTCATGAAGAAGCTGTAGTGGTGTGTGGAGCTAGGTCAGGCATTATAAAAATGACCAGCAAGCATTGAATATCAGCCTCGGAGTAGTCACTCTGAGACAACAACTGAAGGCAAGGAAGAGGCCATTGATGCACTTATTAAAGAAGACAGGAAAGTAACAATAGATGAACTAATGAGAATGATTGAAATAGGAATAGCGCAGTTGAAAAGACAATTGAACACTTAGGTTACCTGAAAATAAATGCTGCTGGATATTTTAAGAAACTGCAGAGGCTCCATTGCTCATTGCACAATAGGCAACTTAAAAGCAAAGTGACCATACAGCACAAAAATGTGTGCCTTCACACTTGTAACTTAATAGTGAAGAGAATTGTCAGAATGAGAAGGGAAATGCTTCCTTACCCACTTCAAATGTGATTAAATACAAAGCCTGTGCTCACCCTAGTGCATCACTGTCCATACCGAACTAGAATGGAGTTCTATTGGAGGAGTATTTTCAAGCTTCCCGATTGACAGGCCACATGCTCGCAGAGAATGAAGACTCAGTGAAGAAAGGAACAAAAGACTTTAAAGTAATGTTGCACAGTTTCACTTTCAATAATGCAACATAATGATTTGTGAAAGGTTGTTGCTTTTTACTTTCACTATGATCCTTTTAACTAATGCACATGCAGGTTCAGTAGCGGGCTAGAACGAACACGTTGCATGTGGCTTGCCCCTAATGTCACAGCTCCAATAGTGTAGTCACAAGTTTGATGGAAAACTATTTGGCCAAGTAAAGCCCTTGTACAGCATTGTACAAATCTTGTCACCAACAAGTAAAGCGACAAAACTGACGTTTCAGTGCTCGTCCGAGAACCTTCACAAAACAGAAGTAGAAAATGGTCGTGTAACAAAGTGACTTTGCATAGATGGGATGAAGATTCATTCTGTTACAAGGATTTGTCAATAGTTTGAATGGTGAGTGATTCTAGATGAAACCATGACGACACATTTTGGCCTGTCACCAAGATGCTTGCACCGTCCCTAGTCGGTGGCTGCAATGCAAGAACATCTTTGTGCTGTGCATTAGGTGCACGTTAAAGAACCCCAAAATTAAACCAGAGTCCCCCACTATGGTGTGCCTCATGATCGGATTGTGGTTTTGGCACGTAAAACCACAGAATTTAGTCTTAATTTATGCTTGGGTAGTAATTATGTCAGCATAATGTTGCAACTCTTGAGATATGTAAGACTGACAATAATGATGAAAAGTGCAGTGACGCCACCAAGAGCTAGCTTTCACAGTTTCTGATCAAACTGATTATTTTGAATAGTGAAGGCCACTGTTTTTCACCGAGAAAGCCATGAAAATGACAATAATGTGGCGCTTTTACTGCAACTGCAATAAGGGACTCGTCAAACTTGCTCGTCAATGGCGTTTGGATAGCAGTGTGGCTGCCATCACCTTTCTGTTTCCATGTGAGATAAATGTGTTCTGCAAGATGGCAAACCGTACAAGTTGTGGTTTCATGGTTAGTAAAGCTCAAAGGGACAAGGAAGAACACAGGATGAGCATTTACTGTCAAGCTAAAGGGTTTTAAGTTCTGTCAGAGATTGACATGCTTGTGTGGACCTCACTGTGTGTACATGCTCAAATAGAAGCTTGTTAGTGCACTCAATAAGATGAGGTTACATCCCCAATTTATTCTCCACTGCACAGAACAGGCCTCGGGAATTAATCTCACTGTCGTGCAAGCTCACGGAAGCTTGGCTCACACACGTGCATTTGTCTTCTTCAATAAAACATGCTTCAACAATTTCACGTGCTAGTGCATACACGCATAGAAGAATCTGGGTCTTTGGAGCCAAACAATATTGTGGCAGTGCCGAGGCTGTCGGGCATTGTTGATCTGTTCACATTATAATTTTGAGCCATCCATATCACATCTAACACATACACCTGTGCTGTGCAGGCACCCAAAATGCCATCCATGGTGTAGAACCAAATTTGAGGATCACTACACTGCATGGTTTGTACTACTACAGTGGGTTGCTAACATCATGCAGAATGCACCAAAAAATCCTGTGTGGTGGTGTAAGTAGCAGGTCCCAGGAGCTTTACAAACAGCCTTACATGGGATCGAAATACTGTGCTATATGACTGTCCAAGGGTGTGGCCATTTTTATTGCTGATGTCCAGCCACACCTGTTTCAGAGGTTGATAAGCAGCCCATGTTTTTCATCACTTACTTTGGCAAAGTACTGTTGCATATTTCTGTGGCGTCAGGTGGGTGTAACTGCTGCGATGTGTGGTGGGACGCTGGAGAGGAGGGTAGCAGGTGATAAGGTGGGGAATGTTGGTGCGTTGTTAAGTGGAGGGAGAAGTAATGGCCCATGCCCTGATTAGTTCGTGCAAGTGATGACGTCATTGGGGGATGGGAGGCTACTGCGCTAATTGGTCAGCTCTTGTCTTGAGGTCATAGCAATAGAGTGGAAACAGCGTGGGCATCTACCATGACCATGGCGGCTGCAGGATCTGATTTTTTGCTAGTAGCTTAGGATAATATTGTTGCGCTGTTGCATGGTGAGGGAGCCAGGCAAACCACAAACAAGCAATGAAATGCCCTAGAGCAGCCTGTCTGTCACCAGGAAGAGAACACATCTAAACGGCTGATGCAGTTGTGTGCCAGCTGAAGCGTGAGATTCAAGCTAAAGAGGCTGTTGGGATCGGGGCTATAGTGCATGTTGAGTTTAAAAACACTTTCCACTCTCTCATGTGTTTCCTGCAACCTTCTGAGGTGTGCCCTATGACAATAACCATTATCTGTCTTGCTTGTGTTTCGTTTCTTAAAAACCACTTGCTACTATCCCATCAAGAATGCTACGTTGCACTGATAATGAACATGCCATGCCATGATACCTGAAAGTATCAGGCATACCGTTTTAAAGAAAGGAGAGACACACAACATAGATGATAATTATTGTTGTGAGACAAAGATGCACCCCTAATGCCATAAACTGCTTTTAAAGTGCATCTAAAATGCCCATAGAGCTTGGTGACACAGTTTATTGGGTTAGAATAAAGCAAAGTGCAGGGTTGAAGAGCATGATGATGATGAAGCAACATTTACTGGGCCCGAAATAAATCGGTGGTGCACGCAGGCACCAGATGGGGTGGTTCCCTAGTTACGGGACCCATATGTTTCCAGCAGCTCCTGGCTCCTGTCCGTCAGTGCGAGCTGAATCGGTAGGGCGGGGCTGGATAACAAGGTCTCCCATTGCTCAAGGGGTTGTTGATTGGGGGTGTTGGTGGGAAGGGGAGGAGGGGGGGTCTTGAGTTCTGTGCACTCTGCCAAGACGCACGGCAGGGTGCCTTTTTCACTTCTGCAAAAAGGACATAGCATATCGTATTCCGCAGGGTACATGCGGTTCATCAGTACGGGATGCGCAAGCGATCCCGCCTGCGCTCGACGCAGCATTGTCTGTTGTTGCCTGGTGAGTTAGGGGTGCGGTTCTGGCACTCTGCACCTTTCCTCTCGGTACATCCGGGTAATGTCCCGAAAGCTGGTAACCGGGTGCGGTAGCTCTTCCGGCTCGTGCTCGGCCCGGATTGACATTTCTCGGGCATGGTAGTCGGCGATGGTGTTGCCAGCTGCCTGCGAGTGAGCCGGGCTCCACACGAGCTCTATGGCTCTTCCCGTAGGCTTGTGCTTGGCTAGAATGGCTCGGGTCACGGAGCAGATTACCCCCCAGCGGAAGCTTCTGTAGGCTGTCTTTGAGTCGGTGACTATACGGTGTCCATGCTCGGCTGTGCGAGTGCGAGGGCCACGGCCGCTTCTTTGGCAACTGCGGGGTCTGTTGTCTTCAGGGACGCGCTGACGATCAGCCTGTCTTTTGATGCAACCACCACCGCTGCACGGTCACTGTGTTTTCGGAGCGAGGCGTCCGCGTAGAGGACCCTAGAGTTCTCTTCCACCTTCCGGGCTAGGGCTTTGGCTCGCGCGGTGCACCTCTCATCGTCCTTGCCCGGCGTCATGTTCCGGGGAAGGGGTTTTTTCTGAATGATTGTTTTCCAGTCTTCCTGAAGGGCCATCTTGATGGGTACTGGCTTGATCTGCCATTTTATCTTGCGTAGGACGGCTCGTCCGTGTTCCGTGTGACTGAGCTGAATTCTCTTATTAGAGAGGTGGGCTTCGATGAGCTCCTCCACCGTGTTGTGGGCGCCCATGTCTAGCAGTTTTTGCGTGGACGAGTACATGGGCATGCCCAGTGCTTGTTTCGTTGCCTTACGAAGCATCGTGTTTAGGGTGTCCCTATTCGCCTTCGTCAGCTGGAGATACGGGGCGGAGTAGGTAACCCGCGACACAACGAACGCGCGTACCAGGCGCATGGCGTCGTCCTCTTTAAGGCCTCGGTTTCTGTTGGATACCCTCCGAATCATACCAAGTATCTGTTCGGTTGTAGTCTTCATCTTTGTAATGGCGGTCTGTGCCTTTCCGTCGCTGTGTAGTAGGCCGAGAATCCTAATCTGCTGTGGTGGCTTGATGGTCGTTCCGGCGATCGTGATAATCACGTTCGGTGGCAGCTCCTTCTTGGATATTTCCGGTTGGATCATGAGCAGCTGATTTCTGGGGAGCGCAGCTCAGTCCGCACGACTTTGCATACTCGTGCACAGTCGTTGCCGCCCGCTGCAAGACTTCCTCCATCCAGGCATCGGATCTGGTTCGGGCCGTCCACACCGTAATATCGTCGGCGTAGAACGTGTGGTCCACGCCTTCGATTTGCTTGAGTAGATCGGGCAGGGGCAGCAGGGCCAGATTGAAGAGCAGGGGCGACAAGACCGACCCCTGAGCAGCTCCATGGATGTGTAGCCAAGGTTTTGCTTGATTGTAGCCAATATTCTGACATGGACAAAGGGTAAAAAGAAGACTCATTCAGTGGGTGATGTTAGTGGGTGATGGCCTCGCAGTGACATGTTTCAGGAGCCATGAAGATGCTTAGCCATGCCATTTTTGATAGAGTGGTGTGCTATGGTATGAAAATCATTTATTTCAGAGTACTGCAGGCCAGGAAGTGGCCTAAGCAGGAGTGGTTATTTTACATAAGAAGCTTGTTAAAAATGATGCACGCAGAGGAATCAGTAGCAACCCAGCGAAAACATATTGTGGGACATCTGAATCATGTGCCAATGTCCATGCACCATTTTGGAGCCAAATAGGACACCTGCCTACCGTTAGGTTTCACATATCCTACCGCAGATGTCCCAAAGATATCGCACATGGACTTGTTTCAAGTATCCTACCACGGATGTCCCAAGGTTAACCCACGTGGACCTTTTTTTGGCACAGATGTGAATATTTGTCTTCCGATTGAGGCTTTGTCTTTCGGTTTCCTCGTAACAAAATTATGTTTCTCGCACGTTCGAATTACAAGTTGAAGCGGTCATGCCTGCAGCTCGTGTGTACGTCATACTTTACGAATTTTGTGACGCAATTTCAAAAACTTCAGTTATATAAATAAGCCACTTGCACTTGGCGGAAGGCCTAGAAGAATGAGGAGTATGCCGCCCTTCTGCACACGTGCGTGTGCACGTATCTCTTGATGCGTGGGCGCTATGGCTGTTATATATATCATACAGCATGTGCTGCAAACGTCACTGGCAAACACTGCGCAAACAGCTTACTGTGTTTTTCCGCTTACTTCAGATGCTCGCGCGAGAGAGTGAACAAACTTTTATTTTCTGAAACGGCAATCCGAGTCAGAACCCGGTTCACCTTAGGTGGGAGGCAGGGGCGTAGCCGGGGGGGGGGGGGGCTTATGTGGTTCAGCCCCCCCCCCCGAAATTTTTTCGTGCTGTCCATGCACCGCCGACCAAAGCAAGTCCTGGCGCCAGAAATCATTCTGGATTTTGTCTAGAGCGTCTTTTTCACGCTCGAAAAGCCACTTCACCGCGAAAATTGCGAACTCGGGCTGGATTTCGCGGCAACGCCCATGCACAGGGAGTCACATAACGCAAGCAGCCCCCTCCGATCACAAAGTTTAAAGGATGTTTTGATGGCGAACGGGCTCGCCGCGGCATCTCGCGGAGGCTGCGGAATCTACACTATCATGGAATTTACGGAGCGCGTGGATGTCAATTCCGAAACTTTATGGGTATGAAGTGCTCATAAACTTTTGATGTGAATGGTGCATTGACATTTCCAAACGTGTGCTTCATATGTTCAATGGCGGAACTTTGTTAGTTTAATGCTCGAATAAATATTTGATGCCAAAGGTGCATTGATTTCTCAAAGTCGTACATCGGGCCATACAACGAAACAAGCCAAATCAACACACTGTCAGAGAAGCTGACAAAGCCCGCAGCGAGGCCCGATGAGACGGAGCGTCTTGATGGTTCATACGTGCCGTCATGTCACACAAAAAATAACATTTTTTTTTTTTACCTGCGCCAAAGCATCCAGTGAAGACACTAAAGCCAGGCAAGGTAACTACGTTCTTATTTATTTTTTCTTCTTTGACTTTTAATCGCGAGGACACACACATTGAGCCTCTTCAATTTGTTTGTTCTCGCTCCCCTACCCGCGGGCTGCCAGAGCCAGCCAGAGCGCATGCGTTTTTCTCGTGTTGCCCCGACCATCGCGCGGAGCACTTCGGTGCGCGTTCGGTTTTCTCTGGCCGAGGGCGTTTTCGCCTGGCAGAGTTTTGGACACTTTCCTGCTAGCAGACGAGAAAAAGAAACAATGGTCGCTAGCCGCCATTCCTGTGGGGACTCGACGAGTTGCACCGCGTTCGCTTGAGCGCAACCTCTCCAGAAAGTCTTGTCTCGCCGGTGTATGATACCGAGCAGGATGCGCATGGTTCTTGGTGGACCAAGCGTCTCGTGTTTTCTTCGAGATTCCTTTAATAGCCACATTAGTTGCCCAAAGTAGGCATTCGATTATGACCAACATACTTTGCGTTTTTTTTTTTCATTACGGTGCCCCCGCCCCACACAAGGAAAAAGAAAGCGTTGTTGCGGTGCAGCGAATTGTCGCATGGTGAAAGTTCTATTTTGTTACTTCTTTTGCGGAAAGTAATGGGCCATGGGACGCTTCATTTGCCGGATACTCTTATTATATTATTGCGATAGCAATTATATGGACACTGTATAGGCGCATTCCTGCCGTCGCCGTCGCTCTCTTGTTCCGCATAAAGTCCAAGGGCGATAACATCGTGACCTCGCACCGCATGTTGTATGTGCGAGTGAAAGCGTGTGGGGAGTCGGGGGAATGGGTGAGCCGACGATGGTGGCTCAGTCTTGTGTGCGCAAGGAAGAAAAGTGAGGAGCAAGCGCGCCGCCTTCTGTCGCGCGCGATACATCGGGGTGAGTGGATGGAATGGGGGCAGCATCTAGGATTCTGTGAATCTGTGATTGCGCATCTTGTTTATTTTCCTTATTTGACGCATTATATACCGTGACTTTTTCTTAGATACGTATATTTATTGGAGACTTACTTATACGTATGTTTAAATATCTTGTTGCGAGGTTTTGTGCATACGTGCAGTGAACTTTGTTTCCAGTGGCACTTTTTTGTCCTTTATCAAGCTGTATCTTCGCATTTGTATATTCCATTGTATCTCCGCATTTCTAATATACGAGGGCGAGTCAAATGAAGTGAGCCTACCCACCCCGCGTAATTATGGTTCTGTTCATTATCTCCAAGGCCTGCGCGTAGCGTACACATGCATCTCTCATTTACAAAGTGACACGCAGGTGTGAGGATAAATGTTCTTTAATACACTGGGTTGAACATGGTTTAGTACACTGGGTTGAACATGGTTGCGTGCCGTAATGGACGCTCCAGAAGTTGAGTAGCGTGGTGTCGTGAGGTTTTTGACAGCTGAAGGTGTTTCCCAAAAAGAAATTATTCGCCGTATGGATGCCGTGTAAATTGAACATTGCATTTCATTTGCCACTGTCAAGCGTTGGAACAAACTGTTCAAAGAAGGACGGGAAAGTTGCAAAGACGATTCCAGACCGGGCAAAAGCCATCCTGCAATCACCCCTAACAAAATTGCAAAGGTTGATGAGCTGATGAGACAAGAACGGAGGATAAGCATCGATGAACTGGAACATCAGTCACGGTTCGGTTCACGCCATAATTCACGAACATCTCGGTTATCGTCTCTTGGGTGCCCAATGGATGCGCAAGATTTTGAACCACCGCCAGAATACGGAGAAGATCGGCGCTGCCTTTACTCATCTGATCCGGTATTACAATAATGACGATTTCTTGCCTGCAATTGTGATCGGAGACGAACCATCATGCCACTACTACGAGCCTGAAACAAAACGGCAAAGCTTACAATGGAAACATTCGAATTCACCACCCCCAAAGAAAGCAAAGGCCGTCATTTCCGCCGGAAAGGTGTTGTTGACTTTTATTTTTCGATCGTCGGGGGCCATTACTGATAGAATTTGCTAAATCTTGAGAGCCTATCATTTGTTTCCGATATTGTGAAACGCCGGATCGGCTGCGTGTCGCAATCAAGAATAAACTACGTGGAAAATTGGCGAATGGGGTCATCTTGTTCAACGACAATGCCCGTCCCCACGTCGCTGATGTGGTTAATACGAAATTGGCAAAGTTCAAGCGGGAAACCCTGCAACGTCCGCCATACAGCTCAGACCTGTCGCCTTTCGACTTCCACATTTTGGGGCAACCGAAAAAACAGCTCAAGGGAACCAGATGCGTCTCGAACGATGACGTGAAAGTCAGTTGCAGACGTTTTGAAGCAGCAACGCAAGGAGCTTTATGAGACGGGAATCGCGCGACTCGTTAGTCAATGGGACAAATGTCTAAATGCTCATGGGGGCTACTTTTAAATACAGTACCCCGTTTGTCATATATTCGCATTGGCTCACTTTCATTTGACCCGCCCTCGTATATTCTGCAGAACTGCTTTCTATACGTGCTCTCTGTTGCGGTGCAATTACTCACGATACACGACCGCTGACAGCTGCTGCTGCGTAATACATTGGAATAAATGACAGCGTCATTGAGATTTTTCACTGGCCGTTGCATATGTACAAGAATGTAAACAAGGATCCTGAATGACAAAGCGTCATTAACATATTTGTCCTGAACTAGTTCATTTCACGGCCTTTACATTCTTCATATCAGCGGCATGCACTGCTTTGCTGGTTTCGAACTGATATAGTTCTAAAGTTCGGGTGATATTTTCGTTACTTATTAAATAGACAAAAAAACATGGAAGCATTGACATCAGTTATGTTGGGCACAATTTTTGGCACATACGAGTGTATTTTTATGAAAAAATACATATTTTACTTTTATTGACAGTGCGTAGCGTTCAAAAATTCGTTTTCAGCATCTTTGGCGATGGCAATCCAGTTATTATTCGTATATTTGATCCCTAGCCAAATTGTTTAAGAGGAAGCTTTAGCTCGGGCCAAACTCCGACGCGGCCGATTCAGATACATGTAAAACGCAGAAACGCAGATAACTACTGAATCGCTTTTAATGAAATTTGTTGCATTTGAGAGAGTAAGTTAAATGCTAATGTCTGTTGGAAGCGGAATTTCGATTTGGGGCCTGAACTTTGCTTAAAATATATTCAAAAATTCGAAAGTTCGAAAAAAATAGAAGCACGAAGTTTACAAATTAATAGCTCTGCATGAAGAACAGATATCGTGGTTCTGTAATCGGCATCCATTACACCATTCAAAGCGAACAAATTCGATATGTCAATTTGTATCTTGCGTGAATTGGTTATGTTATGTAGAAGGGTTCTGCACAAGCCGTATTTCCGTAATACTTATTTTTTTGAGACTCATGTGTAACATATCAGTTTTGTCTGCTGTAGATGTACTATTATGTGCAATTCACAGAATTGTGATATCAATTTTCATTGCTAATTTACAGAGTTGTAAACTTTATTGTTTCGTTAACTGAAAATTTTCGATTTTTGCCACTTTACAATAAGATATTGACAACCTAAATCCAAAATTCGAAACAGACAGTCACTAGAATTTTCTTTTAAATGCAACAAACCTCGTCCAATTTGATGCAGTGGTTGCCGAGAAAAACGAATTCTCCTTCTACATGTATTTAGATAGGAGCATCCGACCTAATGTTTCCTCTTAAGGAGTAGGCCGAGTTGCAACGTGGGGTCTCTCCCGTATTTCTTGCTGAATGCGCGGATTCTGCTTTGCCGACGCTCCTTATGGTAAGTTAGATGCATATTGCACGGTATACTTGCAACGCTGATACAGTCCCATACTGCAGGTGGGATTCTTGCTTTCTGGTCTTTCACCGCTTTCACCGTAGTTGAGGTAGCGCAAAACTGCACGTCCGATGAGTGTGAGCTTGAGCCGCTCTAGTTGGCTGATTTTATGAGCCTCGGCAAGCTCTTCCCACATATTGTGGACGCCGAGCTTGAGGAGTTTCTCCGTTGATGCCATGTGTGGGAGGGTCAAGGCTACTTTGATTGCCTTCGGAATGACAACATTGAGTTTCTTGATTTCTGCCGGCTTGAGCGTCAAGTAGGGAGTTCCGTAGGTGATACGGCTAGTTAGGAGAGCTTGAATTATGCTTAGTGTGTCGTGCTCCTTGAGTCCGCTTCTTTGGTTTGTGATCCTCTTGACGAGGCACGTAATTTGTGACAGTGTGCGTTGGAGACGCGAGACAGTGGCCGCCCCTGATCCGTCCTTGTGGATGTGAAGTACGAGTACGCGAAGAGGGTCGATTGTAGGGATTTTGGTTCCGTTGAGTGAGACACTAGGATCGGGTTCGATATAGTTAACAGGTCTTCCTCGTGTCCGTGCTTGCTCTCAGGACGAGAAGCTCCGACGTTTCAGGTGCACATTGGAGACCGCAGTCTCGGAGGTATCTTTCGATAGTATCGACGGCTTCTTGTAGATTGCATTCTTGTTGTCCAGTAGTAGGTGCTTTGGTCCAGAGCGTGATGTCGTCGGCGTAAAGGGCATGGCATAGGTTTGGGATGGCGTTCAGTTGTTTCGGTAGCTTAATTGATCTTTTCGATATTGAAAAGGGGTGTGAAATAACTGATCCTTGTGGGGTTACTTTGTTGGGTAGCCGAAATTTACCGCTGCGGAGGTTGCAGACGCCTACTGTTGCTGTTCGGTGTGTCAAAAAGCTGTTGATGTTGTTACAGATCCGGGCTTCGCAGCCTGTATCTTCGAGGTCGCGGAGAATGGCTTCGTGGCTCACGTTGTCGAATGCGCCCTTTACGTCGAATGCCAGGATTGATGATTTGCGTCTGTGATCAAGGTAGTCAAGCAAGTCTTCTCTGAGGAGCAAGAGTCCGTCCTGCATGGACAGATGCTGCTGGAATCCGAACATAGTGTGCGGCAAGTGTCCATTGTCCTCGAGGTAGAGTGTTCACCGGTCGTGCACCATGTGCTCGAGGAGTTTGCCCACCCAAGATGTGAGGGAAATGGGACGGAGGTTTTCGATGCGAAGGGGTTGGGTTTGGGGATCATGGTGACCTCCGAATGCTTCCAGGCTGCTGGTAGGTCCCCCTTTTCCCGGCAGTCGTTGTAGTACTGTAGCAGTGCTGTAGTGGCAGATTGCGGGAGGTTGCGTAGGAGCTTATTAGTTATTCTGTCCTTGCCAGGACTGGTCTTTCTAGTGAGTTTGGCTAAGGCTGCGTGGAGCTCTGCCTGGGAGAATGGTCGATCGAGATCTGGGTTTGGTGCGCCGTCGTACGTCTTTCCGCTCGCTGATGAAGTGGGCTTGTTGCTGCTAAGTTTTTGCTGAAGCTCACGAAGGAGATCATGCTCCGATCTAGCATGATTGTGGATCAGTCTGCGCAGATCTTGCCTCTGTTGCATTTTGGTGCAATCGGTAGCTAAGAGAGCGCATAGGAGATACCAGGTTTTCTTGGTGCTGAGTGTCCCTTGTATGCTGTCACAAAAGGTGTGCCAATTTTGCCTGCTTAGTTTCTCCACGTAATCTTGGGCCTGTATATGAGAAGGGCGATTCGTTGCTTAAGTTTTCTATTGAGCTTTTGTCTCTTCCACCTCTTCGGGAGGCTTCTTCCGGCCTCCCAGAGATGAAGGAGATGCGGGTCGACTGGAGGGGTGCTGGTGCTAAGCTGGATGCTCTTGGTGGGGTTTTCTGCGGTGATGAGAAGGCCCTTGAGCCAATGGTCGATGTCATCGATTGTTGTGTCGCCGCTGAGGTTGTCTTTGAAGGACTTCGTGTCTGTTAGTCGAGCAACTCCAGTGTCGGTTGGTTTCCGGTTATGCGCGATATCAAGTTGGATAAGGTGGTGGTCATTTTTGAGCGTCTCTGAGAGTCGACTGCACTCGGCCCAGTGGACGTTCGCTGTGACCGTAAGGTCCGCGTTTGTGTCCCTGGAGGCACTGTTCCCGACTCTCGTGGCCTGCAGTGGGTCGTTCCAGAGGCTTGGCCTGTGTTTTTAAGCAGTGTCGTGTACTCAGGCTGCCTTCTTGGTGGTGTTTGGATAAGCCCATGCTGTATGTGGTGCGTTGAAATCTTTCATTATGACAAATTGATGGCCTTTCGTGCGTTTTTTGAGTTCACGGACAAAGTGGTCGAATTCCGGAAGTTGATCACGAGGAGGGCTGTATATGCTGGCGATAAAGAGGCTTTGCTGCGTTTTTCTGTCTGGTATGATCTCCACTAGGTTGTACTTGATGGGGATGTCTTCTATTTCGTGTTCCTGCATTGTGAGAGTTTTCTTGGTAAGGATGGATGTGTGTTGAGTTTGTGTATGAGCGGCGTATCCTTGAAGTCGAACGTTGTGGGTATTGATTTCCCGTAGGGCAATTACATCAGTGTGGTACAGTTTGACGAGTGCTTGTAGGTTTGCATACCGGGGACGGAAGGATCGACAGTTCCATTGCCAGATGCGCACAGTTTTTTGCGGGCTCTTTGTTGTGGTTTTAGGTGTCGCCATCATGAGGCTCTTCAGCTTCACAGGCAGCTTCATGGTTGGGTGAGATCGAGCGGGAGGCATTGCGACTGTTCGTGCGAGCCTTGTTTCTACCCTGCTTGGTCGTGTTGAGAAGGCTGTCGAGGTAGGACTTGGTGACATAATTGCTATTTGCGTGTGCTATGAAATTGTTGACCTAGGCTGTTAGGCCGGTAACCTGGCTTGTGAGAGTGGCGACTTGATTTGCGAGAGTGGTGACTAGGGTGTTACGGGTCGCAATCTTCTCGACGATAGGCTTGGTGATGTTTTCAATGAGGGCGAGGGTGTTCTTTGTGAAGACGTCCTCGAAAGCCTGGAGGTGCTTTTGAACTCTAGCTTTGATCGCGGAATCAACTGCCTCCGTGGTTAACGCTGTAAATGGTTGCTTGCTTCCATGTTCGTATTCTTTGCATCTTCGGAATAATAGTCTGTCTATGAAACCACGTGACATGTTCGCTTTCGCGCCGTGATTGCAGCGCTGCGAAACGTTTCTCGTACGAACGAATGTAGCATCTGTCAGGGTGTGCTGCCGCTTAAAAGGAGACAGGGCAGTGACGCAGGCATTGGCTGTGCAATTTACGCCACCGCTGTGCTTCCCTCGCGGCGGTTCATGATAGCGATAAGCAGGCGCAGCCGCAGCACACCCGGCTAATGCTATATTAGTTTGTGCGCGGAGCGTTTGGCAGTGCTGCAATCAGGACGCGCGACTGCACATTTCACGTGGTATTTTATTGTGAAAGCAATACTACGCCAGGTCTAACCACTCGTCGCGTATGCCGTCCCCCCGTCCCCCCCCCCCCAGAGCCGACGCAGGTGGTGTGACGTCAGGTTGCTCCCGCCGCAGCTAGAAGGGAGCCGCTGGTCGCGTGTGCCGTGGCCTCCGAGCCGGCGCCGCGCCTAACAGGTGGCCTCTTCGTTGATACGACGGTCGACTTCCTCGCCTTGCGCTCGCTCCGTGGCGGCTTCACTGGGATATATAGCGGTGCGCTACACGTTGGTTGATCAGTCTTGCCATGGAAGTTACCGACGAAGAGTCTATATCTGAATCTAGTTGCTTTACTGCTTCGGAATAGTTAAATTCTAAGGCGGAAGCTAAGCAAGCTAGGAAGAATGAGAGAAAGAGGTTGCAACGTTGCTTTCGCAATTCAACCAGGTTTAACCAGAGCTAAACCACAGCTAATTTTTTTTATTTCGCAGGCATCTGCAGTAAGCGGAAAAACACTAATGCCTAATAGATAGAAAGTTAGACCCAACAACTTTCTCATCGGAATGTTTTGCCTAACTTCGTTGCTTCCGCAGTTGATTGATTCATCTTGACTGATTATGCAATTAAAGAGAATACAAGAAATAGTGCAATTTACTCCATACAATAGTCAGCAATATGCATTTGGTCGCGTCGTTTTAGAGTGTATCGGCATATTTTTAAACTCTGGCTAAAGTTAGCTGCAACACCCTGCACAGTACGCTACGGGCACTGGACGCACATGTCCGTGCTTCATGCATATCACGATACACTCAGTCTCTTAATTCGCTTGCACGACAAGCTTTGGCATGCGAGCTCTTGCACATTAAGTGCAGCTACAAAGACCACAAGGACTTTCAAGCTGACTCCAACCAAATAACTGAATTTTATTAGCCCGACGACGTTTCGCAGCCCATTGGCTCCTTCTTCAAGGGTTGTTCTTCTGGAGTGGCGGTGTGCAGCTTTTAAAGGGTCTATTGTAAAGAAAGGAGGGGAGAGTACGGAAGGTGGGGAGACACTTCACATACAGGAGGGGGGGGGAACAAAAGGGCGAGACGGCTGCCGTGGCGCTGGGCGGCTGGGATGACCGGTGCTGGGGGAGCTTGACCCACGAAAGTGCCGCTGATGGGAGGCAGGGGGGGGGGGGGGGCGTTTACGGGGCAGCACCGACGTTCTTGTGTTGGTGAACTCGAGCGGCAATCTACCTGGCTGGGCGTCGTTTTCTTCTTTTCGTCATGTCGCCAAGGCCATGGGTATACACCGAGGGTAGGTTGCCCTTCACGCGGTTTGTGTTACCCCCCCCCCCCCCGCGTATTCTGAATGTGCCATGAGTCCAGTAGTAGTCTTTTTCGCGAGTTCGTCTCTGTTTGAAGGATTTGAGTTTCCTGGAAAGCAATCTTGTCGGCGTCTTCAGAGTGTTCGGCGACGGCGCTGCGTATACGGTTGAATGTTCTGACGTCGTTGTGGCGTTGCCTGATACTTTCATTTAGACTTTAGCGGCACTCTCGCGAGTCAAGCTCCCCCAGCACCAGTCATCCCCGCCGCCCAACGCCACGGCAGTCGTCTAACCCTTTTGTTCGCCCCCACCCCCCTTCCCATCTCCCCACCTTCCGTACTCTCCCCTCCTTTCTTTACAAAAGACTCTTCAAAAGCTGCACACCGCCATCCGCGAAGAACCCCTGAAGAAGGATCTGAATGGGCTCCGAAACGTCGGGCTAATAAAATTCAATTATTTGGTTGGACTCAGTTTGAAAGTCCTAATCAATTTCCCAACCAGAGAGGCAATTCTGTCGAAATGTTTAGCTTCAAAGACCACAAGGCATCGAATTTAGGCCGCGCTATTAACATGTCGTTTAATTTCAACAGATCGAAAAGGGCAGACAAGCTCTAGAAACAAAGAAACACAGCCTTACATGTTCTCCTTCCAAATGAATGCTTGAAAAGATAGGCTCCAATAGCATAAATAATACGTGCGATTTACGTGTAAATGTGTCCGTAGAACACGAAAATCTGCACACGGGAAATGTCCGTTTCTCGGGAACAAGAAGCGCAGCGCCACAGAAACCGTGCGCAGCACGAACAGCCACCACCTAGGCGACCGCCTCATGCCGTTCCTTCCCTGTGAATGCTGCCTGACACGACTGCCACAGACGGTTGAGGCGATCGACAGTCTTTATTCTTCCGCTCCCCGATACCCGCCGCCCGCTCCAGTGCGCACATCGGCACCGGCAGGCGCCGACTAGGCGGCGGCGGCGGCATCCTACATGATCGGCAAGCGGTGTCGGGCCAGCGTGAAGCCGACGTCTATGCCCAGCCAAAACTTTCGCGCTCGGCATTGCGCAGCCCAACGCGTCCGTGCCGGCATCCGTGACCGAGCCAGCGCCGACGGGGCCGGCAACATAAGTCGGCCTTTTTACGGTGGAAGCTCTTTATGCCAGCGTAATCGGCTCCCAGCGTTCCGCCGAGCAACGCACGATGGTCGGCCCTCGGCCAATTTTGCTTGGGAGTGGCCAAAGCTTACTTCTCACCCGGTGACATAGCCACGCTTTTTCATCTTTTTAGGGGGGGGGGGGGGGCACCACTTGACCAGGTACGGGATGTGATGAGAGAGAGGAGGGGGCCACGTGGCCGGCGTTCCCCCCCCCCCCCCCCTGGCTATATGTTCCTTCCACACCAGCCGATGAGTGGCCATTTCAAGGCAATACAGTTGTTTGTGCCCTGTGCGGATCCTTCATTCCAGTGAAAGCACTTCCGTCTTTAGGGCGACTGAATCCTATCCACATCTCCATGCACAGTTTCGAATACAAATGGGACGTCCACCGGAGCGTCCAGCTTTAGATAACGCACCGCGCATGTCCCAAAGATATAGCACGTGGACCTTTTCTGGCATACACGTCAATGTCTGTCTTCCAACGGCTTTGTCTTTACATTTCCTCGTAATAGGATTATGTTTTCTCGCATGTTCGAATTACAATTTGAAGTTGTGGCTGCAGCTCGTGTGCTTTGCGAATTTTCTCGCGTAATTTAGTCTGAAAAGTTTAGTTCGATGCGCCACTTGCGCGAAGTGGAAAGCCTAGAAGAAGAATGAGAAGAATACTGCACTTCCGTGCGTGCGCGCGTAACGTGCGCACGTGATAAACCTGTTCTTGACGCGTTGGTGCTCTGCCCGTTGCATCTGTCACGCAGCGTGTGCTGCGAACGTCCGGTGGCAGAACATCCGGATGTAGGATATCCGAAACAGGTCCATGAGCAATATCTCTGAGGAATTCGTTGTAAGATATTGTCACGAAAAGACAATTCAAGATGTACCCGGCGTCGGCGAGACAGTAAGTTGTACAAGATGGCGTACACAAAACTCAAGCTGGCGTCCTCAGCCTCTGCTTCTTCTTCTTTAGCGTCCACCTCTTGCCGAGCGCGCGTTCAAGTCACTTCTTTTTCAGCGCTGGCGCGTGACAACTAGCGACATTATCCCTCCGCCAAAAGAAAAGCATCGACCCGATGCTTACTAAACTACGATGCTTACTAAAAGAAAGTGGAAGTGAGGTAGTCGTATGAGAGCAGTTGGCGCCGCCTTATTCGCGAAATACGGTTTGAGGCGAACAACATGCACTATCTCTGAGTGTTGCTGTCGACGCCGAGGCGACGCGGCACCGTCGCGTACGGTCCAAAGTATCTACTCAGCAGCTTCTCAGACAACCCCTGGCGACGAATTGGAGTCCACACCCAGACTTGGTCACCTGGCTGGTATTCGACTTGCCGATGTCGAAGGTTGTAGCGTCGCACGTCTGCACTCTGCTGCGTCGTGATGTGTATGCGCGCGAGTTGACGAGCTTCCGCGGCGTGTTGAGTAAGTTGCTCGGCGTCGGAAGTAAGTGATGCGTCGGTGTCGTGCGGGAGCATTGCGTCTAGCGCGGTCTGGACCTCGCGCCCGTAGACAAGACGGAACGGTGTGAAGCGTGTTGTTTCCTGAATGGCGGTGTTGTACGCGAATGTAACGTACGGAAGGACTTGATCCCATGTTTTAAGGTGGACGTCTACATACATAGACAGCATGTCAGCAATGGTTTTGTTTAGCCGTTCCGTCTGTCCGTTGGTCTGCGGATGATAGGCAGGGGCCTTGCGATGCAGCGTGCAGATCAGCTCGAATATGTCCTCTATCAGTTGGGCCGTAAAGGCAGTTCCTCTGTCGGTGATGACATGTGATGGGGCACCATGTCTTAGGACTATCTGATCGATAAAGAACTTGGCAACTTCGTAGGCGGTGGCACGTTGTACAGCTTTCGTCTCGGCGTAGCGTCTGTAGTACTCCACGTCGCGATTTCGCAGGAGGGGTAGCAGTTGCGTGGCGTGACCAAGCTGTTCGCGCTCTTGCAGAGCTGGGCGAACCCACCAACGCCGCTGCCGCCGTCTCTTCGGCGAATGCTTCTGCGCCTCATGCATCGCCAGAAAGGTGCTTGCCAACAGGCCGAGCAGTACTGCCTCTTCTTGCTCGGGGTTCATCATTGTCTTTCCAAGCAATGGGGGAAACGCGCAACATAAACACACTAACTTGACGCGAGCGGAGACAACTGCGCAACTTCGAGCCACGCGAACATCCGGGATATCCCGCGCTTGATTGGAGGTTAGCACTTTATGGGGCAGATGGCGCTGTATGTCTTTCCGGCGGCGCGGTCCGCAAGCAGTGTGAACAACGCGATTTTCGGCGGCAGGAGAATTCCATTCGCCGTAGACGCCGGATTCCTCAGTGTGAACGTAGCATAAGACCTGGCGGGGATGAAATGGGTCGGAGTGTGGACAGGGAGGGACTCGCCCCAAAACTTCCGCATACGACGGCCGCTGCAACTGTGCTGTCACAGGCGGCGCATTGCTGCTTGGGACGGGACCTTGGCTCGCTTGCTGCACTTCACTTCTCACGAGGGCAGAAATAGAACCCAGCGTGGGCTGAGGCGGGCAGCTGAGCCGTTGAAGGTCCTCACGAACCACAGAGCGGATAAGGTCTCGGAGAACGTCTAGGTTTCCAAAGGCAGCCGCGTCCCTCAGTGAAGCAGCATTCGCGTGTCTGTCATAAGTAGCTGAGCGCTGGTCCGAAGGTCAAGTAGCGTTCATTTGCCTTTCATAGAAGGCTGAGCGATGGTGCAGCATCTTTTCCATCGTGGTGGCTTCGGTTAAGAATTCACCCACGGTCTTCGGCGGGCTTCGAACCAGGCCAGCAAATAGCTGTTCTTTAACTCCCCGCATTAGATGGCGCAGCTTCTTTTCTTCTGACATGGTAGGGTCCACCCGACGGAAGAGGCGCGTCATATCCTCTACGTACGACGTCGCGCTTTTATTCGGCAGATGAATACGGGATTGGAGAGCCCGTTCGGCTCGTTCGCGGCGATCAGCATTGGTGTATGTCTCCAGCAAGGCACGGCGGAACTCGAGCCACGATTTCAGGAGCCCTTCTCGGTTCTCGTACCAAGTGCGAGCACCGTCCTCCAAGCTGAAGTACACGTTTCTCAGCTTCGCCGCGTCGCTCCATTCGTTTATCTCAGCAACGCGCTCAAACTGGGCTAACCAGTCTTCAACATCCTCGAAGACATCCCCGTGGAACACTTTCGGCACTCTGAGATCCTGGAGCAGGTACTGAGTTGCCGTTGTGGCCGTACCTTGCATAATGGTCGATGGAGACGTCGATGTTCCTTCCATACTGGTCCGTGGGGGCGTCGATGTTGTTGCGGAGAGGTGATCGAGCTCCGGAGGTAATCCTCGGATTCTCCTGCTGGCCCGGTGAACAGGGGTGTCCACTAGTATAGGGCTGGTACTCCAGCTACCAGGAGGAGTTTGTGGCATCGGATGAACCGTACCCAGCACCTCCACCAGTTTTGTCACGAAAAGACAATTGAAGATGTACCTGGCGTCGGCGAGACAGACAGTTGTACAAGATGGCGTACACAAAACTCAAGCTGGCGTCCTCAGCCTCTGCTTCTTCTTCTTTAGCGTCCACCTCTTGCCGAGCGCGCGTTCAAGTCACTTCTTTTTCAGCGCTGGCGCGTGACAACTAGCGGCAATATTCGAAACTTGACGTCCTGCGGATGTCCTACCTGTCACAGAAGTAGCGCATGGGCAGTGGGACATGATTCAGATGCCCTACGGACGAAGTTATTTGACTGAGGCTTTGCAAATATCCGCACGGCACCCCCAGTAAATATTTTTGTGAGCAGTACCATCGCACGTAGCCCAGTTATTGCTTCACACGTCAACAAATTTTACTGTGTGTCACGACACCATATATGACAATGGTGTAAGGTCCACAATTTCGAAACAACATCAATGTGGAATATTTCTTATGTGTTTCATTCATATTTCAACCTTCACACTTTCTAAATAACATCCTTTAATGTCATCATTTTAAGATGGTTTTAACCAATTGTTGAGTTTTAATGTGTAAGCATTTTTTTGGCGACTACCCCAGCAAAATCTGTTCATCATACAAAAGTGTAATCTGTTGTATCTCCGCAAGAATGCGTAATTTGCAAAGACATTTAGTCGTTATAATAGTGTAAATTTAGGTTATTCGTCGCTTTATAAGTGATAAGGAAGAATTGAAACCCCCAAAAAATGATCAGCCAGAATACGCATATGATCATATTTATGCATACCCATAAGGATACATAGGGTTCCATAGAAAATGCATGGGGAAGCCTATATAGTAAGGGTGGGCCAGCTGAAATTTCAGCTTGGGTCAACTTAAATTTGGGGATGGGCCAAATTACAATTTGGGTGTGAGCCAACTGAAATTTGAGGGTATGCCAACTTGAAATTTAGGAGTTGACCAACTGAAATTTGGGGGTGGGCCAACTAAAATTTGGCGGTCGGCTGGGAGGGCCGACTTAAAATTTTGGGTTGGGAACTTGAAACTTTGGGTATGCATCTAAGTATGTGTAAGCATACGTTAGGCAACTCCGGTGGAGTTACTGCATACTAATAGTGGTTAACTTGTCAGAAGCTTTTTTACGTATCCGCAGTAAGTTGTAGTCATTATCGATAGATGTATATGTTCAAAAAAATCAAGAAAGGAAAATGTTTTGATATCTTCAAAGGAAGTTGCAAACTAATCTGCTTTGCTTTTCAACCTAGCATAATTCCTGCTCCTTCATCATCATGAAATTAAAGTATAGACCGTTTTTTCGTAGGCGCCGCCATATTGTGAACGCAGTGGCGCCGCCTATGAGCAGCGCCATACTGGCTTGGGTGAAAGCGGTCTTTTGCATGGCAGGTATACGCTCGGCGGCAGGTTCTGGCGTTTGTTTTCGCGGTCGTGCGGTCTGCTTAGCATGACGTGCGTCTTCTACGTGGTAAACGGTTCTGTGAGACGTGCTGAAGTGGTTTAAGGCGTCATGGCCGGAATTTCTGCTGGCGTTGAGGTGGACGGAACACGCAGCGCGATGTGTGCGCGCATATTTGAGCCTACAATCAGCCTCGGAGATCAATTGTGTATTTCTGAATGTTCCAATCACTAATGTGACCTTATTGCAGTATTATCCTCTATTTCTAAGCTGCGGTTTAGGAGCCATGAAACATACGCGACGATCCTAACAGCGTGGGTAGCGTTCTGCTACGATAGGAGCTATGCTGTTATACTTTGACAAGCGTTCAAACTGTTCGCTGCAGGTTACATTGCGTGACTACTAGGTTGGATGGATTAGGTTTGCACCCATGAATAAAAGTTTTGGCTAGTAATGGCAGCATACCTTGCAGTCTGAATTAAGCTTGTCCAGCAAAGCGACCGTTTACGAACTGCGCGAGCGTCCTAAGCAGTAGTAGGTGCTGGATTACAGATATTTTTGTTCTATATAGCACATGGTCCAAGCATACGGCATCAGCGGTTATATATGTATAAACGTTGTGCGGCGTTAGCCCGTTTTCTCTTGCTTTTTAGAGAAAGAGGATAACCGAATTTTCTTTTTTCGGTTGTGTTCGTTCAGTTCTCTACGACGCACTCACACGTATTACGGAAATCTTGCTCTCAAAAATAGCCATCGCATTTTTTTATGCGAACCCTCTCATATATTATGGCTGTATACAGGCCAAAAAGGCAATGTCGAAGCACACAGCTTATATATGTATCGTGCCGGCTCACCAACCGCAGTGATCGGTGTGTTGAGCAGCGCCATGGGCCTCATGCAGCAAGGCTAGCGTAGACATATGATAATTTCAAGCATACTAGACTTGAAATGCGTGAGAACGATGCCAGTGTATCAGAAATATTTGATAGCGCCTGCCGCTCAGATGTTTCGTGGTTTCCTTAGGTTGGCCGTGCAAGAGCATGCGCTCTTATGTTTTATGTTTTACTCCCTACGCCAATCGATCAGACAGTGAGCTGATTTACCATTTAATGCTGGTAGTACAGAGACGCCGGTTTTCTTTGTTGAATTAAAATCGATATAAGCAAAATAGTAAACAACACATACACGCACCGCGACTGACAATGCGCGTACACTGCGGCTGATTATGCGCTTCACATTATTGCGCCCCCAAGACATATTTCTGCCTACAGTAGTTACCGATGCACCGAAAGGCTTCCTTGACGACCTTATATGAACGAACATGGCGTAAATCTCACAAAGTACCATCTAAAACATCTCGAAATCGTTCCGCAGCACGCGACAGCAATACTTTCAAGCAGCGCCGCGCCGGATCGCCCAAGCCAGAGAGGAGGAAAGGCTCTCCGCGCGCCCTATCCTCCTCGCCCGATGAAACGGTCTATATGCTCCGCATTTTCACGCACGTGTCTTGTTTTGCTGCCTTCTCTTATAAACATCGGAAGTTCACTTCCCTTCAGGATACAGGAGAGAAATGCCTTATGTTTAGAAAGGGTGCAATACACAGCTTGCTGTCTGTATCAACATAATCTGTTCTTCAGGTGTCCTTTTTATTGCGACAGCAACTATATGGATACTCGAGGCGCATCACCGTCGGCGTAGCCGTGATGTCCGTATAAAGTCCTAGGGCGATAACATCGTCGCCGTGCGCCGTATGCTGTATGTGTGAGGGAAAGCGTGCGAGGGTGAGCCGGCGATGATGGCTGTCTCACGCGCGCAAGGGAGTGTTGCGTTTCGCCTGCGACACGTGGTTTTGCCGGCGCGACTGCGGCGGGGCGGCAGACATTTTGGCCCGATCGTCGTCGCCGCAACACTCATCGGCAGGTGTTTCCAGGCGCGACTGCGGCGATGCGACCGCAAAAGATCATCCTCTCATTCCAGTCATTGTGCCCGAAACAGGCGATGCCAAAGCAGGGACCATCCTCTCATTCCAGTCATTGTGCCCGAAACAGGCGATGCCAAAGCAGGGACCATCCTCTCATTACAGTCATTGTGCCCGACCGGCAGCGCTACAACAGGGTGCTACGAGATCGTGCTCGACAGGGTGCTACGAGATCGTGCTCGTCATGGTGCTACGGCATCGCTACGACAGTGTGCGTCACCATTAGCCCATTGTACATTCACGTGCTCGTCTTTTGAGGGGTTCCTTCTTGCCCTCAACTGCGAGAGTATAAAAACAGCTGCCCCCGGACGCAAAAAGGAGGGCTCCGATTTCTTCTGTTGAGTGAAGTGCTCTCCCGTCTCTCTACTTCGGTCAAACCTGACCGCCAACTCTTTGCGATGTTAAAATAAACAAGTTGTTTCGTTGTTACCAGTCGACTCATGCTTTGCCGGGACCTTCGGATGCTTCCAGTTGTACCCCAGGCCGCCAGGCCAACGCTACCCTTGGGGCTTGCGACCCAGGTACAACCACGGGCGTCAGCGCCGAGTTCCCAACAGATCGTACCAGCAGTCCGATCCAAACATCTGGTTGGCAGCGGTGAGATCGCCTCCGACTTCAAACAACTGTCTGCCAGCGGTGAGATCGCGACAACGGAGGCCAGCAGCGAAGAGATGCAGTTGACTGTATGCTGAGCAGCTCAACGACGATCCGGGAGCAGTGCAACGAGCCCTGTGTGATGACTGGTTGCCTGCAGCGGAACGACTGCGCTGGACTCTTGGCTGCGAGGTTTGGCGAGTGCGGGACTTTCTTCTTCTGAGCTTTGCCAGGCTTTTGTTAGTGTCAGAAACAGAGCTGGTAATTGTGGTTGTCGTTGCTGCCGGGTTAGTTTGCGGCAAGACAATAGTAAGCAGTAGAGAAAGCAGCATTCAGAGCAGCCATGGATTTGAAGTCGTTGCGCAAACCGAAATTGTTGGAGCTTGCAAGAGAGTTGGGTCTGGATGTCTCAGACAAACTAAGAAAACCAGAACTGATAAAGGCTATTCTTGAGTTAGAGGCTGAGGATGACGAGCTGTCGGAATGCCTTGAGACCATTGAAGAGAGAGAGACTGCAAAAAGACAGGAGCGCGAACTTAAAGAGCAAAAAGAAAAAGAAGAGCGCGAACGTAAAGAACAGAAAGAGCGAGAGCAACAAGAGAAAAAAGAAGAGCGTGACCGTCAACACGCTTTGGAAATGAAGCGTCTCGAGATAGAGATGGAACGCGCTCGTAATGGAAGTCAGGCACACGGTGCAGGAGAACGAGTATTGTTCAAAATGACTGACCTGATGCGGCCGTTTAAGCTTGGAGAGGACATTGGTTTGTTCCTGGTTAACTTTGAGCGAACGTGCGAGAAGCAGGGGTTCTCTCGGGAAACGTGGCCACAGCGCTTGCTCACTTTGATACCCGGCGAGGCGGCCGACGTAGTCGCTCGCTTGGATAGAGAGGAAGCAGAGGAGTTCGACAAAGTAAAATCGAGTCTGCTAAAAAAGTACCGGCTGTCTGCGGAGGCGTTCCGTCGGAAGTTTCGGGAAAATGAGAAAGGCAGAAGTGAGTCATATACAGAGTTTGCGTATAGGCTTATGTCGAACATGCAGGAGTGGCTCAAAGAAGAGAAAGCGTTTGGTGACCACGATAAAGTTCTGCAGTGTTTCGGGCTAGAACAGTTTTATAGTCGGTTACCGGAGAACGTGCGATACTGGGTCTTGGATAGGCCAGACGTTTGTACGGTGGCTAAAGCCGCTGAGCTAGCCGAGGAGTTTGTGACGCGTCGGGCTCGCGGAGCTAAGGACGGTCAAAAGGGTGAATTTGGCTCGAAGTTTGAGAGGCCGAAGTTCACGCCCATGAGATTAAAGGGGGACACGCGTAGTGCGGATGCGAGCGAAAGCAGTCCGACCAAACGTAAAGAGACGGCGGCAGCCAAACGCAGAAAGCGGTTCGAGATGAGGCGAGCGCGCTTGTGTTATACGTGCCAGAAGCCGGGTCACTTTTCGGCGCAGTGTCCGGAAACAACACCAAAAGTTGTGTTTTTTTCAATAGGCAGCACTGACGAGAACATGAAGCTTCTCGAGCCTTACATGCGAGACCTCCTCGTGAACGGGAAAGAGTGCCGAGTGCTTCGCGATTCCGCAGCTACGATGGATGTAGTTCACCCATCTTACGTAGAACCCCATATGTTCACGAGCGAGTGCGCATGGATCAAGCAAGCCGTGGAAGCTCATAGCGTGTGTCTGCCAGTAGCAAAGGTGCTTATTGAAGGACCTTTCGGAGCACTTGAAACGGAGGCGGCAGTGTCATCTATGCTGCCACCCCAGTACCCGTACCTATTTTCAAACAGGTCCGATCACCTCCTGCGCGAGAAGGGGCTTTTGTTTGGTGAAGCTAGTGTTCAGGCCTTAACCAGATCGAAGGTTCGGGAGCTCGCTGCAAAGGCGGTAGTTGCGGGGCCGACGTTATCAAACAACGAAAAAGGGTCAGAGGCGCAGCAAGCTGATATTCAGAGCACGCCCGAACTGAATAAAATTGAGTCTGTAGCGTTGAAGGCGCCAGATACTGGAGAGGAAAATCCCGATTCGGGAAAGTTAGAAGAGCTATCTACTGATTTGCTCATCGCGCCTACGTCAGACGGACTTGATAGGTTGCTAAAAGTCAGCCGGTCGGCTTTGATAGCCGAGCAAAAAAAAGGATGGCAGCCTGGAAAACGTGCGCTGCAATGTCAAAGAAGGTATCGCCAGGAAAACTGCGCGTTTTGTGGAAAGAGGTGGAGTCCTGTACCGGAAGTATCTAGACCGAAGAGGAGTGGAGTTCGATCAGCTGATCGTGCCTCAATGCTATCGTCAGGATCTGTTGCGCTTGTCGCATGGGGGTTCGTGGTCCGGACACCTAGGAGTTAAGAAAACTAAGGACCGTCTCTTGCAAGAGTACTATTGGCCAGGGTGTTTTCGGGACGCAGACCATTTCGTGAGGACATGTGACACTTGTCAGCGGGCGGGCAAACCAGGGGACAAATCGAGGGCGCCGTTGAAATTGGTACCTATCATTACGGAGCCTTTTAGACGGCTCGTTATTGATACTGTGGGACCTCTGCCGGTAACAGCCACGGGGTACAGACACATTTTGACTGTGATCTGCCCAGCGACAAAGTTCCCTGAAGCAGTGCCGCTTAAAGAACTCAGCTCAGTTGAGATAGTTAATGCACTACTGTCCATATTTGCGCGAGTTGGTTTTCCTGCGGAAATCCAATCAGATCAGGGCACAGTGTTTACTAGCGCTTTGACGACAACTTTTCTCGAAAGGTGTGGGGTAAAGCTGTTACACAGCTCAGTGTACCACCCACAGTCGAATTCCGTTGAGAAGCTCCACTCCGTCATGAAGCGCGTGTTGAGAGCGTTGTGTTTTGAACATCGAACTGACTGGGAGCTGTGTCTGCCTGGGGTGATGTTTGCTTTAAGGACCGCGCCGCATGCGGCTACGGGGTTTTCGCCAGCTGAACTGGTGTACGGTCGCTCGCTTCGATCTCCGCTTCGCATGCTTCGAGAATCGTGGGAAGGTAGGGGCGACGACCCAGTCGTGGTGGAGTACGTGCTTAAGCTCCTCGAACGCTTAAGAAGGGCACAGGAGTTGTCAGGTGAAGCAATGACAAAGGCCCAGCAGAGGGCCAAGGTTTATTATGATCGGACAGCCAGGGCCCGTCGTTTTGAGGTTGGCGATGAGGTCATGATATTGCGCACATCGCTAAACAACAAACTAGACGTGCAGTGGGAGGGCCCAGCACGAATTGTTCAGAAACTGTCGGACGTTAACTACGTGGTAAGTCTGCCAGGAAAGCGGAAAGCACAGCAAGTTTACCACTGTAATCTGCTCAAACCTTATAGACAAAGGGAAGCAGTGGTGTGCATGATGGTAAACGTTCCTGAAGAGCTTCCGGTCGAGCTTCCGGGACTAGGCTCAGTAACGAACAGGGAAGACACCGGTCAAGTCATTAGTGACCTTATCAGTAAAGCACCGCTGTCGCCTGAGCAGAAAACCGAACTACACCAGCTATTACAAGAGTTTCAAGGTCTGTTCTCTGAGAGGCCTGGTAGGACTTCGGTACTTACTCATGATATAGAACTTACCTCCCCAGAGCCAGTACGATCCAAGGCGTATCGGGTGTCACCCCGCCAGAGCGATATTATGGAGGCTGAGGTAAAGAAAATGCTACAGCTCGGTGTTATTGAGGCAGGTGAGAGTGATTATACCTCCCCTTTGATTTTAGTTGAGGTACCGGGCAAGGAACCTCGTCCTTGCGTCGACTACCGCAGGCTTAATTCCATCACTAAGGATCAAATTTATCCGATCCCTAACATCGAGGAGCGCCTTGAGAAAGTTAGTAGCGCTCAGTTTATTTCCACCCTAGATCTTGTCAGGGGTTATTGGCAGGTTCCACTTACAGAAGAGGCTAGTAGGTATGCGGCGTTCATTTCACCAATGGGAACATTCCGTCCTAAAGTGTTGAGTTTTGGTTTGAAGAACGCGCCATACTGTTTTTCAAGTCTCATGGATAAAGTGTTGCGGGGACAGCAAGAATTCGCTTTACCGTATCTAGACGACGTAGCGATATTCTCCGCATCCTGGTCTGAGCATATGACACACTTGCGGGCAGTGCTAACCCGCCTGCGCGAAGCAGGCTTGACAGTAAAGGCTCCTAAGTGCCAGTTAGCACAGGCCGAGGTTGTCTACCTCGGTCACGTGATTGGTCAGGGTCGTCGCCGCCCCTCTGAAATAAAAGTGGCCGCTGTGCGAGACTTTCCGCAACCGCGCACAAAGACCGATATTCGGTCGTTCTTAGGTGTCGCCGGCTACTATCAGAGGTACATCCCTAGGTACTCTGATATCGCGGCTCCCCTGACGGATGCTCTAAGAAAGACAGAGCCTCAAACAGTCGTCTGAGACGAGACAAAGGAAAGAGCTTTTAGCGCCCTAAAGAGTGCCCTAACAAGCCAGCCTGTGCTACGATCGCCAGACTATACAAAAGGGTTCATTGTTCAGTGCGATGCTAGTGAGCGAGGCATGGGCGTTGTACTGTGCCAACGGGAAAATGGAGAAGTAGAACACCCCGTCCTGTATGCTAGTCGTAAGCTGACCAGTCGTGAGCAGGCGTATAGCGCCACCGAGAAAGAGTGTGCGTGTCTCGTGTGGGCCGTTCAGAAATTGTCATGCTATCTAGCCGGCTCGAGGTTTATCATTGAGACGGATCACTGCCCTCTCCAATGGCTGCAGACCATCTCTCCCAAAAATGGCCGCCTCCTGCGCTGGAGCCTCGCTTTACAACAATATTCCTTTGAGGTGCGTTACAAAAAGGGGAGTCTCAACGGTAACGCCGATGGCTTAAGTCGAAGCCCCTAACGTAGGAATCAGCCTCAAAATTGTTTGTTACTGATGTTTTTTTTCCTGAGGCAGGATTTTTTTAACATATTGCTTTTGTTTAGTGTTTCAAAGTGATGATATGCTTTCTAGTGCAAGTTTTCAATTTGTGGACGCGTTCTGAGTGATGCTAGACTACTGTAAGGAACTAGGCAGTGGTATAAAAAGGGGAAAGAGCCTGGCAGGGCTTAGTGAGGGTTGTGCCGTGCTTGCTGACTGAGCGGTTGAGTTTCAGCGTAGTTCTAACGCTTACCGGGAACGAGAACAAAAATGTGAACTCTCCCGAAGTCACTTTGCAGTGTCCCGTGCGAACCTGAACAAGAGAACGAGGCCTTCTCTGTGCGCTGCGCTCAAGAAACGTCGAGTGACGCCCGACTTCGGTTATGAGCATCATCGAGCGACATCCCTCCGGACAGCGGATGCAGTCCCCTGTCCATCGGGATCTCCTTCCCCCGGCGGGGCGGTCTGTTGCGATTCGCCTGCGACACGTGGTTTTGCCGGCGCGACTGCGGCGGGGCGGCAGACATTTTGGCCCGATCGTCGTCGCCGCAACACTCATCGGCAGGTGTTTCCAGGCGCGACTGCGGCGATGCGACCGCAAAAGATCATCCTCTCATTCCAGTCATTGTGCCCGAAACAGGCGATGCCAAAGCAGGGACCATCCTCTCATTCCAGTCATTGTGCCCGAAACAGGCGATGCCAAAGCAGGGACCATCCTCTCATTACAGTCATTGTGCCCGACCGGCAGCGCTACAACAGGGTGCTACGAGATCGTGCTCGACAGGGTGCTACGAGATCGTGCTCGTCATGGTGCTACGGCATCGCTACGACAGTGTGCGTCACCATTAGCCCATTGTACATTCACGTGCTCGTCTTTTGAGGGGTTCCTTCTTGCCCTCAACTGCGAGAGTATAAAAACAGCTGCCCCCGGACGCAAAACGGAGGGCTCCGATTTCTTCTGTTGAGTGAAGTGCTCTCCCGTCTCTCTACTTCGGTCAAACCTGACCGCCAACTCTTTGCGATGTTAAAATAAACAAGTTGTTTCGTTGTTACCAGTCGACTCATGCTTTGCCGGGACCTTCGGATGCTTCCAGTTGTACCCCAGGCCGCCAGGCCAACGCTACCCTTGGGGCTTGCGACCCAGGTACAACCACGGGCGTCAGCGCCGAGTTCCCAACAGATCGTACCAGCAGTCCGATCCAAACAGGAGGAAGCGCGCCGTTTCCGTCATGCGCAAGGCACCGGATGAAGGAGAGGTAGAAGAGCGTTCTACACTGGCGGCAACTGCGTATGGCACGGTCACTATCTTGAAAGCGATCTGCGACGGGGGGCAGAGTCTAGGTGCGCCGATGGCTCATAGCTTTGTAGGTGCTGTGTTCTCGCCGCTCAGTTTGGGCTTAAGAGACAGCATGAAGGTCGCTTTGCTCACTGCTGCTGCCGCGCTTCCTCACGCCAGCGTTTTGAGAGCGAGTGTCGGCGGTCATCGAGTGTTATGTGCTTGAGTGAGCACGCTGACGTCGTGTTTATTAAATTAGTTTGTAAGCGAATGCTCACAAGTGTATACGGCCGGTAAAACTACTATCCTTACTTCGTATAGCTGTCTAGTAATTTGCTATCGCAATCGATGCTTCGCCTTTCGGGCGAAATTGCATTTTTTTTCTGGCGAATAGCTTTCTGTGCTTGTTTCGCCCGTTTTCGGGATTGTCGGTGGTGGGAGTTGCGATACAAAGACGTCGAGGGAAAGGGAGCGTGCTCTCTCACAACCGAATTGCGGGGAGGTTAAGACCAAAGAGAAAGGGATGATTGCGAAGACGAAGAGGCGCTATTTACCGCAACGGTCCCTTTAGGGAGCACGACTCCGCATCTTGAGGAAGGGAAGGGTGTATGAAAACCAGGAAGCGGAGCCGAAGTAGAGAACATCTTTTATTCGACGCTTGTAAAAACAAACAAAAAAATGCAGGCGCGCGCTCGGCTCCACGCTCGGTTTTCACTTCGTCTTCTTCTCTTCTTTTTCGGAGCATAATATTCAACAGCTCCCGGCCGAACAATTAGCGAGTGCTTGTTTCTTTTCGAGACGCAGCTTGTCCAGCAGATTCTAGGCGGTACAGCATCTGTACCGGTCTCCGCAACGTGTTGCCACCAGAAGTGCGCACTTTGCATGAGCGAACTTTACCGTCGCTGCCCGGAAATAATTCAGTCACTTGTCCTATCTTCCACAATTGTCTTGGCGAGTTTAATTCTTTTATGAGTACTATGTCTCCAAGCTTCACTGATTCTGAGTGTCTAGTTTCATTAATGTGAGCTGAACGAAGTTCTTGGAGGTACTCTCGTCGCCACCGGTTCCAGAGATTGTTTAACACATGTTCTCTGTGTTTCCATCTTCTCTGAAGTAATTCGCGTGACGACGGTGTCTTTTTTGATGCTGTGCTCGACAAGTCTTGAGGAAGCATAGTCAATCTTTGGCCTGTGAGGAAATGACTTGGCGTAAGCGGCATTGGTTCAGAGGCTTCTGCATACACAAATGTTATCGGTCGTGAATTTATCATCGCTTCTACTTGGTAGAGCGTGGTCGAAAGTTCTTCAAAGGTAAAGAAACTGTTTCCCAGTGTTTTCGTCAATGTAGACTTCACAGATCGAATGAGTCGTTCCCAATATCCTCCCCACCAGGGAGCTTGTTCGGTGATAAATTTCCAAACAATCCTGTGACTTCCGAAATACGATTGTTCTTCCTGTGATTTCTTTAATTCATAAAGTCGCTGGATCTCCCTTGAGGCCTTTCTAGATGTCTTGGCGTTGTCGGAATATACAGTCTTACAAATTCCTCGTCGTGCCACAAATCGTTTAAATGCTAGCAGGAATTTGTCGTAAGACTGGTGACAAGCTCCAGATGAACCGCTCTGACGACTGCACATGTGAAGATGAGTATATAACACTTCTTCGTTGGTCCTCCGTTATCTTTGTGTAGAAGCGGTCCGGCAAAATCGATACCACTGACTTCTAAAGGTGGAGAGGGTTGAACACGTTCAGCTGTCAGAGGCGCGAAGGACTCCGAGTATGGCTTGCAGGAATATCGTCTGCAGACTGTGCATTCGTGAATGACTCTTTACAACCTGCCTGGCCCTCAATATCCAAACGTTTTCTCTCAGTTCAGTCAAAAGAAAACTGACTCCGGCGTGTAAAAGTCGTTGGTGTTCCTTCTTGACCAACAGCGTTGTGAATGTGTCTGACGCAGGAAGCAGAATGGGGTGCTTGGAACTTTCCCAGAGGTTGCTGAACTGGAGACGACCTCCCAAGCGAAGAAGCCCTAATTCGTCGTGACACGGTCTGAACCGCTGGAGTGTAACGTCCATTCGGCTGACATCCGGTCCAAATACTTTATCTTGTGTTCGACGTATCCAATAAATTTCAGCCTCTTGTACTTCAGTTGCGTCTAAAGGTCCCTTCTTCCTGGTGTCTGTGTACCTGCAATTTCTAGCAAATCGTTGTATCCACGCAGTTATACGCATCAGTCGGTTATAAGATCTGTAGTCGTTGATGTTCACAATTGTAAGCACTGGTCGAGCAGCTGCTTTCAAACACGTAATTTCCTCTTCTAGGCCGACTGTATCCTGCGTTGCTGCTGCTGTACAGGTAGTTTCTTCTATTTCGACTGTATCCTCGGTGTAGCAGGGCTCGTTGATTGTCGTCTCAGTGTAGAGAAAGTTTGGTCCTTTCCACCAAATTGAACTTTGTAAGAGTTGTTCCGCAGTGGATCCTCTTGACAGTAAATCGGCTGGATTTTGATCACGCGGACAATGTCTCCACATGTTCAAATCAGTTAGGGAGAGTATCTCTGTAACTCGGTTTGCTACGAACTGTTCCCAACGTTTCGCTGAACCGCGTAGCCATTGAATCACGATCATAGAATCTGTCCACATAACTGTTTCAATGTCCACTAGATTTAGGGCACGTTTCACTGTTGCAGCTAGTCGAGCTGCAACTAGGGCTCCCATCAGTTCTAATCGTGGCACAGTTATCCTTTGTATAGGTGCGACTCTCGACTTGGCTAGTAGTAGCTGAACTGTTGTGGCTCCCTTGAAATCTCGTATCTGAAGGTAAAGCACGGCGCCGTACGCAACTGGGCTAGCGTCACTAAAAGCATGTATTGTAACCTGCACATTCTTGCCCAGGAGGGTTTGACCAAAATATCTCTTGACTTCCAGCTGATCAACAGTTCTGAGGCCTTTAGTCCACGCTGTCCACTCTATAAGGAGAGACTCAGGAAGTGGCGCATCCCATGTGTATTTCTCTAACCACAGTTTTTGTATAAATAACTTGACTACCAGCACGAACGGCGCTAAGAATCCAAAGGGATCGTACATGAGTGAGGCGAAGCTTAAGATCTGTCTCTTCGTAACCCTTTGTTCGCTCAATGATTCAATCATCTTCGTTAGTGATGGCTTTAAGATGTCTTTGGCGGTATCCTAAATGAGTCCAAGAATCTTCTTTTCTTTTTCTACATCGAACTGTACCTTTAAGTCTCTACTATTGTAAAAGTTTCGTAAGTGTCCATCATTTGTCGTCCACTTTGTTAGATGCATTCCTGCCTCTTTCAAGATACTGACACAATCGCTAACAACTTGCTGCGCTTCTTCTTTGTTCTGTGCCCCGATAACCAAGTCATCTACGTAGAAATGATCTTCCAATAGTTTGGCAGTAGATAGGTATTTGTCTTCTACCAGTTGGAAGTGGTGTCGCAGAGTTGCAGCCAGGAGAAATGGACTGCTGCAGGCGCCAAAAGGAACCCTTGTCATGCGCAATTCTTCAATATTGGAAGACCCTTCTTCAAACCAGAAGTAACGAAACGCGTCTCGGTCTTGTTCAGCCAGCGATATTTGGAGAAACGCTTTTTCGATGTCGGCGGAAATTCCAATCTTGAAGCTGCGAAACTTCAGCAGTAAGTCGAGGATGTTGGGGTTCAAATTCGGCCCTGTCCACAAGACGTGGTTAAGTGAACGCGAGCCCGAAGCATGAGAAGAGGCGTCGAATACCACCCGTACTTTAGTCGTAGTTCTCTCGCGTCGCACTACTGCTCGGTGTGGCATATAGTGCGTGATATGTTCACTCGTACTGCCCATTGTGACCTTCTCAGCGAAGTCTTTGTTATAGTAGCTCCTAATGACAGTGTCATATTCCTTCTGAAACTGGTTCTCGATGTAGCGTTCTCTGCAAAGACTCCAGCCTCTTTAACGCAACATCCCGGTTATCTTTAAGCTGGGAACAATTGCTGCGCCACGGAAATTCAACTTGATAGCGACCATTGTTTCTAACAGTTGTTTCCACGAAGTTCTTCAGGACGTGTTCGTCATCTTTCGAAAGTCTGTCGTCGTTAGTCAGTCCCAGATGTTCTACTTCCCAGAAAGACCTCAGTTGCTGGGAAACGTTGGCTTCCGTTAGGCATATATTGAAGTTCCTTATGGTTTCCCGCTTGTAGAACTTAGGTGGACTTCTCGTATCTCCATGAAGTGTCCATCCTATGATAGTTTCGATGGCTGTCAAGGAGTCGTCCAGTCGATGAATTCTTCCGCTGACAAGCTGCCAGTAATAGTCTGCACCTATAAGGACGCTTATTCCAGGCTCAGGTGAGACCTGAACTGCTTTGACGTCAGCCAAACGTAAGTTCTTGCTTTTCAACTTTGCAAGTACATTTGTCTCTGTTAATGCTGACAAGTCATTGCATATTTCGGGAACTTCTATCGCCTCTACTTCTAGTGAGTTTGAGTCGTACTGGCTATGCAGCGTGACTCGTACTCTTCGATAATATTTCCGCGGTGCTGAAACGTTTCCAAATCCCGAGATTGTGAGCTGCTCTTCCGCTAACACAGTGGCTTTCAGCTTCCTAGACAATTCTTCCGTGGTGAAGCTGCGTTGACTGCCACCATCAATCAACATTCTTACAAAGCATTTGCTTCCAGTGCCCAGAGCCCAAACTTGGTCGGTCTGCAGAAGAATTGTGCACTTTATCGAGTCTGTTGACGAGCTGGAAACAGTTGTCTGCGTTTCCGTATTCTTCTGCTTCCATTTTGGGTCACACATCGTGGTGATATGTCGCCCCCTGCATTTTGCACAGCTTAATCTCTTCCAGTTTCGGCATTCCTCAGCTTTGTGAAGTTGTCGAGCGCAGCGGAAACAACACCCTAATTTGCGTAGTTTGTCTTTCTTTTCGTCTAATGTTAGTTCCGTTGTGCAGACATCCACCGAGTGATTTTTGTTTCCGCATAATATACAACTCTCTGGAGTCAGTTTCACGGTTAGCATTGATGCAGAACCTTGGAAATGCTCATTAGATTGTCGTTTTGCTGTTGAGGCTTGCTCTTGTCAGAAGTCATCATTATAGTCTGTTCCCGGCTTCTTACTTCAAGACTCAAGAAGTCTAGAAGAACAGACATTTCATTTAGCCTGTCACTAGTAACGCCTGTATTTGTCGAAGACAAGATGCGCTGATTATAACGGAGTACCATTTCTTGCGGAAGATTTTGTATTACAACAACTTTCAGAAGCACTCCATATTCTTTTTCTTCGACGCCAAGGTTATGCAGGGATCTCACGCGAGTCTGCACTTCTTCATGCAACCTTTGAAGCCCTTCGAAATCTTCGCAAGAACGAACTTTACGTAGGTTTAGAAGGCGACGCATGTGGTCGTTAACAATCAGTGATTTCTGACCAAATCTGTCTTTGAGAAGTTCTATAGCCGTGCTATAGCTCTTGTTAGTTGTCGACAGGCCGCTGATGACACCTTCCGCTTTACCCATCAAGTAGCTCCGAAGATATTTCAATTTGTCTACGTCGGTAATATATCGGTTCTGGTGAATAGTAGGCTCAAATTGATCCCAAAATTCCGGCCATTTAATGGGGTCACCATGAAACTTCGGCACATCGAGCTTCGGTAGCTTAACGTGTGCGCGTGCTTGATGAAAGTCATCGTGAGATGTGTGCGCAGCCGTTGTTTGCTGAGCGGATAAAATGCGTTCAGCGCGGGATTTCGCGAGGACGATAGATTCTTGATACTGTCCGACGCTTTGAAGCTCATCCTCAAGGTTATCATCCGTAACATGCTCTTCTACTTGGTTATCAAGGTCCGTAAGCATAGTTTCCTTTATCTTCAACAGGTTAAGATGGTCGGTCAGCTCACCATATGGCGTTGGTTCCGTCTGCATAAGAGTTGTCATCTCGTTGATGATCCTGGTGACCGCCGCTCGAACGGTACGTAGCACGCTTCCGTCGTAGTCTTTCCATGTCGTCACGTCGGGAATCGGTGGCTTCGTGATGACGTGGATCATTCTTCGATTCTGTCGCAGCGTCGTCGTGTTGATCGCGTCGGTCGGTCGACCTCTTCAGGCAGCTCGCTTCATCGTCAGGGGTCTTCAACTGCAGATCTGAAATCCTGGTCACGGCACCATATGTTGAAAACCAGGAAGCGGAGCCGCAGTAGTGAACGTCTTCTTTTATTCAACGCTTGTAAAAACAACTAAAAAAATGCAGGCGCGCGTTCGGCTCCACGCTCGTTTTTCACTTCGTCTTCTTCTCTTCTTTTTCGGAGCATAATATTTAACAGGATGATTGCGAAGACGAAGAGGCTCTGTTTTCCCCAACGGTCTCTTTAGGGAGCACGACTCAGCATCTTGAGGAAGGGAAGGGTGTATGAAGAAGAAAAAAGAAGAGAGAGAAGGTCAAGACGTTTAGAGAGCCTTTGGCCGTCAGCGGTAGCCAGGCGACCTAGTCACAAGTTACACGACAGCCCCGTGTCCTCCAGGAACGTGAAAAGGTGCCTGAAGGAGGAGCTGTGGTATTGGCCGGGGAACAGTAGTTGCGATGCCGAGATCGCAGGGAATCCCAGGCGTTAAAATGACGCGTAAAAAGAAGTCCTCTCTTTGGAGAAAGCGGGGCACAAACAAAGATGCTCGATTGTTTCAGCCTCGTCGCACATTGAGGAAGTCAGGCCTTTGCCGTACCTTCGGCATGCCGTCCGAGGAGCAGCCAACCTGGAGGCGTAGCAGGGGAGGATAAGTTACTGTACACACTTCCTCTCCCTAAAGGGAGAGGGAGAAAACTTCATTAAATTTTCTTGCTAGGGTCAAGGGGGGCGGGAGACGGGAGCTCCTACTTTGTGACGCCGCTATCATGAAGGGGACGGGGGCCGAGGGTAGGAGCAAATTTATAGTAGACTGCCTCGCTACCAAGTTGCGAGGAGGAGATAGGACTGTCTCATGAGCTTTGTGGAGCCCAAGAATGCCCCAAGTGGTCCCTGCGCCTGAACAAGGCTGCGGCAACATCGTCCCTGTTGTATGCCCTGCCGTTGGTTTCCCTGATGCATGCCAGGAAAGGACAACTAGAGGTCCTGCACAGGACGGCCATCAGAAATGTCCTGGGGTTTCCAAGGCACACCAAGAACGGCGAAACCTCGGCAGAGGCCGGTGAATGGCCACTGTCACTGCTCATGTTGCAGCGGGGACTGGGGCATACTGACAGGCTACACCGCGCACCAGACGGCCAAGATCTCCTAGCCCGGCTCCGGAACCTGCTGGCTTCACGCATGGGCAGCCTGTGCCGCCTCTATGAGGAGGCAGTTCATCTACATATGGCAGTGGTTCTTCCTCCTCCCCATCACCGACCTTCGGACGTGCACCTCTTCCTCAAGGGGATAGCCAAGCGTAGTGCACCAGCCGACCTACCGAACCCCGCAGGTCTTATAGTTCCATCGTGCGCCTTGTTTCTTAAAGATATTTTGATTTTCGTTGAACAGCTTGCCTAACGTTAACTCGGACACACCGTATATATAACATGTATGTGAATGTGCTCGAACTGTTCAGTTAGTCATTCTTATTAAGTCGTCGCATATATACTGGGTGTCTCAGTTAACTTGGACCATGACTTTAAAAAGAAAACAAGAGCTCTAGAGAAATTGTACCTACTGCATAATAGCAGCAGTTGTGTGTACTTACAGTCAGTATTTTTTCACCACGAAGTGTTTTTTGTATTTAGTGAACTTTTTTATTTTTGCTTGAATCGCAGACATGTCAATTACGAAGATGTAGGGCACCTTAAATAACCTCTGAACCAAGCAATTATTTCGTGCTGAAGTGTGCCTGGTTGTTTTTTCCAAAGAGAAACAAAAGCCCGTGAAATACTCCAAATATGAATAGATGCGCGCATTTATTTCGTGCTGAAATGTGCCTGGTCGTTTTTTCCAAAGAGAAACAAAATCCCGCGAGATACTCCAAATATGAATAGATGCGCGCTCGCGCGCCGCTACTCAAGCGCCTCCAAGCAACATTTCAAATATATAATGCTGCATTCATTTATCGCCGCATAGAGGACGCTACCCGGTTCGCTTGGCGACAGGTCCACCTGATAACGGTGCGGTAATTGTCGAGGTCTTCAACCCTGTGCATCAGAATTGAATCTTCCATTCGAGCGTATAGGTTATCCCAGCATTCTTCGGCTGCAGGAGACCAAGGAAACGTCTCCGGGTCTTCATCACTCCTAGCCTCACGCATGCTCATTATGGACAGGAGAAAACACAAGTATAAATTAAGCCGCCATTTTTGTACACAAAAACCCACCGCATGCGTAGCTGGACACCGCCGGCCACCTTCTGCACGCCGTATCAAGAAATTGTAGCAGCGAGAATACGTTACAATAACAAGCATCGTCATCGCTAGTGCATACTACAGACCATCGGCAAAATCACAGGACACAAATTATGATTGGCTATGGCAGCTGAAAAACGCCTACCCAAGAGATACCATTCTCGTAGGTGGGAACTTCAATGCGCCGCATGAAACATGGGGCTACTGAAACTCAAGCTCAAAACGAACAAGACAATGCAGCCAGCGAAAAGGCGGGGCTTATATTGGCCAATAATCTCGACTATCCCACGCGACGTGGTTTGCAACCTGGACAACGTGACACAATTCCAGACCTGACCTGGTACTTTGGCAACATCATTAACGATTGGCGTTGCGGCCGTGAGACGATGGGTAGTCATCACTACCCAATTTAGATTGAGCTGAACTCAACTCAGAGAAAACGAAGACGCACTACTCAGTCAATTGGCAAAAGTTCAGAGGCGCTCGATGAACATCTAGAACTTGCTGTTGAGGATCTCCTGCGAAGGGCCGAAGAACAAGTCGCTGCTACCGCACTGGTGACAACAGATGTTCCCACACCAGACGCCCACCTCCTCAGCCTCTGGGAGAGCAGGAAGCAGGCAGAGCAAGGATAGCTATTATCATGAAAGCATTATAAGAAATTGTTTACTTTGTGCCAAAAAGAAAACAGCATGCAGAGGCGAGAAGATGCGCTAAGCAGCTCAGCCGGGAGAGATGGCTAGACTTATGTAGCACTCTGTCACACCGTTCCGGTCCAGGGCGCTCGTGGCGCACTTTCCGAGCTATGAATGGTCAAAAGAAGACTAGTAATAACATAGAGAAGATACTGATCCACACCTACCACCAGTCAGACCGTCGAGGAAGCAGAGCCAAAGGCAGCATGCACCTTTTTTCCCGCGGCCCGTTTATTTGCCACCATCCGATATCTACACCCCTCCGTCGTCTGAGAACGCGGACGGCATCAGTGCACCATTCAGCCTGTTTGAGTTAGAGCTAGCACTTTCGCAAGTGAAGCGGAACAGTGTCCCAGGACAAGACAGGATCTCCTGGAGCACGCTCCGCAACGCAGACACAGCTACTAAGCACAAGCTCCTAGAGTTTATCAACAAGCTCACAGGATAACCCCTATCTTCTGCATACCACCATCAACCACGAGAGGAAATTTTGCAGAGGACGAGCAGACATTCTAGTAGCAGCTGACTTGAAGAAAGCTTTTGATACCATTGGCCACCCTGCTATGATCAAAGCAGTGGGAAGCACCCAAGCAGGCATCAGAATTGTAAACTTCGTGAAGGCATTCCTAAAAGATAGGACATACGAATTTCAGCTATCTCCCGGTCATTTAGCCAGGCACTTCACCTACTCTGTAGGAGTCCCACAGGGGTCGGTCATCTCCCCTACACTCTTTGATGTCGCCATGGCCAAGATCGCGTGGAAGTTAGACGCAGTTGAAAACCTTTTGTTTACAATGTAAGCTGATAATATCGCCCTGTGGACGACCTATAGGCTGAGTTCAGCTGAACAAGTAACAACGCTACAAAATGCAATGGACATAATTGATCAGGAGCTGAAGCCAACAGGCATGAGGCCCTCGCTGGAGAAGACGCACTGCATCACAATACATGACAAACATGGAAGGTCCGACGTAACCTTTTACTTAGAGGGATACCTCACAATATTGGGCATCCGAATCAACAAAGACGGCACGGCAAGCACAAGGCTGCAACATTTGAAGCAGTAATGGTGCACCTTATCAAGAGGCTAACCCACCACAACGGAGGGGCAGGAACAGAGGTTGCGCGACGGCCTACGGTAACTGTTCTCATCGCCAAGATAAGGTACGGAGCACCACGTACATTACGACCTGACGGCTGCAAACTACAAGCAACTTGACAAGCTACACAACATGGCTACGAGAGCAATCACGGCCTACCGATACACGCAAAAACATAATAGCTGTACAGATATTCCTGCCTCCCGACGGTGGAAGCACTGGTTAAAACCCACAAGCGCAACCACGAAACGAGGCTGAAGAACACGTGGAATGGTCAGCGACTGATATCTACATTGCATGGCACGAGCCTGCACCTTCAAGAGCTAGATCACCTCCTTCCACCCTAGGGTGAAATAAAGGTTACGGATCCCACACGAATACCCACGAAAACACAAAATGAAGGCAGGGCACACCGACAACAAAAAGTATTAGAGGCACAAGAAAATCACAAAGGAACAAAAATATATACTGATGCTGCCTTTCAATAGGATGAACATTCACGCAAAATGTATGCCGCTACCGCTTCTTACAGAGAAAGCGGGCAAGCACACGCCGTGAGCCACAGCGGCTATGCTCACTGGACAGCCACCGATCTTGAACTACTATAGCCATTGAAGAAGCCATTCAACTATGTGATGGGCGCACAGAAGGCACGGTTCACATCTATACTGACAGTTAAGAGGCCCTCAAGCAACTTAACTCCCGATCCTACACGACCACCATAGCGCACCGCATAAAACAAGCCTGCCGCCACCTGCGTGATAATAGACATGCACGCATCTTCGTACACTGGACACCAGGTCACAACATGAGGGGAGCGGGGAACAGGGCGGCCCATGGGGCTGCTGGCAGAGAAGACCGCCATCGCAGCCCTGAAGTGAGCCCGTCACTGTTGGCCCTCACCTATAGCTCCCCGTCATTCGTGGTTGTACCAGATCACCAGATTGCTCGGTTGAGACACGAAAGGAAGGTTACCCGCCGTGGTTGCTCAGTGGCTATGGTGTTAGGCTGCTGAGCACGAGGTCGCGGGATCGAATCCCGGCCACGGCGGCCGCATTTCGGTGGGGGCGAAATGCGAAAACACCCGTGTGCTTAGATTTAGGTGCACGTTAAAGAACCCCAGGTGGTCGAAATTTCCGGAGTCCTCCACTACGGCGTGCCTCATAATCAGAAAGTGGTTTTGGCACGTAAAACCCCATAATTTAAAAAAAAGGAAGGCTCTACTACGGGAGTCCATTCCTAGCGTCCTTCCTGCCATTCTCCTCTTCCCAGAACAGCCAAGTTCTCATCCACAAGGCAATAGCGAAGGCATCCATTACACCGGATGTTCTGAGCAAGTGGAGAGGAACACAATTGGAATGCCTCAACTGCCCTGCGATCAACGTCGATCTCAAACATAAGATATGGTCCTTTCCTGCCACAGCCAGCCTCAGGGACAAGCACACCAGACCTCTAAAGGTGGCATCGTACGAAAACTGGGTCACACCGCAAGCAGATGCCACCAGAAGAATGCTGTCCTTTGTTAAAGAGGCAGGCATCCTTCCTTTCACCTGATCCCTTAGGCCAAGGGCCATCCTTTCTAATAAAAGTTTCAATCAATATATCTATCGCCGCTTAGTACAAGGACTCGTCATGTAGGATGGCTCGAGAGGTTTCGCGACCTAACTGGCGTGGTGCGATAAACGTCAGCATCTGCGGAAGGAAGAATGTTGTGCTCGATCATGTGGCACTCGGGATAGCTTTAACCTTCGTGTATCGTGAAGCAAAACTACAAAAAAAATTCAACCAATGTTTTAAAAAACAGTGCGCAGAATAGCACAAAAAAAGAAAAAAAGCAGCTCTCGGGAGAACAGAAAAGAGCTACTCAGGAGTTAATTTCAATAAAGAACGAACCAAAAGCGCGTAAGGCTACTCAGCCGCCCACTAAGAAACATAAAAAATGCAACTGGTTTAGCCGTTTACCCTTTCTGTCTCATGAACTCCGGAAAAGAAGCAAAACAAAGGAGTTTTTTACCTATTTCTATCTTTGTCGCAAGCTTTTTTATGTAAGGATAAGGTGACATCATGAAGGTGCGTTAAACAGTGAACGTTTTACACCAGCTTTGAGCGGTTATTTTCCACTGTCACTTATAGCACGTGCTCAAACAGGTCATCGTCTGAACTAAAACAGTAATTACTTCTTTCCAACACTTGTGTTGTTGCAGCCTTGACCAACGACGTTGGAATCTCACGGCGTACTCTGCTTATTTTTGCCTTCAGGGCGTTCGGTGCGGCAGTTTCGCTGCTATGCACGCGATCTTTCACGTAGCCCCACAAGGAGAAGTCCAGTGGTGCCATGTCCGGCGACCTTGCAGGCCATGGTACAGGTCTGTGCCGGCCAATCCACTATCCAGGAAAAAGCTTGTTGAGCCACGCTCGAGACTGACAACTACTATGCGCAGGAGTACCATCGTGTTGAAACCAGATGTTCGGAAGGTGCACAAGTGGAACGTTGCAACAGACGTCATTCACGGCGCCCTCGAGGATGTCGTTGACGTAGCGTTGCGTCGTTAAAAAATATGGGTCCGATGATGTTGCCATAAAAAAATGCCGCACCACACATTAAATGGCCACTGGCATTGGCGTCGTGTTTGTGCCAGCCAGTGGGGATTCCTATCACTCCAGTAGTCTCCGTTGTGAAGATTAACTTGTGTGTTTCTGGAGAAATTAGCCTCAGCCATCCAAACACGCTAGTGAGAAAGTCCTGCTCTTCTTAACATTTCGTGAAAATCCAATTGGCAAAGTCAAGCCTATTTTAAAAATCTCGGTCTTCCAAGTTTTTGATGAAGATGTACGTGATACCGGTGTATATGACCTTATTTTAACATCCTTCCCACTGATTACCTTGAAGTTCCGGCATCGGCACTGGTGTCGCGCACACTAGGGTCAGCAGCAAAGAATGCCAAAACATCTCTTTCCGCTTCTTGAACTACTGCCGCTTTCTTGTGAAGCTACACGTCTCGCAAAGGACTTCGTACGTGGTCTAGGGCGTTCTATACAATGTCACATCCGGAATAGTTTAATTGGCTGTCTCATCTTGTCGCCGTGTGCTGCCCCCAGAGCTAGGATAATTTTAGCCTTCTGATCATTCGTGAAGGGCATGACTGTCTTCTTGAAGAGCAGGTCACTGGCGCGGTACCGTTGAGATTTCCAGTTATTATCTACGCACTGACACGTCAAACAAAAATTATTTACGTGATCGACAACAGCATATGCTGGCCGCACAGATCCAAAACGCAATATATGGACGTAGCCTGCGCAAGGTTTGTTTCTATTGCTAAAGGTAACAAAATGAACATACGTTCAGGGCATACCTATCTACAGAACAAGATGAGTGCGCAAAATTACGTTCCCAAGTGCGCCGTCACGGTTTCCCAGCTTCGAAATCCCCCCTGCTGATCCCAGCATAGTGCAGGGTGTATAAGTGATAGGTAGGGTAAAAAGCAGTAATCATGGGTTAGTGAGGACTAGGATTCGCCTCAATTTGAAGAGAGAAAGAGTAAAATTGGTGAAGAAGAAACAGGTCAACCTAGAGGCAGTTAGGGTGAAAGCAGACAAATTCAGGCTGGTACTTGCGAAGAAATATGCAGCCTTAGAACAGAGAGACGAAGATGACACAAAGATAATCAATAAAATCGCAACGAGGCTGGCTTCAGAGGCGAAGTGGGAAGCGAGGCACCAAGGCAACCAGTAGGCAGGCTCTCCCAAGTAACAAAGTACCTAATAAAGAAACGACAAACAATGAAAGTGTATAACTCAAAAAGATAAGATAGAATACGCGGAACTGTCAAAACTGATCGACAAGGTGAAAATAAGTGATATTCGAAACTATAACGTGAGAAAGACTGAAGAAGCCGTAAAAAATGGACGCAGCCTGAAATCAGTGTGAAAGAAACTTGGCATAGGACAAATCAATATGTATGCACTGAAAGATAAGCAGGGTAATATCATCAGCAATCTCGAAGATATAGTAAAAGAAGCGGAAGAATTCTATACTGACTTGTACAGTATATTCAGGAGGAGTCACACTTGCACAGAGGAGTCAGGATACCTCCATTAGAAACAGTAATGAACAGGATACAGAAACTCCTATAACTAGCGATGAGGTCAGAAGGGCCTTGAAAGACATGAAACGAGGAAGAGCGGCAAGAGAAGATGGAATAACAGTCGACTTATTCAAAGATGGAGGAGACATAATGCTTGAAAAATTGGCGGCTCTTTATACGAAGTGCCTATCGACTGGAAGGGTCCCAGAAAACTGGAATGCAAATATTATACTAATCCACAAAAAAGGGAGACGTTAAACAATTGAAAAATTATGGGCTCATTAGCTTATTCTCAGTATTATATAAAATATTGACACGTGTACTTGTGTTTATCGGGCGACACATTTCAACGCCTAACTAAATGTTATCGCACAGCGCAGGACGCGCCGGCATGTTTTGGAAGTTTCTGGAATGTTGTCGATGGTTCTATCCGCTGTCTGTTATCGCCGAACCTTGCGTAATCTGATTGCATATATGTGCGACGCGAATGGTGCAGAACTTTGTGGAAGGCACGCGGGTCCCAGCGATTACTCTGGAACAGTCGACGACTGATGTATAAAAGCCGACGCGCTTGACCCGCTGATCAGATTTTCGACGATCGCCGAGTGTATTCGCCGCTATCGTTCTTTGAGTGTAGCCTCCTTTTGAGGGCACAAGTTCTCCAAATAAAACGCTAGTTTCGTTAATCACAGTTTTGCTGCCTTCTTCGCCGTCGCTACCACGTGGCATCTGGTGGAGGTGCTTTACGTTCATGTGCCGGACGCCCCTGACAAGCCGTAATCCAAGCCCGGACCACAAAGACAAAACCAACGTCGTCCCGGAACATCGAGCAAGCCGCCGGCTACAGCTGCTGCCCCCGGAACACGGTCTTCTACCAGACAGACCAAGAAGACAGTCCAAGAAGACAGTCCAAGAAGATAGTCCAGAGACGACCAAGGATACATCCCCAATGGCAGTCGCAGCGGCCCCCATAATTCTGCAGCAGCCCAGGGAACCAACGACGTTCCGTGGTTCCACATTTGAGGACCCGGAAAGCTGGCTGGAGACGTATGAGAGGGTCGCTACGTTTAACAGCGGGGACAGCGACGACAAGCTGCGACTTGTGTATTTCGCATTGGAGGACACCGCCAGGACGTGGTTCGATAATCGAAAAGCCACCTCGACGGCGTGGGACCTGTTCCGAAGCGGTTTCCTGCAAACATTTACAAGCGTCGTGCGAAAAGAGCGAGCCCAAGCTCTACTGGAGACCACAGCTGCCGATTGAGACGATCGCGATCTTCACGGAGGAAGTGAGCTGTCTGTTCCGCCACGCCGACCAGGAAATGTCCGAAGAGAAGAAAGTCCGCCTACTGATGCGTAAGGAGGAACTTTTCGCCGAAATGGTAAGAAGCCCACCGAAGACCGTCGACGAGTTTCTTCGTGAGGCGACGAGCATCGAGAAGACACTGGAAATGCGGAACCGGCAATTCGACCGCCGCACCGAGTCAGTAAACTACGCCGGAGTTCAATCACTGGCCACCGACGACCTGCGCGACACTATCAGGGCAGTCGTACGATAGGAGCTTCAGAAGATCTTCCCTTCATCGCAACCTCAAGTGGCCTCAATCGCCGAAATTGTCAAAGAGGAAGTCCAGCGATCGCTTGGAGTTCCCGAGGTGCAACCACAGTCATCGCAGCCACAGCCTGAAGCGATGACCTACGCCGCCGTCGCCCGCCATCAAGGTCCCCCTCCATGACCTAACGCCGCAATTCCGTCGACCACCGCCCCCGCCGCCAGCACGCCAGCGCAGCTACTCGAGGAAGACGGACGTTTGGCGCACTTCTGACCACCGCCCGCTCTGCTACCACTGTCGAGAAGCGGGTCACGCCTACCGACGATGCCCATACCGGGAGGTGGGACTGCGAGGGTTCGCCGTCAACGCTCCCCGCCCGCAGCAAGGTGAACACCCTCGCGATATCGCCGACTACCTCGCCGCTACTCTGCGGAGCTCTCGACGACCGTCCCGTTCGTCATCATCAGGCCGCTACCTGTCGCCGCAGCGCCGACCTTACACTGGCCCAGCCCGGGGCCGGTCAGCGAGCCCATATCCGGAAAACTAAAACCAGCAACCGATGGAGGTGCGGTTGCTGTTCGTCGAACTGACGAAGATCCTCCACCGCCCCCGAAGACACCGAAGAAACTACCTCGACGACATAACGACACGCCGCCGTCCCGACGAAATCTGGAAGCAAATACGACGACGAAAGACGACCTGAAGACGTCACATACCAGCCACAGGTCAACGCAACGCAGCCGTGATCCGACGCCATAACCGAACTGTAATGCAAGACAAAGAACCACCGACCTCGATGTGCTTTTCGACGGCCACGCAGTCACCGCCTTAGTCGACACAGGGGCTGATTACTCCGTCATGAGTGGACTCATCGCAGCCCAGTTGAAGAAAGTTAAGACTACATGGGAAGGCCCTCAAATTCGGGCCGCTGGAGGACACTTCATAACGCTGACTGGGATATGCACGACAAGAATTGCCATTCACGACCGGACTTACCCTGCCACCTTCGTTATCCTCCTACAGGGTTTACCAAAACAATCTGCAATAGAATAAGGCCGACACTGGACTTTGGTCAGCCAAGGGAACAGGCTGGCTTCAGGAAGGGGTACTGTACAATGGATCACATCCATGTCATTAATTAGGTAATCGACAAATCCGCAGAGTACAATAAGTCTTTCTATATGACTTTCATAGATTACAACGCATTTGATTCAGTAGAGATACCAGCAGTCATAGGGACATTGCGTAATCGAGGAGTACAAAACGCTTGCGTAAATACCTTGGCAAATATGTACAGAGGTTCTACAGCTACCTTAATTCTACACAAGAAAAGCAGAAAGATACCTATAAAGAAAGGGGTCAGACAGGGAGACACAATCTCTCCAATGCTATTCATTACGTGCTTGGAAGAAGTATTCAAGCTATTAAACTGGGAAGGCTTAGGAGTAAGGATCGACGGCGAATATCTCAGCAACCTTCGGTTTGCCAATGACATTGTTCTAGTCAGCAACAATGCAAAAGAGTAACAAAAAATGATTGAGGACTTTAATAGAGAGAGTGTAAGAGTGGGGTTGAAGATTAATATGCAGAAGACAAAGATAATGATAAATAGCCGGGCAAAGGAACAAGAGTTCACGATCGCCAGTTGGCATCTAGAGTGTGTGAAGGAGTATGTTTACCTAGGTAAATTAATCGTAGGGAACCCTGATCATGAGAAGGAAATTCACAGAAGAATAAAAATGGCTTGGATCGCTACGGCATACATTGCCAGCTCCTGATTGGAAGCTTACCATTATCAGTGAAAAGGAAAGTGTACAATCAGTGGATTTTACCGGTGCTGACATAGGGGGCAGGGACTTAGAGACCGACAAAGAAGCCTGAGAACAAGTTAAGGACCGCGTAAAGAGCGATGGAATGAAGAATGCTAGGCATAGCGTTAACAGACAGAAAGCGGTTTTAATCAGAGAACAAACGGGTGTAGCCGATATTCTATCTGACATTAAGAGAAAAAAATGGCCCTGGGTAGGTCATGTAATGCGCAGGTTAGATAGCCGTTGGACCATTAGGGTTACAGAATGGGTCCCAAGAGAAGGGAAACGCAGTCGAGTACAACAGAAGACAAGGTGAGGTGACGAAATTAGAAAATTTGCAGGCGCAAGTTGGAATCGGTTGGCACAGGACGGAGACAATTAGAGATCGCAGGGAGAAGCCTTCGTCCTGCAGTAGACATAAAACAGGTTGATGATGATGATGGTGATGATGATGATGGTGGTGGTGGTGGTGGTGGTGGTGGTGGTGGTGGTGGTGGTGTGCTTGTACAGTGCTTCTGTGTCTATCTTCTGTCCCGTCTTGGAATAGCGCTTACTAGTATTCAGTTGTTAAGCATGAACCAACTAGTCCAGCAACAAAGATTTTAATTGACAAAAGCATTCATCTCTGTGCCTGTCCTAATGATCTCATGCAGCGAATGTCTTATTTATGTGTTTTATCAACTTGTATGCGTACCGCCATGCATGTCTTATGAGCTGTTGCCAGAGATAAATTGTTATTTTAGTTTAAATTGCATAGTTGCAGCAAAATATTTGTGTGATGCGCACTTAAGTGCTTAGCTGGGAGGTCAGTCACCGAGTAGCAGGATAATTTTTATACTTTGGCTCAAGCATATGATGTACGGGCAAACATTTACGAAGTATTCTTTCTTACCTCAAGAAAATTAACGGTTCCATCATTTTGAATGTATGCTGCATGGTATCTTCTATCTCTTGAATTTTGTCGGCAGTGAGCTCTATGTAAAGCTATGTCATCTGTAATATCATTTAAGCTTGCTTTGATTATTTTTGTGATAACCTGCCGTGGTGGCGTGTTGACTATGGTGTTTTGCTGCTAAGTCCAAGGGCACTAGATCACATCCCACTCACGGCGGCCACATTTCGATGGGGGTGAAATCCAAAAACGCGTACCTTGTATTGTGTTGACGTTAAAGAACCTCAGGTGGTCAAAATTTATTCCGGTGCCCCCGCGCTACTGTGTGCCTCATAATCGTATCATGGTGTCGGCACGTAAAAACCTCAAAATATTTGTCATTTGTCATTTTCACATATTCGTGTTATTTAGTCAAAGTATAGAAAATATATTATGCTACTCGCGTTTTTTATCTAATTTATGCCGTCTTTGCTGTCTAGTGATCCTACTCGAGTAAGATATTGTGCCACGTCATACCATTCATGTTGATATCATATTTTGTTCTCTTAATTCACTAGTTGCTACGAATTCCTTTATACTATACACGTTTATTTCTGTGGTGTAGTTTGTAATCACTTTTTTGCCGTTTGCTTTTTTTTTTTGCGTAACCATACCATATGTTCAGTCACTCTTGTTTGTAGTTTGTGCAATCAAGAGTTGAGCCACTGCCCATCTAGTCGCCATACACCATGCATTCAATATTTTATGTCTTTATGAAGTTAGGCCTTATTGTGTGGCAGTTCACCATTTGCTGTTGCTGCTTTCACTAATAAAAAGATGTGTACCTGTTTTAGCCTGACGATGCCTTAATTCACTATATACAGCAAACTCTCACTTGAGTGAACTTCAATGGATTAGTACATCTACCTGAAAATTCACTAAAATGAATGTTCGCTAGAATATAGAACAGTGTAAGACAGTAGAAAATGAGTCAAAAGGGCGAAATGCAATTTATGGAGTTGTGTACATCAGTATATACGAAGTGAGTAACAGTTACGTTGCAGCCTATTTCATTTCTTTATCTAATCTTCATTTGCATTGGTGCTCTTCAAGCGCAAGAAGTAACTCTATTATTATAGCGTAAAGGGCTGTTTTTGGGCACTTTCAGAAAATAAATAAATGAAATTCAATGGACACAACTGTCCAGAGAGTCTGTCACGGATCTCCTCCGGAGAACCCTCTGGCCGAAAGAATGGACTAGGCGACAGGCGTACCCACACAGATGCACATTTAATACAACCCACGCGACAAGAACAGCAGCACACAAACCTAACCAAATTAACACACAATATACAAAAACTATCAGTACACACGAACCGGTAACACTGCCACTAGCGTTCCATTGAGAGTGGTTGGCGTTCGTGCTTACGTCTGGTTCGGTGCGGATGTGGCGTGGTGTGGGTCCCGTAGCCGGCATCGGAGTGGCGTTCGACGTTCGAGGACTGGCGTCGCTGGAGGCGTCGTTGGCTGCGTCGTGCACGCTCCCGGTCCAAGCGCCCGTGGAGGTGTGGCCGATGATGTTGGCGTTGGGGCACCACCCGGAAGAGTGGTGACAGCGGTAGACACACCCCTGGCCGTAGCAGGTGGTGGCGTCCTCCGTGGACTCCCCGGAACGGGCTCAGGAACGGCAGAAAGTCTGTGGTGCAAAGCCGTAGAACACGAGCACGCCGAAGCAGTAGCCGGCGTCGCTCTCTTCCGGTCGAACCGTCCCTCACCCGCCGAGTCTCCGCTGCTTTCTTCTCCCCCCGTGTCTCGCCCTTCCTCGCCCTTTTATAGCCTTCTTGTTAGTCCACGTAATCCTTCTCTTCGTCTTCTTCTCTTCTCCACCAATCGTCGCTTTCCATCTCACCGGATACTTCTCCACCAATCATCTCTTGTCACCTCACTGCGAACCTCTTCTTTATCTTCTTTCGTCTTCGGTTAATCCACGTCATTCTTAACGCCATCCTCGTCGTCTTCTGGAAACCTTTCTTCGTCTACCATTTTAATTCATCTTCCCTCTTATATGTGACAGAGTCTATGTTTTTGTGCACTTCCTCTGGCACGGCTTGTTGCTGGGACACGCAAGTCTCGCAACTTTCCAAGGTATCATACAGCCTCGACTACAGTTATAGTATTTGAATCTGAATCTGCCATTGCATCTTCGTCGTCGCACTCTTCTTCGGGACGAACACTGGAAAGAATTCCCAGATCTAGTACAGCACAGGTAACGAGCTCTTTGTCACCGCACATGGACTTCAAACTAAGTGTTGTTGTCAACATCTAGCCGTCGACAGGCATCTGTCCACATCTCGGGGTCAATCACCTCGTCGCAATGTTCCTCTTGCTCACTTTCACCGCACAGGGGGCAAAGGCCGGATTTATACCTGCACTTTCTACTTGTAGCTGGTGTTACTGTACACCCGGAGCCTCAAGTTCATTCAACTGAAATATTCGCAATTCAGAATTTTGTTTAACTGAAAGCCTTCTGCATAGAATTCATAGGAAACCCACCCGAGATTACCTAAAGGTTCGTTATTCTGAAATATTCGTTAAACTGACGTTCGTACAGCTGACAGTTTGCTGTAAATGGTTTTTGACATGTGCACAAAGTCTTAATGGCACATGTGGAATTCAAGTTTGAACAAGCCAGCAGTGCCCACATATATATCTGAAATGGGACAAGAGTTCTAGTGATATAGTAAGCTGCACTATATGCAGTAAATGCTCAATAAAGATTGAAGCTGACTGTTGCCAAGTTGCAAAATTATTTTCGTTCTTCAAATGCAAATAATGCATACGCTAGAAGAGTAGCAGTACACGTACAATACAGTACGCGTGTCACTCTCTTCATGCGAATTCTTGCCCTTGTGCCGTGCCTTTTTGTTTATATATATATATATATATATATATATATATATATATATATATATATATATATATATACCTGAAGTTGAGTCGTTGTTTGTCTTCTGCTGTTGCCTGTAAAATGGGGGCTGCGGCTTTGTCAAGCTGTATTTTTACAGCTTTTTCTGCAGCTCCTCTGTCCATGTATCTTTGAGGCAGAAATAAAATTGATTATTATATATATATATATATATATATACTAGTGAGCCGGTGCCTGTTCTATGCTCCATTTGCGCTTTGTGTAGTACATAGGATATAATTCGCAAGAGTGTGCGTAAAAACACTGCAACAGTGTTAACTAAGTGATACATAATCTATTCCCATGAGTGCAAATTCCAGCAACACTGAAATGTTGCCTGTCGCATATATTGTCGGTGACTTAATTGTACAAATAATCTTAGTGATTATGCTCGTTAAATAAATGACGCAACACAAGCAGTGAAAGAAGGGGCACAACAGGCTCTGGCAGAGCGTAGAGCCTGTACAGTAGGACAGTGATGTCCAAAAAGAAAAGAAAGCTGGTGTAGCGTACAAACTTACACGAAAATTAAAGAAATAGTGAGCACTATTTAGATTACTGCCGCTGTTCTGGTGTGTACATATTTTTTTTAAAATCAATTTCCCAGTTTGCGGCTTTCCTGTCCCTTTGTTGCTCGTCATATAGGGTGCTTTTTTTTAACACACAGATTTTTTTTTATAAAAAGAAGCTCTGAGCGTAGCAAACTTGGCATTTCTGCAGAGGAGCTTCCTACGCGAGGCGGACGTACTTTGCCGGTAATAGCGTGTGTTTCAGAACAGTTAACAAATTCTTTCTAATTTACTATTTTATTAGTGCGCTGAGGGTAGTTTAAATGGCAAACTTAGAGCCAGTCAAATTTGAGTGCACCCCTATAAAAAAAAATCTTGAAAGTTGCGCCTCATTCAAGATATCCATCCACGGCTTTCCATGCTCAATCCAGGCAATATTGAAAAAGAGCGCACCGAGAGCACAGAAAACGCAGCCCCGCTATCATATCAGATAGAAACACCCCGTAACGAAGCGTGCGACGAAGTTTAAAACTGAACTTCGCGCCAAATACTGATACGGCGCGTTTTGCTTGGCAAACCTATGCAGCAGCGTGCAGTATCATTATTTGCCTCGATATGCCATCATTCAAACTTAGTCACAGGACGTTTCCGTGTTCTGAAATTCACGTTATTATCGTTAGAGTACATCCGCCTCGCCTAAAACTCCCTTACAATTGTCCGCAAAAGATCCGTTACTTTGACGTCTTCAGGATGTCCAACGACCACAGAACACTGATGGCCAGAGATATCCAATAGATGTACCGGACTGATCCAAACAACCAGCAAAAAATGGGATGTCCTTTGGACATCCTTTACATGCACATAAATCTAAGGGATGTACAGTGGTATAAAAGTTTTGGATGACCATTGAACATCCATTTAGTTCATTCATCAGACGCACAGCGGACAAAATGTTGTATGTCCATATAACGTCTCTAAAAACAGCACTTCAGGCGTACATTGCACAAAGGTTTAGATGTCCACGGAACCTCCATAAAGTTTGTACGTTAGGCGTGCATTGTAGGCTCCCCAAAACTTTCGCATTGTATACGCCCTTATATGATTTTGACGTGGACGATGCTACGCATTTGGTGCCTGTAGTTGGGTGCGATTATATCGCGCAGTATCATCAGTTCACATGTAATGGATGTCCATAAGTGTTGGCTTGTGTTGTCTACTCGTCACTTTGTCCTTGTTTGTGCGCGCTTGACCGTGATCTGCTATGTACATAAGACGTCCCATTCTTTTGCTGGACATCGATCGATCGTTGCTACTTCATAAAATGGATGTTTGCGCATGAAACGTACATTTTTCTCAATAGAACAAAATGTACAAGTAGTGGGCGAAGCGAACCACTTATAGGTTGCAGTTCTGATGCTGTGACACTTCATTTCTTTATTCTCGCCATGTCTGCAGTGGTGTCCGGTCGTCAGCAGGCACATGATTTTCAAGTTATGTCGGCGGTTTGTTTTTTGTACTTTCTTCTCTTTTATGCCAGTAATGAGTGCTTAGCATGGGCCGGAAGAGCTGATGCACAACGTCAACGTACAACGGTTTCTTCGGTACCCTTCAAGGCATGTCGGCGGTGTTTCTTCTCGGAATAGTATTAAACTAAGCCAATTGGTGCATAGCTAAGACTAGTTTGAACAGCTGAACTGCAACCCGAAACAAATGGCGATAGACAAGCGGCGTTCTTGTTTATCTTTCTTTGTCGCTTGTTTCAGTTCAGCTTCTCATACTCGTCTTGGTATTTCTTGTACTGTGCTTCTCGCGGTCCGCATGCAGGTTTTGTGCACAACGGCACAATAGTTTCAGTGGTTCTGGCACACGTTTTCGATAGTGGTGCTCGATGTTGTAAGGTATCCACCGTTCACACATTGCTTTTGTTCTGCCTGCCGGTTGAAGTATTTTGCAATAAAGGCTGACTGTAGAGCTACGTGTTATTTTGCCCGCATTGTTGCTCCTCTGTACCTTTACATAGCTTCTGTGCAGTAATACATGCTTGTATCATTTGTAGGCACAAGCCATATACTTTCACGTGTTCTTGAATAGTCAGTCTTTTTGCACATTATAAAAAGCTTCGCTGTGCTCTACTGCTTGCAAGGACAAATTTTGTTGTCAGGGGTACTATTTAAGTAGATGCCTTAGGTCTGCCTCCATGATAAAAATGCTTAAGGTGTGGATTTCTACTCTGGGCTTTTAACCTAATCACTGAATTTAGAGAAGCTGAAAACCAGTTACTTTAGGCGTACGTCTTATGCTACATTGTATGTCTTACCCCGTCATTCAGAAATGTGCCTTAACTTGAAGCCCATGCTTGATTTGGTCAAGATAAAGCCCGACGCGAACGTGCCCAAGGAAAGGCAATGAGTGTCTTGGACAATTTCACGCCTGTCTTTGTAGTGACAAAGTCAAGCATGAGATTTAAGTAAGGGTGAATATCTGAATGCGGGGTAAGTAATAAGCGATGTGTTTGTAAAGTTGTAAAGATTCTGTCCTCTTTTTCATGTTTAGGATGCTCAAGCCAGCCAGCAAGAGAGCAGTCTTCCAAGTGCGATTCGCCCTCCAGCCCCACTTAGCATTGTTTGGATCCCACCGATGGCATCGGTTGTTGGGAACTCGGCGCTGACGCCCGTGGTTGTACCTGGGTCGCAAGCCCCAAGGGTAGCGTTGGCCTGGCGGCCTGGGGTACAACTGGAAGCATCCGAAGGTCCCGGCAAAGCATGAGTCGACTGGTAACAACAAAACAACTTGTTTATTTTTACATCGCAAAGAGTTGGCGGTCAGGTTGACCGAAGTAGAGAGACGGGAGAGCACTTTACTCAACAGAAATCGGAGCCCTCCTTTTGGCGTCCGGGGGCAGCTGTTTTTATACTCTCGCAGTTGAGGGCAAGAAGGAACCCCTCAATAGACGAGCACGTGATTGTACAATGGGCTAATGGTGACGCACACTGTCGTAGCGCCGCCGGTCGGGCACAAAGACTGGGAGGAGAAGGTAACTTCCTGCTGTCGCATCGCCGCCGTTCGGGCACAATGGCACATACACTCACACACGCACATGAAGACACGTGGCATCGGAACATGCCTGGAAACGCCTGGAAACGCCTGGCGGGGAGCGTTGCGGCGACGCCGAACGGGCCAAAATGTCTGCCGCCCCACCGCAGTCGCGCCTGGAAACGCCTGGAAACGCCTGGCGGGGAGCGTTGCGGCGACGCCGAACGGGCCAAAATGTCTGCCGCCCCGCCGCAGTCGCGCTGGCAAAACCGCGTGTCGCAGGCGAAACGCAACAGACCGCCCCGCCGGGGGAAGGAGATCCCGATGGACAGGGGACTGCATCCGCTGTCCGGAGGGATGTCGCTCGATGATGCTCATAACCGAAGTCGGGCGTCCCTCGACGTTTCTTGAGCGCAGCGCACAGAGAAGGCCTCGTTCTCTCGTTCAGGTTCGCACGGGACACTGCAAAGTGACTTCGGGAGAGTTCACATTTTTGTTCTCGTTCCCGGCAAGCGTTAGAACTACGCTGAAACTCAACCGCTCAGTCAGCAAGCACGGCACAACCCTCACTAAGCCCTGCCAGGCTCTTTCCCCTTTTTATACCACTGCCTAGTTCCTTACAGTAGTCTAGCATCACTCAGAACGCGTCCACAAATTGGAAAATTGCACTAGAAAGCATATCATCACTTTGAAACACTAAACAAAAGCAATATGTTAAAAAAAATCCTGCCTCAGGAAGAAAAACATCAGTAACAAACAATTTTGAGGCTGATTCCTACGTTAGGGGCTTCGACTTAAGCCATCGGCGTTACCGTTGAGACTCCCCTTTTTGTAACGCACCTCAAAGGAATATTGTTGTAAAGCGAGGCTCCAGCGCAGGAGGCGGCCATTTTTGGGAGAGATGGTCCGCAGCCATTGGAGAGGGCAGTGATCCGTCTCAATGATAAACCTCGAGCCGGCTAGATAGCATGACAATTTCTGAACGGCCCACACGAGACACGCACACTCCTTCTCGGTGGCGCTATACGCCTGCTCACGACTGGTCAGCTTACGACTAGCATACAGGACGGGGTGTTCTACTTCTCCATTTTCCCGTTGGCACAGTACAACGCCCATGCCTCGCTCACTAGCATCGCACTGAACAACGAACCCTTTTGTATAGTCTGGCGATCGTAGCACAGGCTGGCTTGTTAGGGCACTCTTTAGGGCGCTAAACGCTCTTTCCTTTGTCTCGTCCCAGACGACTGTTTGGGGCTCTGTTTTTCTTAGAGCATCCGTCAGGGGAGCCGCGATATCAGAGTACCTGGGGATGTACCTCTGATAGTAGCCGGTGACACCTAAGAACGACCGAATATCGGTCTTTGTGCGCGGTTGCGGAAAGTCTCGCACAGCGGCCACTTTTATTTCAGAGGGGCGGCGACGACCCTGACCAATCACGTGACCGAGGTAGACAACCTCGGCCTGTGCTAACTGGCACTTAGGAGCCTTTACTGTCAAGCCCGCTTCGCGCAGGCGGGTTAGCACTGCCCGCAAGTGTGCCATATGCTCAGACCAGGATGCGGAGAATATCGCTACGTCGTCTAGATACGGTAAAGCGAATTCTTGCTGTCCCCGCAACACTTTATCCATGAGGCTTGAAAAACAGTATGGCGCGTTCTTCAAACCAAAACTCAACACTTTAGGACGGAATGTTCCCATTGGTGAAATGAACGCCGCATACCTACTAGCCTCTTCTGTGAGTGGAACCTGCCAATAACCCCTGACAAGATCTAGGGTGGAAATAAACTGAGCGCTACTAACTTTCTCAAGGCGCTCCTCGATGTTAGGGATCGGATAAATTTGATCCTTAGTGATGGAATTAAGCCTGCGGTAGTCGACGCAAGGACGAGGTTCCTTGCCCGGTACCTCAACTAAAATCAAAGGGGAGGTATAATCACTCTCACCTGCCTCAATAACACCGAGCTGTAGCATTTTCTTTACCTCAGCCTCCATAATATCGCTCTGGCGGGGTGACACCCGATACGCCTTGGATCGTACTGGCTCTGGGGAGGTAAGTTCTATATCATGAGTAAGTACAGAAGTCCTACCAGGCCTCTCAGAGAACAGACCTTGAAACTCTTGTAATAGCTGGTGTAGTTCGGTTTTCTGCTCGGGCGACAGCGGTGCTTTACTGATAAGGTCACTAATGACTTGACCGGTGTCTTCCCTGTTCGTCACTGAGCCTAGTCCCGGAAGCTCGACCGGAAGCTCTTCAGGAACGTTTACCATCATGCACACCACTGCTTCCCTTTGTCTATAAGGTTTGAGCAGATTACAGTGGTAAACTTGCTGTGCTTTCCGCTTTCCTGGCAGACTTACCACGTAGTTAACGTCCGACAGTTTCTGAACAATTCGTGCTGGGCCCTCCCACTGCACGTCTAGTTTGTCGTTTAGCGATGTGCGCAATATCATGACCTCATCGCCCACCTCAAAACGACGGGCCCTGGCTGTCCGATCATAATAAACCTTGGCCCTCTGCTGGGCCTTTGCCATTGCTTCACCTGACAACTCCTGTGCCCTTCTTAAGCGTTCGAGGAGCTTAAGCACGTACTCCACCACGACTGGGTCGTCGCCCCTGCCTTCCCACGATTCTCGAAGCATGCGAAGCGGAGATCGAAGCGAGCGACCGTACACCAGCTCAGCTGGCGAAAACCCCGTAGCTGCATGCGGCGCGGTCCTTATTGCAAACATCACCCCAGGCAGACACAGCTCCCAGTCAGTTCGATGTTCAAAACACAATGCTCTCAACACGCGCTTCATGACGGAGTGGAGCTTCTCAACGGAATTCGACTGTGGGTGGTACACTGAGCTGTGTAGCAGCTTTACCCCACACCTTTCAAGAAAAGTTGTCGTCAAAGCGCTAGTAAACACTGTGCCCTGATCTGATTGGATTTCTGCAGGAAAACCAACTCGCGCAAATATGGACAGTAGTGCATTGACTATCTCAACTGAGCTGAGTTCTTTAAGCGGCACTGCTTCAGGGAACTTTGTCGCTGGGCAGATCACAGTCAAAATGTGTCTGTACCCCGTGGCTGTTACCGGCAGAGGTCCCACTGTATCAATAACGAGCCGTCTAAAAGGCTCCGTAATGATAGGTACCAATTTCAACGGCGCCCTCGATTTGTCCCCTGGTTTGCCCACCCGCTGACAGGTGTCACATGACCTCACGAAGTGGTCTGCGTCCCGAAAACACCCTGGCCAATAGAACTCTTGCAAGAGACGGTCCTTAGTTTTCTTAACTCCTAGGTGTCCGGACCACGAACCCCCGTGTGACAAGCGCAACAGATCCTGACGATAGCATTGAGGCACGATCAGCTGATCGAACTCCACTCCTCGGCGGTCTAGATACTTCCGGTACAGGACTCCACCTCTTTCCACAAAACGCGCAGTTTTCCTGGCGATACCTTCTTTGACATTGCAGCGCACGTTTTCCAGGCTGCCATCCTTTTTTTGCTCTGCTATCAAAGCCGACCGGCTGACTTTTAGCAACCTATTAAGTCCGTCTGACGTAGGCGCGATGAGCAAATCAGTAGATAGCTCTTCTAACTTTCCCGCATCGGGATTTTCCTCTCCGGTATCTGGTGCCTTTAACGTTACAGACTCAAGTTTATTCAGTTCGGGCGTGCTCTGAATATCAGCTTGCTGCGCCTCTGACCCTTTTTCGTTGTTTGATAACGTCGGCCCCGCAACTACCGCCTTTGCAGCGAGCTCCCGAACCTTCGATCTGGTTAAGGCCTGAACACTAGCTTCACCAAACAAAAGCCCCTTCTCGCGCAGGAGGTGATCGGACCTGTTTGAAAATAGGTACGGGTACTGGGGGGGGGCAGCATAGATGACACTGCCGCCTCCGTCTCAAGCGTTCCGAAAGGTCCTTCAATAAGCACCTTTGCTACTGGCAGACACACGCTATGAGCTTCCACGGCTTGCTTGATCCATGCGCACTCGCCCGTGAACATATGGGGTTCTACGTAAGACGGGTGAACTACATCCATCGTAGCTGCGGAATCGCGAAGCACTCGGCACTCTTTCCCGTTCACGAGGAGGTCTCGCATGTAAGGCTCGAGAAGCTTCATGTTCTCGTCAGTGCTGCCTATTGAAAAAAACACAACTTTTGGTGTTGTTTCCGGACACTGCGCCGAAAAGTGACCCGGCTTCTGGCACGTATAACAAACGCGCTCTTGCCTCATCTCGAACCGCTTTCTGCGTTCGGCTTCGGCTGCCGCCGTCTCCTTAGGTTCGGTCGCACTGCTTCCACTCGCATCCGCACTACGCGTGTTCCCCTTTGCTCTCATGGGTGTGAACTTCGGCCTCTCAAACTTCGAGCCAAATTCACCCTTTTGACCGTCCTTAGCTCCGCGAGCCCGACGCGTCACAAACTCCTCGGCTAGCTCAGCGGCTTTAGCCACCGTACAAACGTCTGGCCTATCCAAGACCCAGTACCGCACGTTCTCAGGTAACCGACTATAAAACTGTTCTAGCCCGAAACACTGCAGAACTTTATCGTGGTCACCGAACGCTTTCTCTTCTTTGAGCCACTCCTGCATGTTTGACATAAGCTTGTAGGCAAACTCTGTATATGACTCACTCTTGCCTTTCTCACTTTCCCGAAACTTCCGACGGAACGCCTCCGCAGACAGCCGGTACTTTTTTAGAAGACTCGATTTCACTGTGTCGAAATCCTCTGCCTCCTCTCTATCCAAGCGAGCGACTACGTCGGCCGCCTCGCCGGGTAACAAAGTGAGCAAGCGCTGTGGCCACGTTTCCCGAGAGAACCCCTGCTTCTCGCACGTTCGCTCAAAGTTAACCAGGAACAAACCAATGTCCTCTCCAAGCTTAAACGGCCGCATCAGGTCAGTCATTTTGAACAATACGCGTTCTCCTGCACCGTGTGCCTGACTTCCATTACGAGCGCGTTCCATCTCTACCTCGAGACGCTTCATTTCCAAAGCGTGGTCGCGCTCTTCTTTTTCTTTCTGCTCTTTAAGTTCGCGCTCCTGTTTCTCTTTTTGCTCTTTAAGTTCGCGCTCATGTCTTTTTGACCTCTCCTCAATGGTCTCAAGGCATTCCGACAGCTCGTCATCCTCAGCCTCTAACTCAAGAATAGCCTTTAGCAGTTCAGGTTTTCTTAGTTTGTCTGAGACATCCAGACCCAACTCTCTTGCAAGCTCCAACAATTTCGGTTTGCGCAACGACTTCAAATCCATGGCTGCTCTGAATGCTGCTTTCTCTACTGCTTACTATTGTCTTGCCGCAAACTAACCCGGCAGCAACGACAACCACAATTACCAGCTCTGTTTCTGACACTAACAAAAGCCTGGCAAAGCTCAGAAGAAGAAAGTCCCGCACTCACCAAACCTCGCAGCCAAGAGTCCAGCGCAGTCGTTCCGCTGCAGGCAACCAGTCATCACACAGGGCTCGTTGCACTGCTCCCGGATCGTCGTTGAGCTGCTCAGCATACAGTCAACTGCATATCTTCGCTGCTGGCCTCCGTTGTCGCGATCTCACCGCTGGCAGACAGTTGTTTGGATCCCACCGATGGCATCGGTTGTTGGGAACTCGGCGCTGACGCCCGTGGTTGTACCTGGGTCGCAAGCCCCAAGGGTAGCGTTGGCCTGGCGGCCTGGGGTACAACTGGAAGCATCCGAAGGTCCCGGCAAAGCATGAGTCGACTGGTAACAACAAAACAACTTGTTTATTTTAACATCGCAAAGAGTTGGCGGTCAGGTTGACCGAAGTAGAGAGACGGGAGAGCACTTTACTCAACAGAAGAAATCGGAGCCCTCCTTTTGGCGTCCGGGGGCAGCTGTTTTTATACTCTCGCAGTTGAGGGCAAGAAGGAACCCCTCAATAGACGAGCACGTGATTGTACAATGGGCTAATGGTGACGCACACTGTCGTAGCGCCGCCGGTCGGGCACAAAGACTGGGAGGAGAAGGTAACTTCCTGCTGTCGCATCGCCGCCGTTCGGGCACAATGGCACATACACTCACACACGCACATGAAGACACGTGGCATCGGAACATGCCTGGAAACGCCTGGAACGCCTGGCGGGGAGCGTTGCGGCAACGCCGAACGGGCCAAAATGTCTGCCGCCCCGCCGCAGTCGCGCCTGGAAACGCCTGGCGGGGAGCGTTGCGGCGACGCCGAACGGGCCAAAATGTCTGCCGCCCCGCCGCAGTCGCGCCGGCAAAACCGCGTGTCGCAGGCGAAACGCAACAGCATCGTATACCGTGTGCCCTTTAGGAGTGCTCACAAATTTTCTTCTCTTTTGAAACTGGTAGCGATCTAACTCGTAATCACGGTAATAACTACAAGGCTAGACCTCAGTGTCTTCAGCGCATAAAAATAAGGTTCCCTTGGAAGTGCCAACCTTCAGAGGAAGCTTTAGCTCGTGTGTCCTGTCTAAATACACTAAAAGGAGAATTCGTTTTTATCGGTAACCAGTGCCCCAAATTTGACGACGTTTGTTGCATTTAAAAGAAAAACTTAAAACCTAGTGACTATTTCTTTCGAATTTCTCATTTAGGACGTCATTTTTTGATAAATATTGGCAAAAATCGCATATTTTCAGAAAACGAAACTGTAACGTTTACAACTATAACTCAGCAATAAAAAAAGGTACCAAAATTCTGTGAATTGCATATGATAGTATATCTAAAGCGGAAGAAATTGATATGTTACGCATGAATCTGAAAAAAAATTAATAATATGGAAATACAGCTTTTGCAGAACCCTTGTACACAACGTAACACATTCACATGAGACATAAATTGACATACCGAATTTGTCCGCTTTGAATGATCTAATGGATGCCGTTTACAGAACCGGGATATCTGTTTTTGATGCAGAGCTATTGTAAACTTCGTGCTTCTGTATTTTCCGAATTTTTCAAAATTCTTTTAACAAAATTCACACCCTAAGTCGAAACTCCGCTTCCAACAGTCACTAGAATTTAACTTTCTCTGATGCAACAAATTTCATTAAAATTGCTCCAGTGGTTATCTAAGAAAAGTGTTTCCACGTTTTACATGTATTTGAATAGGCCGCGTTGGAGTTGGGCCTAAGCTAAAGCTTCCTCTTAAGATAGCACTCACTACAACATGTTTCCTTGGTAGTACTGATGCGGGGGCTAATGCGATTAACCACTGCTGCTATGTTGAGCCCAGTGTATGAACACCGACCAGATAACGCTACGGAGATGGAGATATAGTAGCTAGTCTCCGGCATCAGCTGAATCAATGCTTTGGTCTTTCGTGGCACCTGATTGCATTATAAGTAGTGCTGTTGTTTTCAAAAATATGAAAAATGTAGAATCCTGTTACCTGGTGTCAGGCTGAGTGTACGGAAAGCATTATTTATTTATTTATTTGTTGCATTGAGACGGATTAAAAGGAAAGGGCTGATCTGATACTGCTACGAGTGGCTCGATCAGCACTCTCAGCAGCATGGTGTGGCCTGGTGCCATTGCACTTGGTTGACTAGTGCAATCTATTGCACATGAAAAGTCGCATCCAGCCAGTTTCGTGCTCGGCTGCTGCTGTGTGCTGGCACACCAGCATGCTGACACTACAGAAGGGGAAGACGTGACCGCGGGATTTCGCTGAAGACGGAAGAAAACATTTATTGTGCAATATATATCACGAGCGGCCTTCAGGCTAGTCGGGGCCTCTTTTCTAGGGCTGCGCTGGCTTGAGCTCTGCGGCTTGCCTGGAGTGTGGCAGCTCTCTGGGCTGCCTCTCCGAGCTGGAGAGCAAGGCCTCCCATCCCTCTCGCGTTGTGGTTTCGCGAGTGTTGTCTTGAGGAGCCTTAACGCATTCCCACGTGATGTGGTCCAGTGTGGGCTCGACCCCACACCAAGGGCACTCATCTGGATATCGCTCTATCTATTTTGTGTAGGAGATGTAGGTGCGGGTAAGTTTTGGTTTGCAACTTCCTCCAAGTGACTTGTTCCGGTTTGCTTAATTTCTGAAGGGGCGGGACGAATTTAATTCGAGCCTTTTTGTAACATTCAAGGATTGCCGATCGGCTCCAGTCTACCGGTTCGGGTTCCACGCTCGCCTCACTGTCGGGGCGCCACTGCATGGTATGTTGCGTGCGCAGTGGCCACCACGTGGGCGAGTTCATTTCCCCCGATGCCAGTATGACCTGGTATCCAGATGAGTTTGACTGCGCCAAGGTCCTTGGTTTTATTTATTATCTTGGCTGCTGTCATGCCTACCGTTTCGGTAGTTTATACACGCTGTTGTAATCGCACCGCTGGCGCGAGTTGTTGGGAACTCGGCGCTGACGCCCGTTGTTGCACCTGGGTCGCAAGCCCCAAGGGTAGCGTTGGCCTGGCGTACAACTGGAAGCATCCGAAGGTCCCGGCAAAGCATGAGTCGACTGGTAACAACAAAACAACTTGTTTATTCTAACATCGCAAAGAGTTGGCGGTCAGGTTGACCGAAGTAGAGAGACGGGAGTGCACTTTACTCAACAGAAGAAATCGGAGCCCTCCTTTGGCGTCCGGGGGCAGCTGCTTTTATACTCTCGCAGTTGAGGGCGAGAAGGAACCCCTCTATAGACGAGCACGTGACTGTGCCGCTCGGGCACAATGAGATAAGGTGGCGCAGCCGTCGTGCCGGCGCCGCTGGGGCACAATGGGAAGAGAAGGTGGCTCATACGTCGTGTCGGCGCCTGTCAGACCCCCTCGCTTCACAGTTGTTGGGAGCTCCTCTCCCCGGCTGCCGCGCTTCGACAAGCGTGGGCACCAATATGCGCATACACTCACACACGCACATGAAGACACGTGGCATCGGAACATGCCTGGACGCGCTTGGCGGGGAGGCGTAGCGGCGGCGCCGAACGGGCCAAAATGTCTGCCGCTTTGAACGAAGCCCCGGCGTCCGTTGCATCCGCGCCGGCTAAACCGCGCGTCGTAGGCGAAACGTAACAACGCCTGCATGGAATCCGTCAGGATGTAGGTTTCTTCACTTGTGTTGGTGTGCGCCGCAACAGCCGTAGTGATGGCTATCTCATCGGCCTCGCAGATGTTGTAGGCCCGCGCTGTGGTGCTCGTTCCTTCTCTGTAAAAGCCATCTATCACTGTGATTGTAAACTATGGTGTACGTGTTCTGTGTACGGTGGCGTCAGTGTAGTATGTGTTACTCCTGCCCTCATGTTTTCTGGCAATGTTTAGCCCTAGCCTCTCTGCATCCCGGGTTTAGGACGGGGTTCATCCCTTTTGGGATTGGAGCAATGGTGATTTTGTCCCTCTGGGCGGTTGTGAAGTCCGCCTGCCTGTGCTGGAGTTCTGCGCAGTCTCGGAAACTCAATCTGCGTAAAATGTCTCGTCCCGTTGTTTTAGCTTTTGCAAATTGAGATGTGCCTCCATGAGTTCGTCAAATGTATCCGAGACCCCAAGGGCCAAAAGGAGTTCGGTTGAGGTCGTTTGGGGGAGCTGCAGGCCCGTTTTGTAAGCTCCCCGCAGACATGTTTCAATGGAGTGTCTCCGTATTTAGCAAGTTGTAGTAGGGAAGACTGTATAGAATTCTACTTTCGACCACACTTTTGACAAGCCGAATTGCGTCGTTTTCTCTCATGCCAATCTTTGTACTGGTGGCCCTTCTGATCATTCTAGACACCTGTTTTACGGACACCTGAATGTGGTTTAGATTTAGGGTGCATCTTTGGTTTGACTGAAGCCACATGCCTAGGATGCCGATGGCACTTTTCTCCTCTATCTTTTTCCCAGCCATGTAGACGTCTAAATTGTGTTGCACGTCCGTCGGGACCGATCGGCTGGCCTTGCCTTTCGATATCCTGTTTACCTCCGATTTCTTTGGGGCGCACTGCATGCCGCGTTCCGCTACGTATGCCTCGATGTGGCTTGCGGCTTCCTGCAGTCTGTCCTCCTTTTGCTCCAGCGAGCCTGTGGTCGTCCAGACCGTGATGTCGTCCGCATACATGGCGGACCGTATAAGCGGCTGGTTCTGGAGTGTCCTAGCTAGGCCTAGTATGGCTACGTTGAAGAGGGTCGGAGGGATTACTGCCCACTGTGGTGTTCCGCGATGTGGCACTTGTATTAATCGTGACTCTAGAGTGCCGATCTTGATTTCAGCCGCGCGATGACTCAGGAAGGCCCTAACGTATTTGCAGATTCCTTGCCTGCATTTTGTGTCGGTGAGGCCGTCCAGGATCCCCTGATGACTCACGTTGTCAAAGGCGCCTTTTATGTCGACTGGCAGGACAACGTGCTCGCATTCTGCTGTGGGTTGTATCAGCACCTCCTCTTTCAGCTGGAGGAGGACGCCCTGAGCTGAGAGGTGGGACCTGAAGCCAAAGGTGTTGTGCGGCATTAGGTCATTGTTTTCGTGATGGTCCGGTAGCCGTTTGTTTACCACCATCTCGTATAATTTGGCTAGACATGAAGTGAGGGAGATGGGCCGCATGTGTGCTACCACCAATTTCTTGCCGGCCTTCGGGATTAGGATTACCTGGGCATGTTTCCACTGTTGTGGGATAGTGCCTCGTGCCCAGTGCTCGTTAATGAATTTTGTAAAGGTCGGGATCGAGCAGTCGCTCATATTTTTGATCATTGCGTTGGTGATTTTGTCCGCTCCTGCTGCCGTATTCTTTGTCATGCAGCCGATGGCTGCGCGGACCTCGAATTCGCTAATGGGGGCGTCCAACGTATGGTTGGGTTTCCCTTGATATTCTGCGTCGTAGGGACGGGGTGATATGCCTCCTCCAAATCATTTCGCCTCCACCTCGGCCAGGAATTCATCCTCCGCGCCTGCATACGTATGGAGCAGGTGTTCTAGCGCCTCATTGTTTCCGCCCTTAGTTTTGGTCCAGTCTGTGGGGGTTCTGAGTATTCGCCAGGTTTTGCCCGTACTCAGCGTTCCGTCCGGGCTGTCGCAGAATTTCTTCCAATTGTTTTCAGCCGATTCTAGGACGTAGTCTTCCTCCTCCTTTGTGATTTCAGCAATGCGGATTTTGAGTTTCCTATTTAGCGTTTGCCTCTTCCACCGTTTGGTGAGCCCTCTGCAAGCTTCCCAAAGGTGGAGCATATTGACGCCTGGAGCTTCCTCCGTGGTGGCCACCTTCTTGGTGACCGCCTTTTTTTGCCTGCGGAGGTTATCACGCCATTTGTCCAGGGTTCCTATGTCGACATCCGCATCTGTTGTGCGTTGCCTGTATGCGTGTCAATCTCTGACTACGGCGGTGCCAATCTGCCTTCTAATTTTGCGGGTTGTAAAGGAGGTGCCGAGTATGTAGTGATCACTCCCCAGGTTCTTGAGAGTGTTCAGCCACATGGCGCTTACAAGATTCCTTCCCATTGTCAGGTCGGGAGTAGTGCCTGTTTGTGCGCTATTCCCTATCCTTGTTGGGATTGTGGGGTCTCTGAGTAGTTGTAGATACCACTTGTCCACAAGTTCTACAACCTGTCTTCCTTTGACGTCTTGGATGGGGTAGCCCCATGCCCGGGCCATTGCATTAAAATCTCAGGCAATTAATAGTGGTTTGATGTGCGCTTTTCTAACCGCTTCTTCAATTATCTCGGTAAAATCCGCTGCCTTTTGGCGGGAGCGGGGGGTGCCATAGATGTTTAGGAGAGAACACTGTCGTACGGGGCCCTTGCACAGAGTTTCGACTAATAGGTGAGGGATGTCCGTATCGGCACCGGTATCGTGTTTGATTACCGTTACGGATCTGTGTATTAGCGTTGCTACCCTGTGTGCTTCTTGCGGGGCTGTATGTTTCATAGCCCTGCATCCTTGGTACGGTTCCAACCTCCTGGAGTGCTATTGTGGCCGGTGGCGTCCGTTGGGACTTCACGAGCTGCTCTAGCAGTCCCTTTTTACGCCAGAACCCTCTGCAGTTCCACTGCCAGACATATGTGGTTTCCCCAAGGCCCCTGGGGCTTCTAGCCATGACTTCCAAGCATAGCCCTGTCCGATGTTGTGCAGCTCGAGCCTATAGGACTTTTCTGCCCTTTCTACAATAGTAGAGCCCGTTGTTTTTACGATCAGCTGCCTCCACTCAGTTTGTACAGCATGTGTTCTCTTGTCGATCTTCTCACCTTGCTCGGCGAATTCCCGATCAAGAGAAATTCATTCACCACTGCTTCAAGGATTCCGTTCACGTAATGCTGTCCAATGTGTGATCGAAGATGGGACCGATTATAGCACCGGCGTAAATTCCGAACCACTCATTGAGCGACCACTGGTACTGGTGCCGATCGCGCTTTACCCAGTCCCTCCAATAGCGTGCAATTTACCTAGGCGTTTCTGCGAAATTTGGCTTCATCTGTGCACATGATGTTGCTCAAAAAGTCCGGTGACTCACCGGATTTTGTGAGGACCCAACTCGAGAAATCTAGACGATTCTACAGGTCTGGGCCCCTATCTTCCAAGCATTTGTGCTGGGTAAGGTGGTGCGGGTGAAAGGCCCTCGTTTAGAATCCTCCAAAGTGATAAGTTGGAAACAGGTACCTGGGCGGCCACGTCCCCGCACGCTAGCTTGAGGGTTTGAGGCCATAAATGCTAGAACATCCGTGCGTAGGCTAGGACTCAAATATGGAGTCCTCCGCTGCTGTTTTTTTGAAGCTGACGGTTTGTCTTAGGTTTTCATAATTTCCGATGATAGCCCATGCGTTTCGTGTAACGCCACACTTCCATGACTGATATATATATATATATGTATATAAATATATATATACCCAAGATACCCAATACCCAAGAAAGCGGATGGGAAAACAGCGCCGCGGTAGCTCAATTGGTAGAGCATCGCACGCGAAATGCGAAGGTTGTGGGTTGGGTTCCCACCTGCGGCAAGTTGTTTTTTCATCCACTTTATTTTCCATTAATTCTTCGTTTCTTTATTTCATTTATTAAGCACAAGTAATTTCCCCTATGTTGTCCTTGGTGTCAATGTTTGTTGGCTTCTTATGATATGACTAATAAAATCGGGACCCTCTGTTAACCCCCTTTCTTCTCGTTTATATATATATATATATATATATATATATATATATATATATATATATATATATATATATATATATCAGTCATGGAATTGTGGCCTTCTTCTTGTTACCATTTGCAGATCCAAGGCAAGGATCATGCTTACCTTTGGCTCATTAGAGAAGCACATTGCGACTGGCCGAAACAAAACGCACCTTCAAGCCTTTGCACTGACGTTGTCAATTCGATTTTGCGGTGATATATATATAGTGGCAAAAAGAAAAAAAACATCCGCGCACTTTATCCACGCTAAGACAACAGCTATCACAGCTTGTTTCCAGCTAACACTAAACGCGACGTGTTACTTCGGCCGGGGCGTGGCAGATAAGGCACCAGCTCGGTCACGATATTTCCTTTTATTTTGTTGTGGATAACTAGGAGGGAGCCTGTTCGAGGGCGCTGCTTTATGATCCGGGTTAGAGTTACTCTACATGCTTATAGACCGTTTTTTCGTAGGCGCCGCCATATTGTGAACGCAGTGGCGCCGCCTATGAGCAGCGCCATACTGGCTTGGGTGAAAGCGGTCTTTTGCATGGCAGGTATACGCTCGGCGGCAGGTTCTGGCGTTTGTTTTCGCGGTCGTGCGGTCTGCTTAGTATGACGTGCGTCTTCTACGTGGTAAACGGTTCTGTGAGACGTGCCGAAGGGGTTTAAGGAGTCATGGCCGGAATTTCTGCTGGCGTTGAGTTGGACGGAACACGCAGCACGATGCGAGCGCGCATATTCGAGTCTACAATCAGCCTCGGAGATGAATTGTGTATTTCTGAATGTTCCAGTCACTAACGTGACCTTATTGCAGTATTATCCTCTATTTCTAAGCTGCGGTTTAGGAGCCGTGAAACATACGCGACGATCGTAACAGCGTGAGCGTGGGTACCGTTCTACTACGATAGGAGCTGTGATGTTATACTTTGACAAGCGTTCAAACTGTTCGCTGCAGGTTACATTGCGGGACTACTTGGTTCGATGGATGAGGTTTCCGCCCCTGAATAAAATAGTTTTGGCAAGTGATAGCAGCATACCTTACAGTCTGAATTACGCTTGTCCAGCAAAGGGACTGTTTACGAACTGCGCGAGCGTCCTAAGCAGTGGTAGGTGCTGGATTACATATATCTTTGTTCTATATACCGCATCAGCGGTTACATATTTATAAACGTTGTGCGGCGTGACTATGCGAGGCCCTATTGCGGCGTTAGCCCGTTTTCTCTTGCTTTTTCGAGAAAGAGGATGATAACCGAATTTCTTTATCGGTTGTGTTCGTTCCATTCTCTACGACGCACTCACACACATTACGGAAATTTTGTCCTCAAAAATAGGCATCGCATCCTTTTTATGCGATCCCTCATATATTATGGCTGTATGCAGGCCAAAAGGCAATGCCGAAGCGCACAGCTTACATATGCACCGTGCTGGTTCACCAACCGCAGTGATCGCTTTGTTGAGCAGCGCCATCGGCCTGATGCAGGAAGGCTAGCGTAGACATATGGTAATTTGAAGCCTACTAAACTTGAAATGCGCGAGAACGATGCCGGTGTATCACAAATATTTGATTGCGCCTGTCGCTTAGATGTTTCGTGGTTGCCTGAGGTTGGCCGTGCACGAGCATGCGCTCTTATGCTTTATGTTTTACTCCCTACGCCAAGCGATCAGATATTGAGCAGATTTACCATTTCATGCTGCTAATACAGACACACCGCTTTTCTTTGTTGAATTAAAACCGATATAAGCAAAATGGTTCACAACACATACACACACCGCGACTGATAATGTACGTACACCGCGGCTGATAAAACGCGTCACATTTTTGCGCCCCCAAAAGATATTTCCGCCTACTGTAGTTACCGATGCACCGAAAGGCTTCCCTGACGACCTTATATGAACGGACACGGCGTAAATTTCACAAAGTACCACCTAAAACATCTCGAAATCGTTCCGCAGCACGCGACAGCAATGCTTTCAAGCAGCGCCGCGCCGGATCGCCCAAGCCAGAGAGGAGGAAAGGCTCTCCGCGCGCCCTATCCTCCTCGCCCGATGAAACGGTCTATATACAGCAACTCTAATTTGTGTGGGAGCGCAATCACGTGGTCTCCTCCATATTACGCGGGGTTTATCAGTCGGAAAAAAATTTTGTACGAAATTAGTACGTCGCTGAAAATACCGCATTTAGATGTCCGTCGGCTGTGCCTTCAAATGCCTCATTGGTAATTAGGGTGACACATTTCGAGTTAGATAATTATAATTACATAATTAAATCATAGTAACGAAAAAATTACTGGCAGCTACTCCACCGTACTGTAAACAATATGCACTAGGTTTTCTTCGAGTAACGCACTGCTCTATTTTTGAATCTTGCGGCAAGTTAATTGGGACACCCTGTATATATTTATGACCTTTACATGTTACTGACGATGTTTCGGATCATCCCTAATAAATGTTGTAAATTATTAGAAATGCTTCTTTTCCTTAAGTCTTTACCAATGACTGCAAAGAGAAGCAATACTGAGACAACATTCACGTGCCTTTCAGACACCATTGATAAGACTGTTGAAGGGGTCACTGAAGTCTTTGGGTTTTTTTTTTTTTTTTTCATGGTCAAAAAAGCATGCAAAGCAATTTGAAGCGCGGTGAACATACAGCAATATACTCGTTCTCTAGGCACAGGCTATCCATACCTTTAAAAATAATTTTTAATTGGCTACCTCCATGTTAAAAAACGTGATAAACTTTGTCTTGTGTGTATATTTAAATACATTTTGTGTGTGCATGCTGTTTGTAGTGGAAATTTAAAACAATGTGGAAGTGAGAAAATACGGACGAGGCCACGGCCGCTAGTGCTTCTAATGCGCGTGTCTTCCTATTGCGAGGATTTGAAGGAATAAAGAGAAACAATGAATTAAAAGCCGTGCACGTCCGCACCAACAATGATGCACAAAGCTATTAGCCTCAGTAAAATTTCAACTGAAGAGGTCGAGGAAAGTCAAAAGAAACCCCAAATGATGTGCGTGACAAAACTCTGGTAATGGCACTTTAGGTGTGTGCGTGGAGGGAGGGGGGGTGTGCTCAGTTCCTCCCTCCCCCCGAACTCCGGAGGGGGCTCTGGACCCGGAGCCTTCCCGTAGTTGGCACCTACGGCCATATATGCTCTTTTTGGACACGTATGCCATTTGGGACTCTTGTGGGTTATGTGCGATCTGCGAAATTCTAACCTAAATAGGTTTACTTTCAACAAATTTAGTTGTGTGTTTATGTTCAGATTTACTCCTTCATTTTAATTTATATATACTAATCACCGAGCTCTCATTTTGTTTCTATTGTATTTTACGTATTCTACTATTTTGAGCTAGACTCAATTCTTCCCATCCCGTAGACCGAGCATATGCCATGTTAGATAAATAGCTCGACATTTACAAAGAATGGGACCTCCTTCCAGTTCACAGCTGACACACCTGGCCTACACCTGCAAGTTGCGAGTCACGAGAAGCAGGTGCAAGTCATAGCACAAAGGCCATGTTGATATAATGTCTCCAGCTGTGTGCTCCAGACGGTCTTATTGACTAGCAGCATGTTTCTCACTGGGCAAGTGCAAATACCTCAAAAGAAATGAGTCTTTAATATATTGTCCGAATACGAGGTAGCTAATAGTTAGGCATCATAGTTGCTGGGGGCAGCACTAAAGGTTCGTATGTGCAAGAAATGACAAGGAGAACTAATTAGGGACCCGATTTTTGTTTATTCAGCATAAGAAGTATCTGTTTTTAAAAGCGTACAAATGAAAAGACGAACTGAAAAACAGTGCTCTTTATTGCTCCCGCATGTCCAGTCCTTTAGTGCTGTCCGCTTCAACTACTTTCATTGTCTTAGAAAACGTGCAAATTGAATTTTGACTTCCTTGAGTCTCATTTAGGTCTGTACGAATGGCAATGAAAGGAGAATAAGTCCCTTTAGCAAAATATGCTTCCTGTGACACTCATCACATTTCAGTGGAGATGAATTCCTTAAACACTTCAACAAAGGGAGAGTTTTTTGCAACACAATAACCTGCCTGTGCATATGAGAAATAGTGACACTGTTTAACAAGAGCTCTCTACAGTTGGCCTCTTAATTAGTTGCTGAATAACATGTTGCAATTGCACAAACTCAAGCTCAGCAGCGCTCGTGACATATCTCCACTTATTCGGGACCCTTACATTGCCACCCCGTTTCAATGATGCTTATGCCGAAATTCAATTTTGGCCCAGTGTGAAAGAAAGGCTTTCAGAGGAAATCATTTAAAGTGCATTTTGCACCATACATTTGCACACTGTCTTTAAACTGGTGCTGGTCTTTGGATACCTGAGAGCTAGCATAAGCTTTGTGTACAGACTAGCCTTCGAATTAATTGTAGCACATTTCTTGAAGTGAAGCATTAGTGAATTAACTCGTCAACGATTGTTGCACTGATTGTTCAGACATCTGCCAGCACAAACTGTTTCACCAAAAATAAATTAATGCTCTCTCTACTGCACAGTATTACACCACCTGTAAACAAAAGTTTGCCTTTGATTTACAGCGCTTCATAGCATTCCTTCACTCTGCTGTCTGTTTTCACTGCTCGCGATAATGTTGCTGGAATTTCATTGTTCTCATTTGCTTCAAAGAGATTGAACTTCCAAACTCTCATGCAGTTTATATTTCCAGCACTTTCAAAGTCCACTGTTGACAGCCTCTACAGAGGCTGTGCATACTATGCATTAGCAATGGCAAATGTTTAACAGATACATTCTGTAGCCACAGCCTGCAAAAAAAACAGCACTCAGCGGGAACGTCTTTCACTATCAGTGTTGTTTCTTGTGTACAATGACCAATGTACCAAGCACACATTCAGTCGCAGCTCTAAAACAATATTGCCCCACTGTGTAGTTGCAAAAGCATATTCCATGAGGCAGTTTTAAAACAATAGCTAAGCCTGTGAAAAGAGCTGAAATAGATCACAACCACCAACTTACTCATTCATTCATGTTTTTCAACTAAGTAATGTACAATGACACTTCGCCAAATGATGAAGAATGATGAACTTGTCAGCCTCGCTGCTATGTGGCATGGCTTACCTTCGGCCCATATTGAAGGAATAGTGTTGTGCTTGCAATGGAACACAAAGGGAGACCAGCACCCTTTGGCATTTATTTATAAATTATATATTTATATATATCTTGTCAAAATGTCTTTGTACAAGTATATATACACAATGAACAGTGCTGCCTCAGCCACCTGGGCTAAAAGCAGCAGGAGCACATCAGCATTAAAAGCTTGCTTCCTTAAGCTGGAAACACTTCATCACCTTCTCATGCCTCGTCTTGAGGTTCCTCAAAGTTTGTGCCAGAATATTGCGCATTTTTGGCACACTGCGTTTTCGTACTCCAGGTTCGGTCTGGAGATCGTCCTGAGGTCTGCTTCTCTCTTGTGCAACTGCCTTCATTGGCAACTTGCGTGTGGTGCTCTGGCATCACTCATCACAAGCCAGGCAACTCACAAGCACAGTCTGGCTGTCCTGGCTCAAAACTGGCACATTAGTTTTTGTGAAGAATCCCACAATGTGGTGGGAACAGGAGGTGCAATCGCCATCATCCATCTCAAACCGATCGTACTGGTGGCCACAATGCCACACGCCTGCTGCTGCCGTGTCGCTTGACATGCTTGGCCAAGTGATCGCTGCGCATAAAGCGCCGATCACACAGCTGACAGCAGAAGCGCTTCTCGCCCGTGTGCGTTCGGCGATGTCGTGACAGCTCGTCGGAACGTGAGAATCGCCGCCCGCAGCCCGCCCATTGACACCCAAATGGCCGCTCGCCTGTGTGCGTGCGGACGTGCGCCTTCAGGTGGGAGCTCTTGAAGTACGTCTTGCCACAGCCAGCATAGCTACACACATAAGAGCGCCTGCGCTCTTCGGGCACTGGAGCTGGGGCAGCATTGACAAGCAACGCGGCTTGCACGGGACGGGCAACGAGAAGTTGCACGGCCCCGACCGGAACCAGTGCAGTTTGCACGAGGGCTTCATCAGCAGTCGTGTGCATCACGGGGAGAAGAGTCGTGGTGGTAGGTTTGGGGGCAATGGCTACCACAGGCCTTGCCGGCTCTTGACGTATGGTGGCAGGCGGTGCGATGACTGGTGGTGGTGGGCTGGTACGAGGTGGAGCACGGACGATCACAGAAACAGGAGTGCAGGTTCGCTGAGTACTTGTCGCTGTTGTTGAAGTGACTGGGTTGGCTGACAGAAGGAGCTGTTGGTAGGGGAGGAGAAAAAAAGTGGCAGACTGCACTCTCACCGCACAGCAACACAAAATACAAGCACACACTAGAAGGATGAGCTGAAACGGATGAAAGTTACATGAGAAACCGTGTAGCAGTGCGAGGTTGGTGACAGAGCAAAAATTGAGTGCACTGATGCCAGAATGCTTGTCTTGCATGTTGAGCAAAGCCCGTTTTTTTCATGTCTGTGGCCATTCTTGTGCTAGAGATATTCACAACCATGTGATATCAAATTATGAGATGTACGAACTACTGGCTCTTTCAATGATAAAAGTAATTCTTTAGTAATGATGAGTTATGCAACATATTGTAGACAACCCTTTTTCAAGTGATGACTTAGTGGCACAGGAACAACACCTATATTATGTCACCAGCTCATTGCACATATTCAAAGCCAGCAGTGGCTCGCTATCCCAGCAGCACGATTGTGGCCCTTGCAGTACACATTACCAGTGATCAGTTTCATTTTACCAGCAGTTTCCAAACATGGCGAAATTCTACAAAAAGCCTCCAAATGAGATTAGCTTTAGTAGTGACCATGTGCGCATCTTCAACTGCAGTGCAGTATGACGCTCACAGCACAGAGTGGTGGTACTGTGCTGCAACTCAAACGTCAACATACAACTCTGAAAAGGGCCATGCCCATAGCACTCCTTTGAAGATGTCCACGCTATCACCATCCACCTATTTTTATGTCCACTTCAGGATGAAGGCCTCTCCCAGCTACCTACAGATGGCGTCAGAAACGGCACCTCAGCTGACACCACCTTATGATGCGTCACACCTTTACATTCTGTGCCATCCTCAACTGTGCTTCCCTTCCCTTGACACCCATTCCGCAACTCAGACAACTGGTTATCCACCCTATGCATCGGATGTCCTGCCCAGCTCCATTTTTTTTGCTCGCAATGACAACTAAAATATTGACAACCCCTGCTTCCTCTTTAATCACCACTGCTGTCTTCCAGTCTCTTAACATTATGCCTAACATTTTTCATTTCATCGCTCATTGCACAGTCCTTGACTTCACAAACATCTTTGTTAACCTGCAAGTTTTTGCCCTTATGTACATATAGTTGACCTCCATAAGTTGGATGTCCACATATTGCTTGCAGACTCTGGGAAGGAGGTGGGTGTGTGAAATTCAGGCAACCTGACAAGTACAATCAGTAGCATATGTGGGCCCAGTGTATACAATGGCCTCCATATGATACCAGTAACAAGGTGCACAGACAGCCTGTACACAGTGGGCTGGCAATACAAGGGAGGTGCTTCTTCGCAGCACTACATCCACTTCCGAGGACCAGTTGGCCCCAATACATTGGCAAATTTTTTATGGAGGCTACTTGTTGAGCATCTGTAGCCATGTCTGGAATATTGGACTTACTCTTTAATAAGCATTATCTATTTTTGCCCATTATTAAACGAAATGTGCTGAACAAGAACTGTACTTAGTATATAGCACAATGTTTTGTACTCGCAATACTAGACGGAAATTTGGCTACTAGTAAAGTGCTTCATCCAGTATGAGAATGATGCATAGTTACATGAATTTGTGCACACTTAATCCTTTCGACCCTCACAAACGTCTCGTTTCTTATTTTAACCCATTCTGTTATGGCAGATTTGTAGTACAGAAATGAATAGAAATAAAATTAGAAATAAAGAAACGGTTCAAATACCAAAATTACTAATCCATTCCGCATAGCATTGTTATACAAGTGTCATTTAGACTTAGCAACACACTCTTAAAAGTGCAGAGACTTAAACGCTACAGGTTATACGATAAGGGAGAATTAGCTACTGCTTTAAATAAAGCATTGCACTACAAATACTAATACAGAAGTTGAAGTGTGCTTTGAAGTCAGGCCAAATTGTAGAAAAATCAATGTAATCTGTATCAGTCTGGCTAGATGTCAGCTCACCCACATTTCCCTCAAGTAAGCTGCAATAGGGCATCATGCTGATAGGGGAGCAGGGTAGTCATATATGCTGCAGCACTGCTGGCAAGATGTGGCCTCAAGTGCTTCACGGCTAGCATGTTCTATCAATTGAAAGAAAAGGTTCCGTTTTTGGCTGCACATAACTGAAGTGCCTTTGAAAAAAATTGAGCTGTAAGTGAAAAAATTAGTTCTTTAAATGCGTGCTATAAAATCTAGACAAACAATTCATGTTGTGTTTACATGTGGTTCGGTAGTCAAACCATCAACTGCTTATAGATGGTTCTTCAATGATGGCCACCTGCAAAACAGTAGCGATGGCTTCGCATGCTGCTACTACTGTGCAATGCAGTTAAGTTGTGCAGAATAGCTACAAGCTCTATGTTTCGTCTGACACACATATATCACATTGTTAAAATATGAAGCAGCTGCTGTATGCAAGGTGCTCAGTGTCATTCAAACCTCCCAGATGCGACAGAAAATACATGCTATTGGATCACAGCACTCGTAAGCTTCACAACTTCACACATGAAAGGGGTGCCATAGAAATAAGCAGTAAATTATGTTGCATATTTCCATGTGTGTTGAGTATGTTAGCATTATAGAGCTTGCTTAATTAAAAGTGAAGGCAATGACAGTGCCTGGGCCTAACTTACACCTACAGCATCACTGTCAGTTGTCTTATTCTTTTGCTAGATTAACTTCTTCGATTTTAATGCAGCTTTGTCAGTGCATATCACTTTCTTCTTTTCTTTTTCTCGGTTAGGTGGAAGCAATGTTTTGGGTGTGATGACCTAGTAGCCTTGTGCGCAAATAACGTTGAGTGGTCACACAGTATTTTTCTCGGAAAAAAAAGTTGTAGCTCATTAATTCCTGCAAGGAATTCATACAGTAACAGAAGCTTTCATTCCCATTTTACTTCCCACCATAAAGACTGGTTTCTGGCCCTAACAGATTTTGTGTAATGCTGCAGTTCTGTGAAGCGCAGCTTTCAGTATTGGTGCAAAAGATAAGGCATGTAAAATAAAGAGTAAGCATCAAAAACTTTGGGAATAGATACATGGTTGTCACTATAGCAATGGCCACCTGTGTAAAGTGAGCCACACGGGGGAGCTACCAGTCTCTGGTGTAGTCGACACTGACCAAAAGTGCACCAACCATTTCTAGGCCTTGCAGGTGGCTTAGTGCATTGACACAGTATGCAAGTTATATTACCTCTAGGAACGGTCCTGGTATAGGTAGCTCTCATATCTGGGCTGTCGCAGAGCTCCCTAAGGCACTAGATACTGAGCGAACCCTTTTTCTCACTCTCGGCAAAATCTCTCATTTGTACTAAAATTCCTCAGTAGATCTTGATTACCATCACGCCTGCGATGCAGGACTTTCTTGTTTCATGCAGAATAAATCTAATTTTAGTTACATATGGGGATGTGAAAAAAAATATGTAGGCTTTCTGCAGTGAAAGAAAGGTGGTGCCACCTGTCCTAGTGCAGCAGTTATACTCCCACACATGCCAGCACACCTTTTGCAAAGAAAAAAATATAGGTATTGCTACTGATGACATCTTTGCCCAATAAAATATTTTATCAATGAACCAGGCAATTGCAGCATCCAAGCATGGTCAAACAAAACCTACCATGCAACTGAACCTCTGCAATAATGCATCATTTCCAGTCCTTTTCAGACTTCATCAATAATCCAGGCAAAGCTGCAACTACATTATCATTAAGATTGGCTAGTCATGATTGGCACATGATAAATAGAATTTAGCAAAAGGAAGACATCCATTACATTAACACTGTACAGGTTACAGTGCAAAAGCACCAGATGATTTGCTGGAAAAGACGTTTATATCAGGCTTCCTCATTGACACTCTTATCAGTAAGCTGTACACTCTTATCAGCTGGCCCATCATGTCCCCTGTCACTGAAATTTAACGCAAGGCCGCCTGTTGCGTAACTGCTACACAAGCTGCACTCGCTCTTTCATGTCACAGCAAACTGAAGCACCAGAAGAAAAATATATTGGGTGATATGGGATGATCAGAATGAAAATTTAGAAGCCAATTTTACTATAATCACATTTTTGCTCTTGCGATAGTTAAGCGCTACAAGTTTCGTTATCCGAGAAAGCCCTTGCGACCACATTGTACTGTGCCTCATCAGTTCTGTGCTGCCCCCAAGCACATGGAAAACAAACAAATACATATTGCCAATGCATTCTACCTAAGGCAATGAACTCCCACAGCTTACAAAAGGCAACTGTTGTCTTTAGAAGCTTGCTCTTATTAGAAATACAGTAACGAAATCATTTGACAGATGCATGCATGCAAACGTGAAATGTGAAGTTATGTCTAAACAACAGGTCATTGTGCGAAACTAGGGTTCACTATTAAAATTCTGTTGCAACTTTTCATGCATTAGCAGGAGATAGGAAATGTGCAGGGAAGTTCTGCAATGCAAGAACTCCTTATTGTTGGCTGTAGTCTTTTAAAAATATTCCATTATGTAGACAGAGCAGCTCCTACGTTTGACACACAATGAACAAACTGCAGTGTCTGGCATCACATGCAGCAGAGCTGTCATCACATTCAGCAAATGCAAAAGAAAAAAATTTAACTGACACGACCTATCCCCAAAGGTGATCAAGAGATGAAGCAAAATTTTCAAAGGTTACTTAGCAAAAAGCATTGTTCACAGCAGTGAAGAAAAGTGTAAATGTAGCTATCTGATCTTTGTTGCCTACACTGTGATCCTTCGTTTACACACAAGCCACCTGCCTATACACAGCTCGTGTCAGATTCACTAAAACTGCAGCTTCAGTGGGAATGCACAGAACTAGTGAGGCAAAGTACTCTAGCAGGTGTCTTTTGTGACGGATGAGTGCATTTGTGACATGACGTTTGCTGCTCTGCCTCCTGTCGTGCCGCAGCAGCAGAATGGTGCATCTGATGAAGAGGAGGGGTTGTGTGTGGCGTACCCTGGCCAGCTCCGATGAGCCGGGCATGGTTTGCTGGCGATGAATGGGTGTGGTCGTCTCTTCCTGCTCGTCTTCGGAGTTTGGCGGCGTGAGGTCGCTAGCTGGTGGTGGAGGAGGAGGCATCCCGGAAGCCTCCTTGCTTCGACCACTCATGGAGAGCAGTGTCTCCACTGCGAAATAGTCTGCGCGTGCCAGGTGCGCAACAACGTTGCCGCCGCTGCTGCCGTCTGCTGTGCTGTCCATCTGAAAGACACCCATGGTCGCTCACTCTCTGAGCACCATGTCGTACCTGGAATGCCCGCGCCCCCTACACACACACACTGCTGCCCCACCACGAACACTCCCATCCAGCTTTTGCCCTTTTGTTGCGGCATTGTCTTTAATAAGAAAGCCTGCCCAATGCCAAAGCAAAGGAGTCACTCGCAGAACTTTGTGTTTTGAGAGTTGCAACCACAGGATTTATGCATTAACGACACACGTCAGAGAACAAAGAATGGTGTCAACACAGGTATTTCACTCAAGCACTTGTGTCCAAATGTTGGTTGGTCCTGGCTTGCAACCTTGATATAGTCACAGTGACCAACAACTTATCCAGAATAGGCCAAGAGTTTCTTAAAGACATTGTGCAGCAGAGAGTTTAATGGGAAGTATACTTGATCACAACAACGCCAACCAATCTAGAAATGCTGCAGAAACACAGCTTGCCTACTCTGAAGGTCTTGAAGTGATCAAATGTAGGTCCCCAACCTCTAAAAGCCAGCCAAGAACCGTTTTGAAGGATTTAAGATGCAATATAACATACGGTAATGGTGTAATGCTTCCAGTTATGAGCAACTAGCATAAAGCACAGATAACATGGAACACTGTCAACCTTCTTGTTAGATACTTAATCATTTATGTCTTCAAAAGTGGGAATACACTGTGGTCTACGCTAGACAAGAGGCCTTGCTTTGCCACTTAATACACAAGTTGTCAACAATAACTATTCCCGACGGCAAGAACTGTTTGAAATTGATGGTATCTCAATTGAATCAGCCATAAGTGCAGAGAACAAGGCTGATGTACTGTTTATAGTATCCAGGAACTGAGTCTCTCCACAGAGATTTCAAGATAATGGCACAATCTTAACAAATAGCATGTACTGCACTTCGGCAGCCCCAAATTGACACACGGAATCTACCTTTCGCTTCGAGCGTACATCGAGACCTGGAACGCTAGAAATCGCTCCAACGCAGCTTTCATTACTTCGTATGCATTTTTTTAGCACTTACACACTTTTGAGTTTTGCTATATTACGGCTGGCAGAGACTGTGGAAGCCTTAACTACAACGAAAACAACTCTCAAACAAGCTCGAAACGCTTGCAGCACGTAATTCCTGAACAATGTTTTTGGTGCGCTGTGTGTGCGTACTCCGCTAGGAGGATCTCGTGCACGTAGTGTTAGCAGAGTTGCCTAAAACTCCGCCGCTTTGCGCGGACAGCTTATCTCAGCCCCTATCTGCACTTTGCGAGCTATCGCGCGAGGCACACGTCGTCTGCTCCGGCGCAGCATGGCCGCTCCCGCTGAAAAGCAAACACGGAGAGCTGCGCTCTTATCACACAGGAACGAGGGAGGGCGCTCTTGGCTTCAGTTATCATTCTGGCGGCCCAAACGAGGCGAGCAGCTAGCAAAGCACGCTGTGAGAACGAAATAACACACATAATGCGCACACCATCGGGTTATATATGCGGGCGACGTGCAACGCGGAAGTGGTTCCTGCAGTGGCATTTCCGGGAGTGTCTGATCGTCAGCTGACTGGCTCGGTCGGTGGCTGAGACGATGATCGGCGCCTTGTGGCCTCTTACCTTTCGGGCGGTCCGAATAAGACTGGGGACAAGACGGGACAGCAAAAACGGATATAATATACACGCCAGAGGGGATGGAAGACACGCCGAGAGCCAGTGTTTCACGAGATTGGCGCGCCCCAGCTAGGGGGCGGCTTTTTATTTGCACCAGTCAGCGCGCGCGCAAGTATTTCGCTTTTCCAAAGACCCGCAAAAGTGTAAAAAAAAAAAAGAAAAAGCTTAAGCCACCGGAGGAACACAGAGAGCACAAGTTCGGGTGTGCGCAGGACAGATAAAACAGCCCCAAAAAATGACGGGACGGCTGGCAGTCGCCGTGGGTTGCAGTCTGTACTTACAGAGTCTTCTTCTTCGTGCGGAGGAGGCGTTTGCACGAAACGTGTCATGGAAAGCTTCTGCCCAGTCACCACAATAGTACAAAAAATTGTTCTCGGCCAACGCAACGCACTATTCCGTCTCGGAACGTCTCGAACGCAGGGGGTAGCACAGCGGGAAAAAGCGGCCGGCGCGTCGAGAAGCCCTTTTGTAAGGTCGAGCTTGGGGGGCCGCGCCGTGTGCCGACCAATCGACCGCCGAGGGCTCGGCGGAGCCGTCCAATGGTAGGCCGCCGTGCACGTGATCGCGGCGTGTCTGGGATGTATTTGAGCACGTGCGCGGCGGCTGCTGAACTGCGTGCTCCCCGGCTGACCGACCGGAGGGGAGGCTCCTTGGAATAAACAGCGCAAAACAGCGTCGCTTGGTCTCTCCGCTGTTGCTGGGGGCGCGCTTTTGGGCAGCCCAACGTGAACGCGTGAAAATATCTCCCCGTTCTGGCCCCTCATCGTGTTAGGAATGCGATGCGATTTTCTCAGGATATACACTCTAGCATTTGCTCTGCAATATTCATACGCACTATGCTGCTAAAGGAATCTGAAACAACCGTGAATACGGTGGCATCGTCCTGCGAGACTGCAAGTATATTGCACTACAGTTCACGACCCATTCGTGTTGTCCAAGAACACGCATTCAACAAGTATGCGAAAGCTTGTGAAATTTTGTACGAATCTGAAGTATTATTGCGTGTTTGCATTGCGAAATAACATCGTTTTCAGTAATAAAGCTAGCCATTACGCTTAACGACGTCTTTGTTAAATGAATAACGCGGGCAATAGCTCCCAAAAACGCGCGTTCAATGTGTTTTTGTGTTCTCGCCTATCTTCCATTTTTGTTTTGGTAGCCAGCATTGTGCGCAGCCAAACAAGAACGAAGGAAACTTTCCGCGAAACGCCCACGATTGCGTACCACACAAGGCGTGTTTACTCATACGACGCCACAAACTTACGGCAGCGCTACACTGACGTCATGCAAGTCACGTGAACGGCGCACCCCTCGATGTCGTCACCACGACCTCGGGGCGTCTGCTGTCGTGTGGTGGCTGGTCCAACAACACTCTAGAGGGTGCCAGACTATAGTCGAGCGGGCCGAACGGCGCTGTCTCACTGAGGGGCTGCGTGTGGAAAAATTTTGCGAGGGCGCTGCGAGCGAACTGTATTGGGGCGAAGACGCACTTCTCGGCATTTTCAACGCAATTCGCTGCGGGTCATGAGAGCGATTGCGCGCGAACACTCCCACAATAGTGCTTTATTTCCACTGAAAATTCATACTGACACCCTTTTACTGCGTATACATATTTGAGGGATCGGTTCTACAACATGACGTCTTCAATTTTGCTCTGATTGTCAAGTGCGTCGTCTGCTAGCGAGCGCGCGCTCGCTGCGCGGACGTCCAGTTTTCTCGCAGAAAGCGCGTGCAGTAAGATTTTTTGTGGTTTTGCTTGCATTGGTGCGCCCGCGACTCTTGTCGGCCGGTATCAATCGTAGTTTTTGCCAGGTGAACTGCCGTTTTTAATATTGTTTTCTAAATGTAACACGTAATTTTGCGACAGGGGCCGCCTATCTGCAACATGAAGCTACGAAAGAAACTGTTTTTGATATCGCGTCATTTGACGCGCGCGTCTTGTTGGCGGAATATTGATCAGGGCCAATGATCAAAGAAAACAATACCACAGTGAAATAAACAAGGTTTATTAACTGCATGGCGTGAAGAGATGCAGATAATGCACGTCTAGGTAAATGTAAGGGTACGCTTGCGTATATATCCACGACATATGTGCAAGAAAGAAATGATCAAATATTCTAAAAGCACTGATTGAAAAAATTAAAACTCCCGACTAGGATAAGCGTGTTTCTTCTAAAAGCTGCACGAGCCCCCGGTGAACCAACCGACTTTCCGAGTAAAGGAATCAAGACAATTATTGGACGTTAATATGAACAACAGTGTTAGGGACAATGTACGTACTCACACTGAATCGGGGAGACCGGGAAGTCTTCACCAAAGTAATCTCCATGGTTTGTCTGGCGATCTCCTTCAACGTGCCAACAGGCGAAATGAAGTACAAACATATAGTCTAAGCGAATGGTATTTGCTATTGAGATCGTATTCGACTTCAGAATTAACTATTAAAAATCATAGAATAACCGCTTACGTTATAGTCTAACGAATAACAGCACTTTTGAAATCTCGAAGGTGAGGGGCCGATGCAAGTGAGGACTCGTATTCCGAATGATTGTGCTGCTGGAGAGTGGCGCCGGTTGCGCAGAGGCGCTGGGAGAATTAACGCTCGAGTGCTAATCGGTTCTGCTGAACCAGTTCCTAGCTGTTATTCAATATAGCTGCCCCGTTTTGGGACAGCCTGTAAATCTGCAAGCTTGATATGTTCCTTACTATTTCACCATGTCTGCAAGACTGCAACCCATTGAAACTGGGTGCGCAATGCGATACCATACTTATCTTCAACGAACAGAGCAGACCTAGAAATATATCTAAGTGTACGTGAGGCATACCGTTCCTTTAATTGCTTCATTATTGTCCTTATGATAGTGCACCGGATAATTGAATATAGCCGTTTATAATAACACAGAAGCTGCTTAGTTGAGCGGAAGTACAGTCGGGAACGGCATTACATTTAGGCATGAAATATAAGATAAGCGTAACAAGTTCTTTCAGATATTAGACTCGAGAATAATTTATTTCATTTACACCCCTACAAAAAAAAAAGCCGAAGGATGCAGCTACCTTTTTGTTTTTAATTAAACAAACTCTAGCGTTTTACGTCTGGCGATAAGCTTATGAGACACCCTGTTCAGTTCTCATCACCTGGGGTTCGTTAACGCGCACCTAAACAGAATATGCTTCTGAATATGCTTATACACACGAGTGTTATTCCATTTCGTTCCCATCGAATTCTGCGACCTGGTTTGGACCCGTGAGCTCGAGTTTAGCAGCTCAACGTCATAGCCACTTACCAGAGAAGCTGTTAAGCGCTACTTTCTCCACTATCACGTTCGCGTGTAGAAAAAAAATCCCGAAGTTAGTGCAATGTGTGTGTGTGTGTAGTGATTATTAGTTGAAGGGAAGAGAGAAGTGCAGTGCCGTAACTGTCTCTCAAAGGAGGACACCTCAACAGCACTGCACAGGGTAGGGGAAGTGGGGAGAAAAAGATTAGAGAGAATGAAAGACTTAGTGCAATGCCAGGCCGACCCGCGGCGGAGGTGACGCAGGCGTTAAGCGCTCCCCCTACGTGGGCCTATCCCGAAGGTAGTGCAATGCCGGGCCGACCCGCAGCGGAGGTGCAGTTCGCCATTGAGGGGCCCACATGCACAGCTTCAATGGTCATCCTTCTTCACAGAGTGGAAGGGCAGCGAGTTTGGTTGTTGTTAAGCATGGACTCCACAAAAAAATTTCACATGGCTTACGGGCCGAAGATTAGCATATATAATTTTTAATAAAGATTATTATTATTATTATTAAATTTTTACATAGTTTTTATTAAAGATTTATCTAATATAAGCAGGCATTACACTGATTCACGCACCCGCAGCACCGACAAGTGGCTTGTTCCTCGTTCCCGCACGACCTATTTTTTGCAGTCTCTTAGATTCACACTGCCGTCCCTACTTAATAAATATGAAGAGAAAGACGCCAACTTTTCTACGTTTACAAAAAAAGAAATGCGTGAATTTTTTCTAACTCTTGTCTAATGTGTTTTGTACTGCCCGAACATGATCAAGTATGTTTCATTATTCCTTGTAACCCGTTTATTTTCGTCATTTTATGATGTGTGTTCACGTGAACATTGAATATTTCAACTATAATGTACAACTGTTCCGGAGTGTACTTATATATTGACATTATTTGTTCTATTGTTCCGTTGTTGTATTTGCACAACCTCTTCTTAATTTTTTTTTGAACTGCATATTTTACTTGATTATTGTAAATTTGTTTTTGAACGTATGAATCGTAATGCCGCTGTCATGTACGTGGGCCTTTAGGTATTTTCAAGTGGTGTTACTACCGCGTTTCGCCTAACGGACCCCCAACTGTCGTTGGAAATAAAGATTTGATTGATTGATTGAATAGCTGCCGAAAACTGTTTTCTGCGTCCAAGTGCCGACCGCAATAAAAGAACCCGTGCCAGTTACTCCGCGTTCTGTTACGCGAGGAAGACGGAAACATGAATGGAATATTGCACTGCAGTTTCTTTTTTTTTTTTTTCGATAAAAATACCTCCCGTAAATCTGAGTCCAGGGCGCCGCATGGGGTCGATATGTTTTATTTGTTTGAACCGGCAAGCAGGCAGTTTACATGTTTGTTTGTTTTTTTCGTCTCCGTTCCGCAAGACCTACTGATGAAAAACCATATGCGGAAAAATACACGCGAGGGATCCATACTGCTTGAAGAACGAGAGAAAAAATGTTCTCCAAAGTGAGCCGCGCACAGCAACGTCGTAGAATGAAAGCCGACACTGCGGCCGCAATGCACGCGCAGTCACCGAGCGGCATTAAAATCAATCGAGTGCACTACATATTGAAGTGACGCCTGACACCGGCAAAAGATGGCGAGAGCGAGTGGGACTTGCGCTAATCCAGGTACAACGAAATTAGGAAGGCCCACCAAACTTCTACAAAGACACTCCCCCACCAGAACAGGAATTGGCCTCCCTGGTGCAGTATTCGGCCGCTCCCTCCCTCATGATTCCTACAATTAACCCACGACCCTCACTCACCAGCAGCTGCGGAGCACCTGACAGACCTGTTACAGGTCTGTCAGGTGAGAAAAGGTGTCAAGTGAACGATGAGAAAAGTGCAAACTCAGTATACTGTATGGGCGACTTCAATGCAAAAGTGGAGAAAAAGCAAGCTGGTGAACAAGCAATTCGCAACTACGGCGTCGATTCTAGGAACGCTAGACGAGAGATGCTGGTAGAATTCGCAGAAAGGAATAAACTAAGAATAATAAACACCTTTTTCAGGAAGCGCAGCAACAGAAAGTGGACATGGAAAAGCCCTAATGGTGAAACAAGAAATGAAATTGATTTCCTACTTTCTGCAGATCCCAGCATAGTGCAGGATGTAGAAGTGATAGGCAGGGCAAATCCCAGTGATCATAGCTTAGTGAGGGCTAGGATTCACATTAACTTAAAGAGAGAAAGGGTAAGATTGGTCAAGAAGACTCAGGTCAACCTAGAGACAGTAGGGGTAAAAGCAGACAAATTCAGACTGGTACTTGTAAACAAATATGTAGCCTTAGAACAGGGCGATGAAGATGACAGACGTAATGAATGAAACAGTAACTAGGCTGGCTTTAGAGGCAGCAATTGAAGTGGTAAGCAAGGCACCAAGGCAACCAGTTGGCAAGCTCACCCAAGTAACAAAGGACCTAATAAAAAAGTGACAAAGAATGAAAGTGTCCAACTCAAAAGATAACATAGAATTTGCGGAACTGTGAAAACTGAACAAGGCGAAAATAAGCGATATTCGAAATTAAAACATGAGAAAGAATGAAGATAAGCCGTAACAAATGGACGCGGCCTGAAATCAGTAAGAAGGGAACTAGGCATCGGACAAACCAAGATGTATGCACTGAAAGACAGACAGGGTAATACCACAAGCAATTTCGAAGATATAGTAAAAGCAGTGGAAGAATCCTATACTGACCTGTACAGTACCCAGAGGAGTCAGGATACCTCCGCTACAGTAATGAACAGGATACAGAAGCTCCTCCTATAACTAGCGATAAGTCAGAAGGGCCCTGCAAGACATCAAACGAGGAAGAGCGGCAAGAGAAGATGGACTAACAGTCGATTTAATCAAAGATGGACGAGACATAATGCTTGGAAAACTGGCGGCTCCCAGTACGAAGTGTCTATCGACTGCCAAGGGTCCCAGAAAACTGGAAGAATGCCAACATTATACTAATCCACAAAAAAAGGAGACGTCAAAGAATTGAAAAAGAATAGGCCCATTGCGTTACTCCCAGTTTATATAAATTATTCACCAAGATAATCTCCAATAGAATAAGGGCAACATTGTACTTTAGTCAACCAAAGAAACAGGCAGGTTTCAGGAAAGGATACTCCACAATGGATCAGATCCATGTCATTAATCAGGTAATCGACAAATCCGCACAGTACAATAAGCCTCTCTATGTGGCTTTAATAGATTACGAAAAAGCATTTTATTCAGTAAAGATACCAGCAGTCATAGCGGCATTACGTAATCAAGGAGTACAGAACGCTTACGTAAATACCTTGGAAAATATCTTGAGGTTCTACAGCTACCTTAATTCTACGCAAGAAAATCAGGAAGATACCTATAAAGAAAGGGGTCAGACAGGGAGACTCAGACCTCTCCAATGCTGCGTGCTTGGAAGAAGTATTCAAGCTATTAAACTGGAAAGACTTAGGAGTAAAGATCGACGGCGAATATCTCAGCAACGTTCGGTTTGCCGATGCCATTGTTCTATTCAGCAATAATGCAGACGAGCTACAACAAATGATTGAGGACCTTAACAGAGAGAGTGTAAGAGTGGCATTGAAGATTAATGTGCAGAAGACAAAGATAATGATAAATAGCCGAGCAAAGGAACAAGAGTTCAGTTCAGGTTCAGAGCCAGTCGGTCTCTAGATTGTGTGAAAGAGTACGTTTACCTAGGTAAATTAATCACAGAGAACCCTGATCATGAGAAGGAAATTCACAGAAGAATAAAAATGGGTTGGATCGCATATGGCAGACATTGTCAGCTCCTGATTGGAAGCTTACCGTTATCATTGACTAGGAAGGTGTACAATCAGTGCACGTTGTTACAACTAGTAAATAAAATATATTCAAGAAATACAATCGCGCCGAGGCGCCAACTTTTAAAGTAGCGCTAGCACGCCTGCGCGAGAATTATGAAACGCCAACGAGGAATTTACCGGCCCACGTACGACTCTACTATCAAAGTGCACGTTAAACATCCCCTGGCGACACATGATAAAGTTATCCGGAGCCATCCACAACGACCTCCTTCACAGCTTTAGTCGCTTCGGGACGTTAAAAACGTTAATCACCACAAACCAAATCAATACATGCGGGCGTACATTCGAAGCTAAAAGACTGCATCCATAAGTCATAGCGAGCTTAGCAAAAGCGTCGAGAATGTGCTAACTTCTGGTGGAGCTCAAAACACACCCAGAGTAAAGTCGCTTTTATGTCACAGGCCAGCAGCAGATGCGTGCACTTTCACCGCAAGACGAAACTACATGAAACAAAGAGAGCACATTCGAGAAAAAAAATCAACTTCAACGCGCTAAAAACCACGCAGAATATGAACACTTACACTTTTTCGAAGCGGAAGTTGTCAACTAGGCTCAAAAGAAGAGGTTGTGGGGAGCCGTGGCACTTACTTCACGAAGCCGTGCGTTCTTTGCCACTTCCTCGAAGTCAACCCGCCCGATCCTGTGAATCCACAGTTTTCATTTTGCGTTGCGCCCGCCGGATGGCAAAGCAAAAAGCTTTTTGCCCTCGCTGTGTCTGTTGCGGCAACCGAAGGCGCAGCAGCACGGCATCGCGATTAAGTTCTCGGCCCTAACACATCCTATTACGCTAACGCATTCCGTCAGTACGCCTGCCGTACTTTCGTCGCGTAGGCCCAACAATGGAGGTCGGAGCGCGCTGGGAAAAAAAAATAAACAAAAGCGCGGCGCCTGCTCCGCTCCGGAAAGAAAAAAATATACAAAAGCGCGGCGCCTGCTTCCACGTGACACAGATTGGTCAATGGGGGAGCGGAGGAGGCTGGGGAGACAGGAGGCGTGGAGGAGGAAGCGCCAGGGTGAGCGGGGGGGGGGGGGGTGCGGAAAGATCTAAGAATGGCGCTACTTTTGAAAAATTGAGGGGCTTTAGCTTTGAAGCATCGAACTCATGGCTGAGTGATTAACAAGATAATAGTACCGAGAACCTTCAGCTGTTAATCACTCAGCCATGAATTCGATCTGTTCTTCTGATCTCGTAAACTCTGAGAAAAGCGAGGCAATAAATAAAGAAAAGCTCATGGCCGAGTGGTGGCGTCTCCGTCTCACACTCCAGAGACCCTGGTTCGATTCCCACCGAGCCCATCTTGCAAGTAGTTTTTATTTATGAATTGCCTTCCGCCATTTTTCGCTCACGGCCAACGCCGACGACGAAACCGGTTTCTGTGACACGAGCTCCTTTACGCTATCGCGCTAAAACGTCCATATACGCGCACAGAACGAAGAAATGTTGGATGGATGGATGGATAAAACTTTATTGGATCTATTTAAATGTGGTTGGGCCCATAGACGTCCGGGAGCCTCCTGGCTGACATCTCTAGGCAAGCGCAGTCCTATCAGACAGAGCTGGTCATCCGAGCAAGTGGCCCGAAGAGCGGCCTCCCACGAGCAAAATGAAGGGTTGGGAATAGGCTCTACCGCTATGGGCGTGGGGCAGCTCCACAAACAGTGGAAAAGATCTGCCCGGGGCGCTAGGCAGGTTGTACATTGTGGGGAGACCAGCGTAAGATTGCCAGATAGGGAGAAATCAATGCTTTGGTCTGGATCTGCCGCCAGATCGAACTCTGATGGGTGGTAAGGGAATGGTGAGGGGGAGGTAAATATCGTCTACCTTCCCTGTAATACGTGGTAATCTGGTGGTAGGTGCATATCCCCTCTTTTGGTTTTTTCCATGGGGTTGGGTGAGTGGTCGTCCAGGGTCCGGAGGGAAAGGCCTCGGACATGCGCATTAACGCGCTCGTTCCCGGGGACACACTCATGCCCAGGTATCCACGTGATAGTCACCTGGTGGGGAAGCGAAGGAATGTTTTGCAAAATGCGTGTGACCGTCTTAGGTGCTACGCCTTGAAGGAAGTAACGGTATGCACTTTGGGAATCGGTGCAGATTTCTGTAATGGTAGAATGCGCATGCGCCACTGCTAGGGCTAATGTGACCCCCTCAGCCACGTCGGTGCGCGCTGTTTGGCGTGTCCCGTGTATCAGCACGAAGCTAGGAACAAAAAGGAGGCGCGTTGGTTTAGCGAGCACGTCTGCTATACTTGTTCAGCTGTTCGTAAGGAAAGCGGATCTGTACGGATGCGCTCGTTAATGGGAAGTGCCTGAAGTATATTTAAAACAGCTTTGCTGATTACTTCAGTGCTATACGCAAATAGGGCTGTTACAGTAACCGGCCTCGCTATCTGCTTCTGAGCGTGCTCGGAGGCGCGTCACGTACGAATGGGTGCATCCACCAGACATCCTATCATATCTTCTAACCAGCCGAGTCGGGATGAATCACGTTTCACGAGATAGTGGTAACGTGGCCTAGAACGTGCGCGCATTACCACTGGTAGGTCGCGCATGTTGTCTCAAGGAAGAAAACAAGCGTGTTGGCGCCAACATATGATGACTCATTCCATTTCCCGGGGACACGCATCTAATGAAGCAGACGATGGAAGCGACAAGCGTTTTCGGCGGAATCATGCGCTTTGAACCAGCTGATTTATATTTAGTGCGGAGGAAAACTAGGGCCGAATCATAACGGTTCGGAAGGAAACCAGTTCACTTGGCCTCATTTGATTGGGCAAAATTTTGCTTGCGTCAGGGGCCGTCAGAGACAGTGGGGCGGCCCCGCAAACGATGATCACGTCACGCATCTGTCAATCATTTCCAAAGCGAACCCGTCTTTGGCTAAGAGCGGAACCGGCGAAGGGGTAGTCCGCTTTGGGTTCCTTTGCTGTGGCTTGGCTGTTGGCTTGCGACCCCGGAGACACGCGGGCGTCACGCGCATGTGCGTTGGTTGCTTCGGAGGCTATTACTTGCCTTCGTCGTCTGCTTGGCGTTGCTCTTTAGCTGTCGACCACAGCTGGAAGTGCGATACGCGTTCGAAGAAGTGACGGATAATGAGTTGCATCGCCCTTGTCGGCTTTCTAAGTAGACCTTTTGCAGGCTACGCTATCAAATGGAGGAGACTCGGGTGCAAGCTTACCACTAGTCATTCCACGCAGAGGAAGGAATATTGCGCGCTGCGGTTCATCGCCACCGGCCTGCAGCTACCAGAGGTCAGTCGGACGCGAAGCATTCATCGGAATGGCATAGATATCTGCTGCCAACACTGTCCACAAAGTTGCTCTCGTAATTACTGTGTTGGCCGGTAGAACTGGGTCAGCTTTCCCGTGACTTCCACTTCAAAGTCAATGCCAAGGAGATATTTGCATGGTGAGATCGAATTCCCAGTGCTATCGACAGCGTGAATAGAGAATTTTAGAATAGGGACCCCAAACGTTTTGGGGCCCCTAAGAAATAGCGTCGAAGCCACTGCGCATGCGCGAGTCGCAAACGGCGTTTGGGTTTTGCGTTGGGAACGCTATTTCACCGACTGAGCGGGACCCCAAATAGCGGCCCCAAAAGCTTTGCGTCAGCAAACATGGCGGCACCCATCGAAGCGACGGCTCTAACCTAGCACCAACTGGGTTCGATTCGTGGTAACCCGTGAAGTTCGCAAGCTAAAAGAGTGACTGCGGTTATCGCTTTCTCTCAACTAGCGTGTGTTATGAGGATCGATTCATTCGACGCCGCTGATTCCGAATTCGATTGTGAATTTTATGGCTCGTAGGCCTAACACGGCTAAGCTTGGCTGGTGAAGGCATGTAAAGTTGGTTTGCTCAAAACTAAGCGCAAGTAATTGTTTGCTGCCTACAAAATAACCTCTAAATTGTAATTAAACGCGAACACACGTCAGTAAAAATTACTATTCCTATCATAAAATGATATATTTTATTTAATTATTTCTAATAGCTTTCCTTTGACGTCGTAGTGGCGCCGTCAGCGCAAGACGCTATCCGCAAATTTAAAGCCCTATTCTAAAATTGTTCACTCCTGCGTGCCCCAACGCTAACACCCGCAAAGCTCTTTGGGGCCTCAAGCTATTGGGCCCGCTATTCGAAAACTCTCTAATAGGTCCGAGCAGATCGCCGGTCAGCAGTCAGAAGGGTTAAACCTAGGCTGGTTCAGCGCTTCCTTCGTTCGGCTGGTAAAACTATACAATCAGGACGGGAAGATATTGTGGAGATCTCTTATTTGGCTGCCCTCTTTTTTCTCTAGTTCGGGAGTGCCGCACTTTGTTCCTCAATTTCACAGCACAGCGCGCACCGTCAGCGTCGTGCACGCTCTTCGATTTTACTTCGCGCAGGCAATGCAGGGCCCGCGTATATCGCGATGTTCGATTTCAAGTTCCATTGCTTCTACCACGCGACGCGTCGAGGGGCAGATCGCAAGTATAGCGGCAGCGCGGCGGCGAGCAAGTCATGTCCGAGCCAATGACGAAGGGCGAAAAAAGAAGGAAAATTGATATAGTCGGCTAGTAAAGGTGTCCCTAAGAACCAGTTCACTATTTTGTCGCGCTCGCTACTTAAGAAGTGCTGGCAGTGCGTTCCTGTTGCGTGCATCGTGCGAGCTCCTGTTAGCAGACGACATAGCGCTGCGCTCTGCCAACTCATTAGGGACATTTAGCTTGTCCGCTATTCCGGCAAACGGGGATGGTTTGAGCGGATTGCCGGATGGGCGGGGGCGTAAGCGTGAGTGACCGCAGCGGTGCAGCCGCCTGGTGGCGTAGAGCTCAACCAGACAAACACAGTGCTAAAATTGCAGTAACCTATTACATACTGCTTCGCTGCTGGTGCGAATTTGCGGCAGCGGCGTAATTGTGAACACGATTACGTCGTTGTCGAAAGTTTACAACATCAGCTAGTATTTATATCTGTGTTTCAGCTTTGCACCACCAGCTGGATCCACCAATCTGGCCGCTCGCGTTTACGCCCCCGCTCATCTGGCAAACCGCCCGCGCTTGACGGAATACCGGACGCACTAAAATTCTCTATTTACGCTTGCGATGCCACCTGTCGGCTGAGAATGAACAAGAATGACATTAATAAATTACTTTAATTGCATTGAGTCGATCGACCTCCTCACTGAAAGGATTAATGAAGTCTGGCACAGTGGTCAGGTCCCCAAGCAGTGGAAGGCGGAATGTACGGTACTCATCCCCAAACAGATCATCGACAGGAGCACAGGAGGTACCAGAGCCATCCTTGGATTATACCTGCACAACGCATTCGACAATATCTCACATAAATTTATTCTCCTGTCTATTGCCAACCTCGGGCTCTGGAAGAGGGCCTACGACTTCGTCCGATCCTTTCTTAGCCAGAGAACTGACAAGCTCAAGCTCGAAGGATACCTCTCTCAAGGGATCAACCTCGGTTCACGCGGTACGTCTCAGTCATCTCGCCAACATTATTTAACATCGCAATGATCGGGCTTTCCAAGGAGCTCGCGAGGATTCAAGGAATCAACCATACCATCTACGCTTATGACATCACCATCTGGTACGTCGGCGGGAGCGACGGCCAAGTTGAGGCCACCATGCAGAGCGCAGTGGCGTAGCTAGGTCGTCTGGCACCAGGGGCCCATAGGTCTTTTGTCCCCCCCCCCCGGGTGTAGCCGGCGGAAAGAGGGGTGTCTTCAGACATATATGACACCCCCCCTGGGCCCTTGCACCCGGGGCCCACGGACACCCGGCTCCCCCTGTTGCTACGCCACTGGCAGAGCGCCATCGATGCCACCGAGCGCTTCCTCCGCCCCACTGGGCTCAGATATTCTCCATCCAAATCTGAGCTACTTCTCCACAAGACCCAGAAGCAGCGGCCATCGTGATTGGAAACCGGCATCCGAAAGCGAAATACGGCTTTTCAGTGGTGATGGGTCCCCGGTGCCCAGAGTGGATTCGCTCCGAATATTGGGGATGTATATCGAATCTAACGGTGTCCATGGAACCGCACACAGAAAGATCACCGCCAAGACGGAGAGTGCTCTCGACCTCGTTCGGAGGATCGCCAACAGGCACCGGAGAATCAAGGAAAGCAATTTCATCCGCATTATACACGATTTTGTTCTCTGCCACCTCTCATACTCGGCGGTCATGCATAACTGGCATGTTGCAGAGGAACAAGCTCAATTCCCTCATCAGAAAGGTCTTTAAGCTTGCCCTCGGCTTACCTGTAAGCACCCACACCGAAAACCTGCTCATGCTCGGAGTCCACAACACGCTCAAAGAAATTATCGAGGCACAAGAGCGCTCACAGTTGCTCATGCTATCCGGCACCCCGGCGGGTCGCAAGATACTCGACGAGATGGGCCTCAATCCTGTCGACCAGTGCCCCGACGTCATGCGGATTCCCAGCGACACCAGGTCTCAACTGCACATCGCGCCCCTTCCCCGCAATATGCACCCCGCAAACAACGTCAGCAGACGTCGGGCCAGAGGGCTTTACTCGAGCATGTCCGCAATAACTACATTGAGGCAAGCTTCGTGGATGCCGCGGCATATGTCCAAGAAGAGGCATTCGCAGTCTCCATCGTCGACTCCAATTCCAGGCTCACTTGCTGCGCTACGGTACGCAATTCGAGGCCCGTGGTAGCCGAACAGGTTGCAATCGCTCTGGCTGTGCTCGATGGTCGCAGAGAGGCAATACATAGCGATTCCAAGGCAGTCATTAAGGCCTACCAAACCGGGATGGTCTCCCCTCAGGCCATCCGCATTCTCCAAAGCGCCAAAACTATCTCTCCCCATTCTCACTTGGTTTCCCGCTCACTTGGCGCCGACTGAGGGCTCTCCCTCTAAACCTAACGAGGGCGCGCCCGAGGCCGCGCGAGGACTCACTGACTGCGCCGCCTCAGCAGTCCACCTGCCCCGCGGGGAACCCTTGCTCACGTTCAATGAGGTTACCAAACACTACTATCTGTCAAGGCGGGTACTCCCCCTCCCGCACCCCGCCTTATGCAGGGCGCGGGCAGTGACGCTTCGACTTTTACAAGCCCGTGCCTATCCTAACCTTGCGGTTCTTCGTGCCATATACCCTGAAAGGTATCCCAGTGCGGTTTGCCCGGCCTGTGGACTAAGGGCAACATTGACTCATGTGTTGTGGGAGTGCGAAGCCATCGGCTCCTCCTTCAGCGAGGATAGGTGGGCTGCGCTCTTGGGCAGCCCTGAAATCAACGACCAAACCCTGGCCGTCCAGAGTGCCCGCGATCGGGCCGTCAAGCTCGGCTTGGCGGACCCTACGTGGAACAGTCGGGTGGCGCGGGGTCCCCCCTGCGTCTTCTCTGGACCGAAATAAAGTTTTTCACTCACTCACCACACGTTTATAGTTCAGAACTTGGCGTATAATACTTAATTTATATTTTACAGTTATTTAGCAAGCAGGAACATTCTGCAATTCCTCGATTAGCTCGTCATATAATGACGTACACTTCAGAAGTGGTACCCTCTCATCTACTGGTCGCGTCCTCCCCTTCTTCATCCACCGCTTGGGAGTGGCACATAAGTGACGTAGGCGGCGAATCGAACGGTTCGTATTCCGAACCGTTATAATATTCAGCCCCTGTTTTGCTTTACCGAGAACCTTAGTGCCTTCATTTCAGTTTCTTAGGCAAAGCGTCAAGTTGGCGTCACGTTACGAAAGCTAAATGGGGCCATAAGCGCCATTTTATTCGCGTCGCGTCTACGTCACGCATTGAAGAAAATGTCTGAATGTCCAAAACAGTGCTATTCTGGTTCTGGACATTCCGCCAGATCTGGAATCTGGAGATACGGCGGCAGATCCGGAACATCTTTTCTGCTGCAGGCATCACGAGTACGTGATCTTTTCGCGTGAAGGCAACTAGTCAATACACCCACAACATGCTACCTAAACCCATTGTTTGACATATTGTGGCTTCGTTTTTTAGTTCTGTACACAGTAGTTTCAGCAACTAAAAATGTTGAGGTTCAGTTATAACTATTTTATACTATGATTGTTTACATCTTGCAGTTTTTGTGCTTACATGTTGCTGCAATATGTCTCAGGAGTGTACAATCATCCAGTACGATTGGCTGTTCTGCCTTACGTTTCCTGGGACTTTCATTCCTGCCTTAAAGGGCCCCTCACCAGGTCTGGCCATTCTGATCTGACAAGCGCAGGGCATACAATGCGCGCCAACGATCGTGTTTGCAAAGAATTAGATAGCGACGCGCCGCGGAAAGGTCTAAAAGTTCAATCCGAACGCCGTTTTCCCTTCTCGCGGCCGCTGCGCTCCAAGCCGGACGGTGACGTACTCGCGTCCCTGTGCCTACGTACTCTGGTCCACAGCGTGACGTCGATCGTGGTGTTACGTGACTTCGAGAGCTATTCAAGGCACTGTTATTTGTGTGATATGTTGCTTGAATTGACAAATTGAAGTTTAGAGTAATAAAACATACAAACGGAATGTCTGCGTGTTTTCTTGCTTTACTTTGCACCGAAGCAAGGGAAATGTACTTCCGCTTCGTCTGCTTGTTCCCACGGTTGTGCGGTCACGTGCGCAGGTACCGAAACTATGCCATTTTCTACCGTGTTCCAGCGCGTGATCATGCTCTGCGATCCACTTGTTCTGCCTCAGTATTCGTGTAGCACTGAATTATACCGCTAGTCATGTGTCCTAGTGCACAGCGGGCAAAATCGTGGGCTGCGCGAAGCCAATCACAACAGCTCATGCACATCGCCGCAAAAAAGAAAAAGGCGAGGAGAAAAAGACAAAGGCGAGACACGTAACGTATGCGTCAAGCGATCCTCGAGGTCCGGTATGGGAGAACGCAGGGAAGGAATTTCGCTTGCGGAAGCTAGACGGGGGCGAGTGGACAGTGTCTCGCTATCCAGTGGAGCTCGCCTCCTGAAATCATGGGTTCGCGGCACTAAAATATTTATGTCTCTGGTATTATTGAGCAGTTTTGAAAAAATTTTGAGGCAGAACGCTCCCTAAAGGACACGTAACAGCTTTCAGCGTATAACCAAAATTTGCTACGGGTCCCTTTAAGAGGAAGCTTTAGGGCTCGGGTGTTCCTATCTGAATATATGTAAAAGGAGAATTCGTTTTTCTCGGCAACCACTGAATCAAATTTGACGACGTTTGTTGCATTTAAAGGAAGAACGTTGTCTAGTGACTGCTGGTTGCAAATTATTTATTTAGATCGTAAATTTTTATTGAAAATTGGCACAAATCAAAAATTTTCTGAATGCGAAACTATGAAGTTTAGAACTCTCCAACTCGGCAAGGAAAAAATTTTATCACAATTCCCCGAATTTCATGTGATATTACATCAAAAGTGGACAGAATTGGTATGTTACACATGAATGTAAAGAAATTCAATAACATGAAAATATCGCTTTTGCAGAACCATCGTACACAACGCAACGAATTCAAGTAAGATATAAATTGGCACATCAATTTTGTCCGCTTTGAACGATCTAATGGATGCCGTTTACAGAACTGCTATATCTGTTCTTGACGCAGAGCTATTAATTTATGAACGTCATGCGTTTATTTTTTTTTTCAATTTTTGACAATTCCTTTCACAATATCGACGCCCTAAATCGAAACTCCGCTTCCAACAGCCACTAGAATTTTACTTTCTCTTTCAAATGCAACAAATTTCATTTCAGTCCAGGGGTTATCTCAGACAAGCGTTTTTGCATTTTACATGTATTTGAATAGGCCGCGTCGGAGTTGGGCCCGAGCTAAAGCTTCCTCTTAATGCTGCCATTATAATAGCCACATTGTGTAGGTTAGTGTTTTTAGCATTTTTTTTTTTTTTGCTCTCGTTTTTTTCCAGACATGACGGCTCTTATGGGGGGCAGGGACTTAAAGGGACACTAAAGAGAAAAATGATTTCTTCTGCATCAGTAAATTACCTTTCCACGACACTGAAAACTACACTCTTACCGCAATAAGACGTTTGGTAAGCCAGAAAAAGCGCAAGAACGAAAGACGGGTGGCGACGCCTTCTTGAAGTTCCCACATCTGGTCGTTGTGACGTCATGGATTTTGATGGCGTATTCTAAGGCTTACTTATATAGCGGTACAGATTGACCACATTGTGTTCTAAAGGAACCACATATTAAACATAGAACGTTTTGGGAACCTTTACTCAGCCAACGCGGCCCAAATGCGAAAACATACTTTGGAATCCCTGACGTCACACTGACGTACCGGCGTTAAGAGTTTCGACGCGAAATTGAAATACTGATACTTTGACCTTCATTTTCTCATCTAATAATGAATCTATTTTGAAATGACTGCCTGCAAGGTTCTCAAAATATGCTTTATAAGTCTAAACTGATTTATTGTTTTGCTTTAGTGTCCCTTTAAGATGCTTCACTGCATGCATCCTATCCAGTATTTTCAGATAGCTTGGGTGGAAATTTTAGCACTCAAGGCCAGTGGTAGAAAAGGACCTGCATGTCTACAGCGTCATTGAAGGTCACTTGAGAGGGCTGTTGTATGACTAGGCATAAGTGCAGCGATTCTTACTCCCAGAATTCATGGTGTTCGGAATGAAAAAAAAAAAAAATGACATCTTAAAGAAAAAATTGTCATGCACCCAGTGTAGCTACAGTTGGGTGGAGGGCATCTTTTTATATAAAACTCCCCCACCTCTTGCAGTTCCACAGAATAGTTTCCACAAATTTCATTTATTAGTTGCAGAACTGTTCGTATGTGACTGTGATCCGGATATCAGCAAAAACGGCTGATACTGTGTATGACTTGTATTGTGTGACTAGATAGTTTGGTATTTTAGAAGTTATTCGAAGCTATTCCACATGAGAAAATGCGACGACCCATGCCATTTGCCAAGCAGCAGTCACCTGATTGAAGAATTGCAGTTTGCCGGCAGGTAAGAAGTTGGCATGTTACATTATGCTTATTGTTCACTTAGTTCGTATTTGGAAATTTAAACTACCCTAATGTTATTGACTAAGTCAGCATTGTGTAGCATGTTTACATTTCAATAAAACTGACTGTTGGTTCTACATAAGAATTATGTGTATGGTATGTGATTAATATTGTCTTTTGGTTCTAAACTGTACTTACATCAACTGTCACATGTGGTCATCAAATACCTATTGACAATGGCCAGATAATGTCCGAGGACCATCTAAGCATGCTGTTGCGACATCATGCTTTACTGTGGTCATACGGAAACTTGTGTACATAAAGATATCTTCTGCTTTAGACACAATAAATTTTTGGAACACTGATGTAAGACATGCAGTTATTGCGGTTGTAATTCGTGTTCAAGGCTGCTTGCCAAGAAGATGCAAAGTCAAAAAAAGCTAAAACAGGGTGTCTACCAAGTTGACAGTTTCGAATTCCCTGTGTTTTCCAGGTTTCCCCCGAGTGCCTTTGCAAAGTTTCTTGAGTGACATAGAACATTGTTTTGACGTAATAGTTCTGCGGAACTTGCAATGTGGAGAGAAGTAATTAAGAGGAAATTAGACTTTCACCCAATCGTAGCAATTGCTACAATTTTCCCTTAAATAAGAACTTTGTTTTATGTCAAGACGGGCTGAAACCATGTCGCTTGCTGCTGTCCCTCTCTAGTAAGCATGTAAAAAAATAAAAAGATGACTTAATCCAGTTTGAATAGTAAGGAGCAGTGTTTATTTTATTAAAGAAAGAAAACTGGAGGGAGGGTTTAGTAAAATGCACAGCGAATAAAATATCTTTGGAAAAACATGGCAAAGCCCACTGCAAATCGAGTCGAACATTTTCAATTACGAATAAAAAGAAATTCATACAGAAGCAAATATGTTCGAAAATGAGCTATGAGCTATTTCTATCAACTGATAGCAAGCTCTTTGGTATTAGGCCCGAATTAGGATGGTGGGCAGATTGTTCTAGAAAAAGCCACCCTGTATACGCAATGCCTCACGACTTCGAGCGTACCGGAATCTTGGAAAAACGCTAACATAATCCTAATCCATAAGAAAGGGGACGCCAAAGACTAGAAAAATTATAGACCGATCAGCTTACTGTCCGTTGCCTACAAAGTATTTACTAAGGTAATTGCAAATAGAATCAGGAACAGCTTAGACTTCCGTCAACGAAAGGACCAGGCAGGATTCTGTAAGGGCTACTCAACAATAGACCATATTCACACTATCAATCAAGTGATAGAGAAATGTGCAGAATATAACGAACCATTATATATAGCTTTCATTGATTACAAGAAAGCGTTTGATTCAGTCGACACCTCAGCAGTCATGGAGGCATTACGGAATCAGGGTGTAGAGGAGCCATATGTAAAGATACTGAACGATATCTATAACAGCTCCACAGCCACCGTAGTCCTCCATAAAGAAAGCAACAAAATTCCAATAAAGAAAGGCGTCAGACAAGGAGATACGATCTGTCCAATGCTATTCAGAGCGTGTTTACAGGAGGTATTCCGAGGCCTGGATTGGGAAGAATTGGGGATAAGAGTTAATGGAGAATACCTTAGTAACTTGCGAATCGCTGATGATATTGCCTTGCTTAGTAACTCAGGGGACCAAATGCAATGCATGCTCACTGACCTGGAGAGGCAAAGCCGAAGGCTGGGTCTAAAAATTAATCTGCAGAAAACTAAAGTAATGTTTAACAGTCTCGGAAGAGAACAGCAGTTTACGATAGGTAGTGAGGCACTGGAACTGGTAAGGGAATACATCTACTTAGGACAGGTAGTGACTGTGGATCCGGATCATGAGACTGAAATAATCAGAAGAATAAGAATGGGCTGGGGTGCGTTTGGCAGGCATTCTCAGATCATGAACAGCAGGTTGCCATTATCCCTCAAGAGAAAAGTATGTAACAGCCGTGTCTTACCATTACTCACGTACGGGGCAGAAACCTGGAGGCTTACTAAAAGGGTTCTACTTAAATTGAGGAGGACGCAACGAGCTATGGAAAGAAGAATGATAGGTGCAACGTTAAGGGATAAGAAAAGAGGAGATTGGGTGAGGGAACAAACGCGAGTTACTGATATCTTAATTGAAATCAAGAAAAAGAAATGGGCATGGGATGGACATGTAATGAGGAGGGAACATAACCGATGGTCATTAAGGGTTACGGACTGGATTCCAAGGGAAGGGAAGCGTAGCAGAGGGCGGCAGAAAGTAAGGTGGGCGGATGAGATTAAGAAGTTTGCTAGGACAACATCGCCACAATCAGTACATGACCTGGGTAGTTGGAGAAGTATGGCAGAGGCCTTTGCCCTACAGTGGGCGTAATCAGGCTGATGATGATGATGATGATGTCACAGGTGAGTTCTCTCAGCAGCTGGAAAGTCAATCTCAGCTGTTCTGACATACTTTCAGCCTGTGCACAATGCCTCAGTGTTGCATTTCAATGCTTCAAAGAGTTTGTTTTGGTTTGGATGAGAGTCACTTCCTTCATAGCGTTAGCCAACATTTTGAGCTCAAGCTCCTTCAAAGAAGCAGCAGCGCAGTTACTTTGCCAGTTATTCCTCAATGCAATGGTCCTTTCTGAAGTGCTATTCACTTGCAGAGTGTTATGCTGTTGCAAGACTATTCATTCGCCAAGAATTTAATTTTGGTGCTGAAGTGGCATGGCTGCCACATTGTGAACATGTTTGCGTGGTATCTTATACTTTCACAGATTGCTATACAGAATCTTATAACCTCACAGATTTTATTCCAAAATGTGGAATCTATGCAGCTGCTATCAGTAATGTATGTCTTTGGAAAAGCACACATTTAGCCCACAATACTGAATGTTTTTCAGATTAGCAGATTTTGGTGCGTTTTAATTTTCAAGTTAGAACCACTCATACTCAATGCATGTACATTTACTAGAAATCCTGAATCATGACACTGGTTTCAAGAAAAGCATACCAGTACCAGTGATCTGCATTAGCACATGATTAAAACATTCTTTTTTAAAGTGCAGGTGCATATCGGTTGTTTCAGCGAACACTTTCAAAATTTTTTTTTTGATTGCCTGAGACAGATAGCAATATTCTAGTCCATCAGCTGGCTTACTCGAAGTTGGCATTACTTGCACAATACATTAAACTTCACAATCGACTAATTAACAAAAGTTCTCTCATTAAGCTTTTACTACGCACCGCTCGCTCATTGATACCATGTGTCCCGAATCTTCGTATGTGGCAAGTCAGACTCCAATGCGTCGCATGACAGATTGCATGAAAAATTGCACCATGTGCTTTGTGCTTAATTCAAATGTGACATTTCAAATCTACGACCAAAAAAGCAAGTGACAAAGGCTATGGCTATGCAGGTACAGTAGAATCTCGACAGAACAAACCTCAGGGGACCGCGGTAAATTGTTTGTTATTCTGAAAGATCGCTATAGTAAAAGCCCCAAAATTAACCATTCCGCCCATCAATCCATCAGCTGATAGGTTGTGACCGTTTGAGCTACCCATAGAAATGTCACTGTTGGCAATCGACACAAGCTGTTGCTATTTTCCAGATTTTGCCGCCACACACAACTGAAGCATCGTATAATAAAAGTGATGCGCGCAATACAGGTGGCGATGCCGAGAAAATTGGCAACAAAAAGATAGCTCCATGTCATCTCCAAAACGTAATGTTTCTTGGTTTTTGTTTGTTTTTCACATTTCTTGACGTGGACACCACAACTGTGTCGCTCGAGGCAGATGCACCAGCTATGTAAAAGCGCAAGCGTGCGCATACGACACCGTCTGGAAAGAGCGACCGTGCGGCATCCTGCACATGCAGAGGTTACATTTCACCGCGTGCGTGGCTGGTACGGCCGTAGAAAGAAGCGCGAAATAAAGAGGCGTGCGCAGAAACAAGGGTAAAGCGGTTGCCTCCGCTCACCTGCATTCTTTCTTTATAGGGCACAGTCTCAGGTTTTAGCAAAATATGGTTAAATTTGGATATTTCAATTTTACAGCTTATTATTAACTGGTAAAATGATTTGAATTGTTTTTTATTGAGCTGCCTTCTTGCTTTAGCATTTTCAGAATACTGTGCTAAAGTGCGCAGATGCCAGCCTGCAATCGCGAACAATGAGCCTGATCGCAATCACCGAGATCCGGGCCTCACAAATGACTGTGTAGCAACACCCAATCCAGATCGGCCCGATCACAATCACAGGTGTACGTGTGACACCGGTATAAATTTCTTTCTCAACAAAATGTGTCATGTAATTTCGTATGTAATTTCGTAAAAAACTGCCACAATAACTGTAGCCAAGCGGTCCATTGAAAATGCATGAAGCGGTGAACAGGGTGAAGAAAGGGAGGGGTGCTTGTTCGGTAGTTGGCGCAAATTTCAAATGCAGCTTGCTCAGAAATTTACGGTATGTTCTATGAGATAGTGCCAAAAGATCTAGAGCAAATATGGTGACCTGAAAAAAGTGTTTCATTGCCTCTTTAAGAGAACATAGACACATTGTGCTAACTGATGCAGTAGAACACTATGCAGCATACTACACATTTGTAATTTTTAATTCAGACTCTACTTCAACATGGTTGTTGACCTACTTACAGTATTGCGGTGCTGTGCTCTCTTACATCTGATGAAGTGATGAGATTGCATAAAAGTCCTGAAGCAGACTATGCAGCTGTATGGCCGGTCACCCGTATGAATGCATTAGTGTATCTTCAAGGACCTTTTCAACGAGATACTCCCAAGAACATGAGGAGCACTGAAATGGTTTTTCACCTGTGTAGATGCACAGGTGTTTCATAAGGTTGCTATTTACTGAGGTCAGAGAGCATGAAGGGCACTTATATGGCTTTTTGCCAGTGAGGATGTGCAGGTAGGATTTCAGGCTGGCCTTCTGTGAGAAGCTCTGAAGGCACGAAGGATATTGAAATGGCTTCTCACCTGTGTGGGTGCACAGGTGGGCTTTCAGCCAAATCTTTTGTAAGAAGCTCTGAGAGCATGAAGGGGCACTGCTATGACTTCTCACCTGTGTGTGTACGCAGATGGCTTTTCAGGCGGCCCTTTCGTGAGAAGCTCCGACAGCATGAAGAGCACTGAAATGGCTCCTTGCCTGTGTGGGTGCACAGGTGCTCTTTCAAGCGAGCCTTTCCCTAGAAGCTCTGAAAACATGAAGAGCACTGAAATGGCTTCTCACTAGTGCGAGTATGCAGGTGGCTTTTCAGGCAGTCCTTTCGTGAGAAGCTCAGAGAGCATGAAGCATACTCAAATGGCTTCTCACCAGTGGGGGTGCTCAGGTGCTGTTCCAGATAGGCCTTTCGTGAGAAGCTCCGAGAGCATGAAGGGCACTGAAAGGGCTTCTCGCCTGTGTGGGTGCGCAGGTGGTCCTTCAGGTGGTCCTTCCGTGAGAAGCTCCGACAGCATGAAGCACACTCAAATGGCTTCTCACCTGAATGGGTGCACAGGTGCTGTTTCAAATGGGTCTTTCGTGAGAAGCTCTTGAGAGCATGAAGGGCACTGAAAGGGCTTCTCGCCTGTGTGGGTGCGCAGCTGGTCTTTCAGGTAGTCCTTTCGTGAGAAGCTCCGAGAGCATGAAGGGCACTCAAATGGCTTCTCGCCTGTGTGGGTGCACAAGTGCTCTTTCAGGTGAGCCTTTTCCGAGAAGCTCTGAAAGCATGAAGAGCACTGAAATGGCTTGTTGCCTGTGTGGGTGCACAGGTGTTTCATAAGGTTGAATTTTATTGAGAAGCTTCGAGAGCATGAAGGGCACTGATGTGGCTTCTTGCCTGTGTGGGTGCGCAAGTGTTTTGTAAAGGTGGCCTTTTGCGAGAAGCTCCGAGAGCATGAAGGGCATTGAAATGGCTTCTCACCTGTGTGGGTGCGCAGGTGCAGTTCAAGAAGTGTATTTTGTGAGAAGCTTTGAGAGCATGAAGGGCAGTGAAATGGCTTCTCGCCTGTATGGTTGCACAGGTGTTTCATAAGGTTGTCCTTTCGTGAGCAGCTGTGAGAGCACAAAGGGCACTGAAATGACTTCTCGCCTGTGTGGATGCACTGGTGTTTCATAAGGTTGCATTTTTATGAGAAGCTCCGAGAGCACAAAGGGCACTGAAATGGCTTCTCGTTTGTGTGAGTGAGCAGGTGGGTTTTCAGGTTGGGCTTTTGTGAAAAGCTCTGAGGATATAAAGGGCAATGAAATGGCTTCTTGCTAGTATGGAGGCTGGCATGTGTTTCCAGATGAGACAGATTATCAGTCTCACAGTCACATAAGTGACATTGGTGGAGGCATCCTTGCTTTGAGTTGTCACTTTTGGCAGTGGGAGAAATAGAAGGCCTCGATGCTGCACCAAGAAAACAAAATAAAGTAAATGTTATTGTGAGTAAATGTTATCCTGTGTCTATTTCATAAATTTTACTCTTCCCAGATCAAACAAGAACCTTATATCAGCACACCTCCATAATGCACGTCTCAACACACCATGATCCATTTAAAGACTCACGCCAAAGTGCCTGTACGACTACTTTTCCAAATAATTTTTTCTTCAAACAGCAAGTCAGTGGAACGTACTTCCCCACAATATCGCAGCCATCACCTACACATCAGCATTCCTAAATAAAATTACGCTGCACCAGTGATCATGAGGAAAATATAATCTCCGACATTAACCCCACCCTTTATGTAATGCCCCAAAATGGGGGTATAAAAGTGAAATGCCAAAAAAGAACACAGTTGCAAAATTGTATGACAAGCTTTCTTTTTTTTTATTTGGGAGATCCTGAGGGTGATATTACAATTAAACAAACAACTCCTAATGGTCTTTTTTTAATTTACCAAATATTTCTGCATTTGAATGCTTCATGACCCTACCTGTGAAGTACACCAACAAAAATTACTTTTCAGAAAGGCAAGAAACGACAAAGTAAGAGAATCTGCAATGTTTGAAGATTTGCATGGATTTCTGCAATCCTTAGAGAACAGTTTAAAACGCTTTGACCTAGCTCATTCTCTGATCCTTATGAGCACTCGAGGCCCAGAGTTTTGGCACTACTTGCAAAACTCGTTAGGTTTCGCTGGCACAAGAAATTTGTCTCATAGAAGATTTCATCAGTAAATTTCTTCTCAATCACACGCTGACCTTTGGCAACATTTTCCTAAGTTGAGATTGCGAGGTGCTGACTAGGAAATACATACTGTATTTTTCCCCATATAACCCGCCAACATGTACAACCCACATGCTCCTTTGGAACAGTCGCTCAGCTTGGACAGTTGGGCTAGTTGGTTGTGAATAGCATTATGAAACATTGTTTCAGCACACAAACACATACAAGCAGAGAAAGACAACAAGAAGCAGCGTTCTGGTTGTCCTTCTCTGCTCGTCCGTGCTTATTTTTGTGCTGGAACAATGTTTCATAATGCTTTCAGAAGAAGCCAGAAAGAAAAAAAAAATGCACGTATAACCCAACGAAATAACTGCATACAACCCTCAGGTGTTTACAAAAACAGCATCTGTTTGTGGATAAGCAACTTCTCCATGCTGTATTTTCAGCCAGTGACTCTGTTCCAGCTTTTTCAGAGACGCTGCTGGGCCACTGGGCACAGCTTATCGTTATCCAAGTTGTACTTTGCTGGTGCCTTGCGCACTATTCGCTAACTGCTCAATGCAAAATGGCGACCTGTACCGACAACATAGAAGGGAGCTTTAACACAGAGGGTTGTAAAGACAGTGGGGTTCCCCAAGAGATAATGAAAGTTTTAGTCGAGAATCTTGCCCTGAAGTGTGGCTTTGTGGCCGTGCACATGGTACTGCCATGAAGCCAGACTTTAAATCGAAATTCCTGTGATTCACACCAACACGCTCACCTTACTGTGAAATTTTTACAATTTTCGGTGGGGGTTATACACACCAACATACGGCAACTTCTTTATCAGTGGTCTGGCCATTCTTCACCCAAGAATACTACTTGCTAACCTTTCAGTGTCATCATTATAGGCTTAAAGTATGACAACAGTCACATATTTGTTAATAGTGAAAACATTTGACACGCACTCTGCTCCTTGTGCTCTGCCATCACAAAATAGAGGCAAATGATTGCTGGAACTAATAAGGAATGCTATAAACTGCTCCCTTTGTAAAGCGCGAAGCAATTTAACAGACTAGCAGGGAAAGGTATAACATAACATAATAAATGCAGTTGAAGAAAAACAAAGCAGGCAAGTGCACACAATGTTAGTATCTTCTTACATTTGGGTTCACCTTCAATCTTGGCCCAGGATCTAATGCATCTACTGACATAAGTAGCCTGCACTGCTGCGTCTTAAAGGGTTACACACCAGGCCACATAGCAAATTTTAGCTACGTGCTAAAAGTTGGGTGCCTACTAGTGCTCTGTGGCAAGAATATTTAAATTATTTCGTTAAAAGCAGAGATGAAAATTTTTGAAATGCTGCGAACTTATGATTTCAGGAGGTGAGGGTCTGGTCAACATAGACACTCACTACACTTGCTCCTGTCTTGCCTCCACAAGCGAAATTCCTTCCCTCCATTCTCCAATAACTGAACCGGAAGACTGTGTGACGGAGACGTGTTTGGCCTCGCTTTCTTTTTCTTTTCTTTCTTTTTCTGTCACTTGCATTTGTGGAGAGTGGCACACTGCCAGCGACAGTCTTGTGTGCAAGCCATTTGTCTTTTTTCACACAGAACACGATTTTGCATGTTGTGCACGTGAACACCTGCTTAATCGGGTCACTGGACTTTAGAAAGAGGGTTTGCTATTAGGAGAGCAGCTACAACTGGCAGCAATCATGTATATTACTAAGTGCTGTACGTCTTATGAAAACAAGGTATGTTTGCGATAGTGAAGTAATGTAGGGAAATCAAACATACACGCAGGCACACCTTACTGCAGATTTGCTGGTGTCTAAAAGCATGCAGAGTGCTAGTTCTGCCGAAGTCATCTTGGAAAGAACACCAGAGCATGCATATGTACCTGCTTCTCCTGTGCTGCCACAATTCTTTGAGAATGCCCGCTGATCAACGCCAATACCATATGTAAAAGAGGTGGAGCGCGAGCTCCCTGAAGCTGCTGGCAACGAAGCATACAAACCATCTTGTGAATCCTTCGAGGACATGTTTGCAAGGTAAACGACAATGAAATTTTGCATTTGTGTTCTATGACTGCAATTTGTGGTGCAGTGGAAGATACATTCTTCTGCCGAGTTTGTAATGCACCACGGATTCGGTGTATTGCCTGGATGCGCCTTCGTCCTGGTCCTCCATGGCATGGACCCCAGCAGGTCAGCCTGGAAAGTGTTCTCGGGCTGAAGCATTTGCTGCCATGTTTCTCGCCAGCGGCTCGTATCATGGAGTCCAGACTGTATGTGTCCAGAGGTCCTCTTGAGTAGGTATAAAGCTGGAGCACTTATCCTTCCAGGTAGGTATGCCTACACACCGCTTGCAAGCCCGCTACCACCGCTAACTGCTCCTTTCCCCTCACTGCGGCAGCCGGGAGGGCAACTGCTGTCTCTTTGGCTGAGTCTGTGTCCCAGGTGGCAACCGAGGCGGTCGCGAACTGCTTGTTGACTTGTTTGACAAGCTTCCTCCAGCGCTTCCCACATGTTGTGCACAGTGATGCTCCTGGTGCATCCCATTTCGGAGCAGCTAGAAATGCATTTTGTAGCAGTAAAACTGACATCCAGAGCAGGTTCTTAAACCAATTGCAAACTATATTAAATGAAGTTTTTACAGTGGGCAAGCTATGTGAAAGCAGTAAGTGGTCACTCATTCATAAACTCAATCCAAACACTAAACATAATGCACCCCTTTCATCGCAGTGCTTGCTATGAACTGTTACAAAGCAGTGGTGCCTAAGATGCACTCATAAACGACTTCAGTGGCTTAGAAAATAATGGAAGCACTTATACTACAAGCAGACTTTGTAGTTTTGAGAACATTCAGCATGACCTTGCTGCTGTATGTGTGTCCTTTAAAATGCAGCATTCTGTGAAAAACAACTACGCTAATAATACAGCACAGCATAATATAGGCGCACCCCCCTTCTCTACCTCTCTAAATGAAAGTGGCTACTTTATTTTTGAATTTTTACCTTTCCACGAGGGCGTTATCTCCACATCATACAAGTTTTTTAAAGTGGAAGTATCAGTATTTTGATATAACAAATGCTGTCTATGTAAATAGTTGCTTGCATAGATAGTTTATCAGCTCTGGCAGACAAGTTTTCAAACAAATAGACTGGCAAACAAAAATGATTTTTTTTATCTGATGATTTATGGTATATATTTATACTATATATAGGCTTTAATAATAAAATTTTGAATACATCTCATAGTATTTGCTCCACATTAACTGCTCTATTTTCCTGGTCGCTATCAACTGGCTGCATTCCTAATGGCTGGGGCATTGCTAAAATAATACCCGTATTCAAATCAGGTGACCGTGCTTCTAGGCTGAATAATGATCCCATCTCCTTACCAGCACTATTTGTACATTACTCTAAAGTATCATTCACAGTAAAGTCATCAACTTCCTTGAAGACCATCACATTATTTTCATGCATCAGCACGGTTTTCGCAAGGGCTACTCATGCGATGCCCAACTTGTCGGCTGTATTAACGACATACATGTACCGATAGACACTAGGTTTCATGTTGATGCAACATTTTAGATTTTTCTAAGGCATTTGATTGCATTACACACAATAGGTTGTTACTTAAACTTTCACAACTTAACATTCACCCTAGTATAATTGCATGGAACACCAATTTTCTCTCATCTAGAATTCTGTTTATATCAGTTAATAATTTACTTATTTATTTTTTTTATTTTTATAAAGATATCTTACAGGCCCTTAGAGGCATTTTATAAGGGGGGAGAGTACACTCAAGGATTATAATATACAATAATTAGAATACACATACAAAAAATACAGTGTAAGAAATGCGCTAACATACAGTAATGTGGTATTAAAATTGTACAATGCACAAACCGAATGCTTTTGAATGCGAGAGGTCACTGAACAAGAAACTTTCACAAAATATAATCAATAGAATTACAGAGTGAGCGGGACATATTTGGCTATAACAAAACAGTATTTAAGGGATAGTAGCACATTAATAATGGGAAAGGCAGGAAAAAATAACATGTTAGGTTATGTAGTTTCAAAAATGCCATTGTAAGAAGACACCAGAAATTTTCTTGGACACTCTCATAAGTGATGGCGTTAGGAGGATCGTTTTAAATGCGAATGGCTCTTGGAAGAGCAGAGTAGTTAAATGAATTAGTCTTTCCGTAGATGCGCACGAAACTGAACTGATTGTACAACCGGTGTGACCTGTAATGAGGAGTTTCAAGAGGCAGAATTGACGGCACCGTATTATGGATGTGCTTATGAAATAATGGTAGCAGGGCCATATCACGACGATCATGCAAGGGCTGTAGTGGGAGGTCAAGTTTAATTTGTGTTATGCTTTTATTATAGTCATAACAACGTGAAATATAATGCACAGCCCTATTCTGAATAGATTCAAGTTTTTCGATCAAGTATTTCTGATGGGGAGACCAGACGGACGTGGTGCGGTGTATTCAAGCTGAGGTCGAACAAATGTTAGATAAGCTAGTTTACGAATGTCTTCAGTACAATTATGTAAATTGCGTCTTATGTACGCTAATGATCTCGAAGCATTGGCACATATGTATGCGATGTGCATTGACAACGAAAAAGTCAAAGTTAGATTAACACCAGGATAATTATATTAAGTATTATGCAAAATAGTGATGCTATTTATGCGATAAAGAAACGTAGGTTTAGTATGCTTGCAGCTAAAAGAGATAATTTTATATTTAGAAATGTTAAGCTTCATTAGCCAAGTGTTACACTAAAGAAAAATAAGTTCTTGATCATTTTGGAGGACTGCATGATCATCGGCAGACTTGATGGAACGATAAAGGATGCAGTCTGCAAAAATGTGCACATGTGAGGAAATGTTATTCGGTAAGTCATTAATGTATATTATAAATAGTAATGGCCCAAGAATGCTACCTTGTGGTACACCTGAAGTAATGTGCAAAAGAGGAGAGGAAAAATTAACTGCTGTGAACTGCTGATGATTCGAGAGGAAATTGCGAACTCATGTTATGCTGATGTTATGCTTGGAGTTCCACAAGGTAGCGTACTTGGTCCTTTACTCTTTCTTATCTATACTGATGATTTACCCAGTTGCGTGACGTCACAAATCAGACTATTTGCATATGACTGTGTAGTTTATCAATGTGTACCAAGCAACACTGATAGCCACTTACTACAAATTGACCTAGATGCGATATGTGCATGGTGTTCCAATTGGTTGATGCCGTTAAATGTTTCCAAAACTAAACTAAACCTATAGGCCACAACTTCCAACCACCTACTACCTTGATAAAAATACTTTAGAACTCACCACAACTTACAACTAGCTTGGTATTAATCTTCAGTCAAACTTATCATGGAATGTTCCTATTAACCTCACCCTTGGCTCCACTAGCTACTCTCGGACTTATTGCACATACCTTAAATCATAGGACACCCGCACGTGCATGGCGATCATGGCTTCCAGCCACATCAGAATAGCTTCCCCAAATTTTGGGTGGGCACCTTGGCTGACATTCTTCTGTCAGGATTCAGCAGATTCCTTGGCAGCTTCCAAAATCTTCACCTTGTTGTTTATGTAGTCTGACAATGCCTGCTTCAAGGTATCCAATTCTTTCGCAACGTCCACTTGCAACTGGCTACTTTGCACTATCTTGATAATGGCGGCCTTCTTTTCCATTGTTAACCTACTACATTTTCTTCGCTTCGAAGCCTTTGTCGAGTTGGAGGCAGCCGACGAAGGTGGTGTCGGCGCCATTGATAACAGCTGCCGATTAAACTACTGAAGATGATTGGTTGTTGAAGCTGCTAAGCCTAGCATTGTGGTATACAGCTGAAATAAACCCAATGCGCACGAGAGCCAATACAAACGGTACCACCGACCATATGCAGCTGACGAGTGCTGACAGCAATGGCAGCGCAAAGGCTCGCGAAAGAGTGCAGCAAGCGGTGCCTGCTATCGAGGCTGTACCAGAAATGGCAGCTATGAAATGGCATGTGAGATGTGTGCAACTCTGGCTGTTTTCCTGCAGGAAAACAAAATGATGGCAATGCTGTTTACGTTTTTGCCAGATTTTGACTTGCGATCGTGAGAAAAAGTCCAAAAAGTCAAACGAGAAGAGCTTGAAACATGCAAAATTAGTTGTTATACAATGACTCTATGGAGCACATGGAGGTGCCATGGCAGAGACCAATATTCGGGCAGGCCCCGAAAATAGAGTGTCGAAAAACGAATGTATCATTATTATGCTGCAATAAAGAATATACAGTCAAATCTCGACATAATGAATCACACAGGACCGCCAAAAATAGTTCGGTATTTTTAAATATTGTTCTAATGAAAAACTTGTGGTTATAAACCAGTGGCCAAACCTAGGAATGAAAATCATGTACCTTGGCAGTAGATGCGTGTGCAGACAAGCATACTCTCTAATAAAAATGTTTCACTCACTTCAAAGCTGCTTTATTTGAAGACATCAGTGATTTTCTTCTAGCGCGTGTAGCACGCACGACCGATAAGGAATGCGTCTACATCTTTCACTTTGCGCAATACCTCATCGGGTACATCATTGCACCGAGCGATTAAAGTGCGGACTTTGTTCCTGTGCACTAAAACATCAATGTTCGACATGATCTCACCTTCTGTGTTCGGTGACCCACAGCTGTCTTCCTTTGGGTCATCATCGTCACTGGAGACGTTGTGAGTGCAGTTAACGATCTCTTCGACTGTCAGGTCTGCCGCCGTTACTGCTGCACTGTTGCTCTCCATGTCGTTGTTGAAGGAAGAGACGGCGGGCAGCAGCTCCACAACCTTGGTCCACAGGTCTCCTGGGCTGTTGTCAGTCACCTCCAGGCCATCTTCAAGCTGCACAGGCACTTTTGACTAGCCCTGCTTTTCGCCCGCAGTTGCTAATGGTGGATGCCTTCAAGTTCCACCAAGCTCCTGTGAGCATTTCCGCTTCTTGACGAATATTGATTGCAGTCTGCTGCTTTAGGCGGAGCAATGGCTGCAAAAGGCACTTATGAAATTCTGCTTTCACACTCTTTATAATGACCTGGTCTAGGGGTAGCAGCAAGGATGTGTTATTTGGCAGCAGAAACTCCAAGTGAACACTCACAATGTGACCAGAGGAGTTGTTGACAACCAGTAGAATTCTTCGGTCACCCCTCCTCATTTGGTCGAGTTTGATGAGCCACTTGGAAAAGAGTTCTCTGGTCATCGAGGCTTATTTGTTAACGCAGTAGTCGTACGGTAACTACATGACATTTTTCATGCAGTGAGGCTTCGCGTACTTGCCGACAACAAGCAGTTTAATTTTCTCCGAGCCCGTTACAATGCAGCAGAGCAGGACTGTCATGCAAAGATGCAACTTCTTCCCTCCTTTGCACTGCTGCCCTTTGAAGTGCATTGTCTGGTCTGGCAGGAGCTGATAAAAACATGCAGTCTCTTCCACATTGAAAATATAGTCTTCGAAGTACGATTCAGCCACCTCTAGAAAACGATCATTGCACCAGGAATCCATGCCTTCTCTGTCAGCAGCCTTTTCCTCACCCGAGACTACCTGCCAAGCTATTCCGTTCCTCTGGCGGAAACGAAAAAGCCAACCCACACTGGCGTCGAACCCAGTTATTCACGGGCTTTTTCTTTGAGCATTGAGTCAGACAAGAGAACGATTTGCAGTCTGGCATCTTTGAACCACGTGTGAACAGCTTGGTCGACATTTTGAAAGTTTCCCAGTCACAGCCGTTTCCTCGTAGGAGCGAGTTGCGATTCCCGGTGAAATTTGACAGTTTTGTCTCGGTCTACCAAAAAGGTTGTGATGGTCGATGAGGAAATGCCATGCTGTCTACACATGTCGATTTGCTTTTTTCCTGCATTGATTTCCTGTAATATGTCCAATTTGTCCTGCAGCGAAAACTGCTTTCGCTTTTTGGCGCCGTCGCTAGCTGCATTCATCGTTGGATCTCGCGTGAACATTGCCAACCTTCGTCGCCAAGTCTTGGTGAAGTTTGTGGTGAAGCAGTTGGCACTCGACATGGTGGTGGTGATGATGATAGCTACTGCACTCGTCGTTTCTGTTTCACGTGAGAGTTGCGACGCTGTTACTTTTAGCTGAATTCGAAATACTGATGTTCCTCGGTTATAAAGGGGAAAATAAACTATATGCGTTATTCTGAAATATGCACTGTATTGAAATTCGTAAGTCTGAAATATTTTTTACATTGAAAATATAGGCAATCTGGCAGGGATTTCTAACATTTGTAAATTTAAGAAATTCGTTAATATGGGATTCATTGTATAACGAGATTTGACTGTATTAAAATTCCATTTAGTGCCAGTAAACATTTTGTAAACCATTTTGCAAATCTTATTCTGCGACAGCATGTGCGTAAGTTAATAAGGAGTGGTTGGGCTTTGGTCAGGTGATGCAAGAAACCTTTGGCACATCCTTTTTGTCTTTGCCATGTGTACTGTGAAACAAAAATTATGCGTGGCTCTGCTATTGCAAACACCAGAGACCAATGGCACTGGGGGTCCACTGGTCTCTGGTGTTTGCGAAAGCAGAGCCACACACAATCTTTTTCCCCACTGTGAGAAAGAGGACCGCCGAAGTGAGCGCACGGGGTTTTATTGGAGAGCAATGACGTCACTGTTTCCCTGCCATGCCGCTCCTCCCCTGCCAGGCTACACCTACCCTCACCACATCGCTATGCTGCGCAATGCGATTTTTATACTCTGCTTTCACTCTCTCCCAGCTCTCTCTCCTCCCCCAGCTCGGTGAAGCTGCAGACATCAAGCAAAACCCAGCGAGGTTCTAACAGCTCCACTTTAAAATAATGTTTTCTTCTTTGTAGGTGTCAAAAAAATGGAGACAGCATCGCCTTTTGGTTGTTACTGTGGAAAACATTCCAGCTTTGCCAACTTTGTGCAAACACGCGTTGATACTGCTTGGGGTGCAAAAATGACATGCCAGGGCTCGACTTTATATCTGCGTTTGAAAAAAACGTGATAAAATGGGTGGAGTCGTGCAGCAGGATTGTGGCAGTGCATTCTGTGAATAGAAAGCAAAACAGTGCAGCTGTCGATTTTCACTGGAAGCATTGTTGTGCAAATGCTACCCTGTTGACAGTGAACTCGACATTGTGGTGGAATTTGTTTTGTGAGCACCACGTATGATACTCCCAATGACAGCAGATACAATTCATTGCAACTAGTGTCTAATTTCTGAAAGGAAGAAGGCTTGACTTGTTGCATCAGCAAAGGCGGATGAGCTTCTAGCACATTGTAGCAACCATCCAGTCACCGCTAAACCCCTTTTGCTTCTACATGCAGTTCTTCCCGCTTCTTGGAGCATGGCTGTATTCATCAACTTGTGCAAGCGTGGTCTCGCATGGCTGGTCTTTCCCAACTCACCTACACCGCTGCCAGTCCTGCTACCTGACACAAGATCTCTGGTGCCAGCACATAATCCAGAGCGTCATTTTCATACCTTTGCACAAGAATTCACAGCCACCAGGAGCAGCAACACCCTTCTGGCTGTACTGAAGCAGCTGCCCTCGTCCAGCCACTTTCAGTGGGCACGGGTAAGCAATGGGCGCGGAAACCCTTTTTGCTTCTACATGCAGGTTTGTGTAGTTCCATCTCTTTATTCTAAGCGTCTGAGTAATGCCTGTCTGCAACTCTTCCTGTGCCCAAGTGTCATTTTATGCCTCATTGTGTGAATGTGCATTTGTTGCAAGGCTACTCATTCTATGTGGCGACACTGAACTTAATCCGGGACCTGGAACTGACAAGCAGTACAAAGAACTTTTTTCAGCCATTTCTGCCCTTTTAGCAAAAATAGACAAATGACACAATGAGGTTGTGGTGACGAGCGACCACGTAGACCAGTAAAATCTCAGGCTCTCACGGAAGAGAAAAAACCGACGCTCAATCTCTTAGCATAGCATTTTTTAAATTCCTTTCGGAACGCTAGCCCGTGCTGGAGCATGCCAGCCCTCGCGCCTCGTGTAGACGCAAGCGTCTATGTAATTCTCATGCGACGCCGATGCTGCTGCCGCTACAGAGGGCTCCCCCCTAGAGAGGAGGAAAATTCGACGAACAATGGAAAGTCCACGTGACATGGCATGTTTTGGCGTTGGTCTTGGGTATCACGTACGGAGGCGGCATCGAAGGATGCAGCAGGGTTGCGTCGCACATTGGTGGGGCTGATGGCGCGGGTGCTTCAATTTAGGCGGGTTGGAGACGTTCCAGGGCAATTGTGTCTGATCGGCCGTTGACATTCACGCCAAAAGTCATCGGACGACGCTCGAGAACACAATATGGCCAGGAATAGTGTGGCTGCAAAGGCTTCCGCACGGCACAGTTACACATGAAAACGTGGGTAGCAAAGGTGAGTTCGGGAGAAACATACAGAGACCTTGCTTCTTGCGAACGTGTAGGCATGGGGTGTATGTGGCTGAAGAAAGCTTGCAGTTCAGCAACGTAGTCGGCAGGTGATGGCATAGTTGTTTTGGTGGTGGCGACAAAGAAATCGCACGGAAGGTGTAGGTGAGTGCTGTAGACTAGCTCAGCACAGGAGCAACCTAGGTCGCTCTTCAGTGCGGCTTTGATGCCAAGTAAGACGAGAGGCAAATGTAGAACCCACTTCTCCGGCGATTCATGCACCATAAGAGAGGCATTGAGACGCCAGTGAGAATGTTCAACTAGTCTAGTGGACTGCAGGAGGTAAGCAGTCGTGCGAAAATGTGTCATTCCGAGTAGTTTGAGTAGCTCATTGAAGAGTGCCGAGTCAAAGTGCCGACCGTGATCGGTGATTATTGTGAATGGGCAGCTGAACCTTGCCATCCATGTAGACACGAAAGCTGCTGCAACAGTGAGCGCCGAGATGTCAGATATAGGTGTAGCTTCTGGCCACTGCGTATAGGCGGCATGCACGCCGATGGCCACGCCACTGGTGGCGGCCTTGCGCGGAACGCATGGGAAAGGAGCGAGCCGCGCGCCGTAGCACGCCGTAGTTTGCTGCGTCGCTGATAGTGCTTCTCCGTCTTATTTGTGTTTTGAGAGCAAAAATTGGAGGACGCTTAAGCTTCGCCTTCAAGAGTGGAACGCGACAGCGTTCCCGTCGACCCGCCAAGGGGTATTGGGCTACGGCGCAGCGACTACGCGCCCCGCATCGGACGCGGTGAGCGTCGAGCAACGCAGCGTTCGGCGCGACAACGAAATGTGCGCCTCAGCAAGCGACGCACGCCGGAGCCTTAGAAACAGCTCGTTTCTAAGGTAACACCGCGTTCACTAGAGGCGCTTTTGTACCGCTTTGAAGCATCGAACTCGTGGCTCAGTGGTAACGTCTCCGTCTCACACTCCGGAGACCCTGGTTCGATTCCCACCCAGCCCATCTTGGAAGTTGCTTTTTATTTATGAAGTGCCAGCCGGGATTTATCGCTCACGGCCAACGCCGCGGACGCCGACGCCGACGCCGACGACACCGGCTTTTCTGCGACACGAGCTCCTTAACGCTATCGCGTTAAAATAGCAAATCCCACACACCCTTCGCATGTGTGGGATGGCCAAAGCTTCCGAAGAATGTCGAAGAAGAATTGTTGCAGGGTGGGGGGCTCAAATACCGGCGAAAACGTGCCGGCGATAGGGTTCTAATTATTCCCCGCAAAGCCTCATCAGCAGGAGCAACGTTGGCAATGGATCGTCGCTTCGGCGCGAAATTTCTTGTTCTCATCCTTTCCTTCGTCGCTTCGGTTTCCTTTATTAATATATTTTTACACGATTGTAGTTAGACGCGTAAGCGACGAAGTCCTTCTGCAGTGCAGCATGTGGTTTAAAGGCATTTTGCTAAAGTTCGGAACGCCGTTTGCCGCTAATATTGTTTTCCGCTTCTTTACCGCGTTGGGCTAGCTAGGCAGCACGACTGCATGAGCGCATTGTGTTGTATGTTAAAGCTACAGAAGTTTGCAAGAACTGAAATTGTTAGTTTTATGTGGCCCGGTAAATCCTCGCACCAGCTGTCGTGGACATCATGTTTTTACATCTATTTTATGCGTGGCTTCGCACATGTTTAACTGTTGCTAGTTGCTTCATGCATAACTCTTGATTCTTTTGGGCTGCGAGGTTTTCACCCTGCCTCGTTTGTAAAGGGTATAAATTACGCAGTGTCTTATCGGAATGACACCAAGCAAGTGCTTCTTTAACAGCTTTATGCATTTCGCCCGAGGGCATCTTAGATATCGTGGTTTTTTGGGAAATGTGTTTAGAAAATAGGTAGCTCAGGGCGAGAATTGCTAATAGTTGCTGCATATGGCATTTTGGTCCATTTTTCGCTGATCCATTTTTCGCTGAATGGTTCGCGTCACGTTTGGTAAGTCATCACACCTTGATGCTGTCAGAGCAGACTTAACACACCAAGTGATTCGTTTGTTTCACAACGTAGTCGCTTCTTGCAAGTGAATTTTGTACTCAACTGAATTATTTCTTGTTATGCTTACGCCGCATAGGACTAAACCCGGCCTTGCCGCCAGCGCTGGATCTAATTTGACTGGCGCTGCTCTGCCTTTAAATATATCATGTGGCACCTCTCTCTAGTAACATTTAAAAAAAGTACTGCAACGTTAGACTATAACTTTGTACGTTTCCAAGCAGCTACCTTAGGGAATTTAAAATTGCAAAAACTGCAGCGCGAACGGCAGTTCATCGGCGGTACAGCGCTAACACGCGCTTTTATTAACCCGTGCGTTTGGTGGCTTCGTTGACTACAGTGTACGCGTTTCTATCAATAAATTCGCAATTATTATTCTTCAGGCGACTTTCACTACACTTATTCGGCGGCGTCACATGTATTCATCGGCAGAAAAATCACAACGGCATATGCAGACATCGCACCATGCGGATTTGTTATCTAAGTCTGCACTAACGACGGGTGCTTATTATTGAAGTACAGAAGCAGCATTACGGCAAGGGTAGAATTAAAGAAAAAACACGGTCGAGACATCGCATTAGTCAACAAAATTTGTCGGCTAGTTTACATGAGCTCCACTTCATGTAAATGGTCTTCATGGCGTTTGTCTGCGGGACGCACCTGGCGCGTATGTGGACCATGTTGCCCCAAACACCGGTAACATCTTGTTCATACCCGCTCCCACAGAGGTCTGCGTCTTCCCTACAGCTGTCACCGCAGAAGAAGCAGTCTGGCGCCCGAACAAAGGACAAATCGCAGCCGCGAACTTCAGTCACCCTTGCTGCAAAGCGTTGTCGTCTGCTACTGCTCCCGCGCGTATTGTTGGAAGCGCCCGCTAGGTGGCTATCAGTGGCGCCTCTATAGGCGGTGCACGAGGCCTACAGCAGTCGATGGATGTTAGTATCTAGCAGTAACTTTTCAAAGGTGCGAGAGGGCCAACGAAGTCCAGGTGTACGTTGTCAAAACGAGCATCCGGTGGAAGAAAAGACTTGGCAGGTGGAATAGAGTGACGCTGGATCTTAGAGCATTGACACGACAAACAGCAACGAACCCAATCGCGAACTTGTGTGTTTAGCCGAGGCCAAACCAAATGACTGGAAAGAAGCTTCTGTGTCACACGTCTGCCAGGATGTGACAGGTTGTGTATGGTTTCGAATAGACGTCTGCGAAGGGGCACCGGAATGTATGGTCTAGATGTGTAGATCAATGGCCTGCAGTTCAAACACATATTGGTTTAGAGCTGCCACCCAAGCATATAACAGAGAGACGGAGTGAACACGGGCGAGCTGCAAAGCCTTTGCTAACTGCAGATAAAGGACATATCTCCGCATAAATAAGTGAGATATTTGAAAAGGAACGCCACCAGAGAAAGACGAACCCAAAATGTACTGCAATGTGTGAATGAGCATCTACAACTTGCATGGAACACGATGCAGATAACAGGCACGCATGAGAGTGCGGAGCGCTGATCACCACTGTGAAGAAGCCTTCAGGGGACACACACACATACACACACAAAAGCTTCAAATGTTTCACTTTGCTCGTATCACACCGCTTCGCAATGCAGAACGGAGCATTAGCGCCTAAAAAGATAACGCTAGAAGTAAGGAAATCCAAAGATGACCGTAGACAGTTGGCTGAGCGAGGTAAATTTAAGTCCTCAAGCGCCAGCGTTGCAATCCGTGAAGTCCCCACAAAGATGGCGGCGAGCGCCCATCGTCTCTTTCAGTCGTCTGCTAGCCAGAGAACTTCCAGTGAGCAGCTAGACCAAAATCGTCCTGGCAGGTTCTGGCAGCCCGTGGGTAGCCAGAACCGTCCAGCCCGAGCAAAACGAACGCCCGGCGGGTGTGCGTGGCGCGGTGGCCGGAGCAACCCGAGAAAAACAAAGATGCTCTGGCTGGCTCTGGCAGCCTGCGGGTAGCCAGAAGTGGAAAATCGAAGAAGCCCATTGTCGATGAATTGCTGCAGAATGGCACCAATGGCGGTGTTTGACGCATTGGTCATGATGGCAGTGGGCGCGTCTGACTTTGGGTGTCTAAGCAGCGTGACATCCGCGAGGGCAGACTTGACTTTTGTGAAAGTGTCGCTGGCCTCTTCAGTTCACTAAAGTACTTATTTATGTTTGTTTACCAGCGGAGCGTCTAGTGGTTCGCGTCGTGCACGTCTGGAAGTCGTGCGCAATCGGCAATGAATCGGCGGTCGAAATTCACGAATCCGAGAAATTGGCGAAGGTTTGCAAGTATGGTCGGTCGGGGAAGGTTTTAAATGATGCGAATCTTGGACGGCAGTTGAATGCCGTTAGCATCGACAATATGGCTGTGGAACTAGAGTTCAGGTTGACCGAATTCGCTCTTGGTGGTGTTGATGACAATTCCTTTACTGGCAAGGCATGAAAACAACAACCGCAAGTGGTGAAGATGTTCTTCTGCGGAAGAGCTTGGGATGAGAAGGTCGCCAATGTATGCAAAAACGAAAGGCAAGCCTCAGGTGACGGAATCGGGCCCAAGTGACGCCCGCCGCCATCGACGAAGTAGCACATTTGTTGAACTCCCCATTGTCTACCGCCGCCTATGACAATCTCAAGGCAGCCCTGCTACAGCACACAGCAACTTCACAGCGTTCTCGCATCCTGCAGCTTCTGTCTGATGAAGAACTCCGCAACCGACGCCCTAGTCAACTTCTTCGCCGAATGAGGCAGCTGCTCGGAAACAATGAGAGATCCATCGACGACACACTGTTGCGCGAACTGTTTTTGCAACGACTCCCGGCTAAAGTGCAGATGGTCCTGGCGACAGCCTCTACCATGGACCTTACTGGATTTGCCGGTTTGGTCGACAAAGTCATGGAAGTAGCCACCCCAACCACTGCAGCCACGGCATCGTCTCCGGGTGACAATACAACTGCCCTGCAAACCCTTCCCTGCTCTTCAGCAGTGCAATCTCTGCTGGACTCCTTGTGTGAGCGCCTGGAACACATCATCTGTGGAGTGGAACATTGCCACACATCTCGTCGCCCACACAGCTGCAGTTCCAGCAGATCAAGACGCACGGGCACCCGCAATGAAACCTCAACTACTACGCCTGGTGTTTGCTACTACCACCGCTGTTTTGGAAATGATGCTCGTCACTGTCGGCGTCCCTGCGCTTGGCAGGGAAACAGTCCGGCCGACCTCTAATGGGGATGAGTAGTCCAGCCCAACACACAAGTCGCCTTTTCTATGTGACGGACAGGGTTATGGGACAACGGTTCTTAGTCGACACAGGAGCTGACGTCAGCATTCTCCCCGCCCACCACTCCGACCCAAAAGCGACACCTGTGTCGTTCTTGTAAGCCGTCAACGGCATCAGGATTCCAGTTTTCTCCTCACGCTCCGTCATGCTAAACCTTGGCCTTCGACGGGCGTTCTGCTGGATTTTCCTGGTTGCAGACATCCATCGTGCAGTCATTGGAGCAGACTTGTTGCACAACTACGGACTCCTTGTCGCCATCCAATGATGCCGTCTCATCGACTCTATGACCCACCTATCTGTTCCCGGGGTCCCATCATCAGGCACATCACTGATCGCGCCTATTTCTGCCATGTTAGACTAACCTTTCGCCGTGCTGCTACGCGAGTTTTCCACTTAGACGCGCCTGCCAGACTGGACGCAACGAGTGCTACATGACGTGTGCCATCACATCATCACATCCGGCCCACTAGTCTATTTCTGACCCCGGCGTTTGTCCCCGGAGAAATTCAAGATCACATGTGCGGAGTTCGAATACATACTGCAACAAGGCATCATCCGCTCTTCCTCCAGTAATTGGGCATGATCACTTCACATGGTGCCTAAGAAGACAGGAGACTGGCACCCACGCGGCGATTACCAGGCACTAAACAATGTTACAGTTGCTAGTCACTACCCTCTACTGAACATTCAGGACTTCACGGTAGTATTGCACGGTGCGACAATCTTTTCTAAGATTGATCTCGTTTGCACCTGTCATCAACTACTGGTCGCTGAAGAAGACATTCCCAAGACTGCCATCACCACATCCTTCGGTCTTTTTGAATTTCCACATGCCTTTCGGCTTACGGAACGCGGGCCAATACTTTCAGCGTTTCATCAATTCCGTCACCACAAGGTAATGAGTGGCCTCACCAATTTAACATAAAAGCAAGTGGAATTAACTAATAGAGTCAGATTTAACCACTAGATTAAAGACAGTTGAATCGTTTGTGGAATCACTTGAGCTTTACCCGTTGGCAGCTCAGAGAGAGAGAGAGAGAGAGAGAGAGAGAGATGCAAATGAGAGAAAGGCAGGGAGGTTAACCAGAGTTAAAGCCTCTTGTTCGTTACCCTGCACTAGAGGAAGGGAAAGGTGAAGTAAAGACGGAAAGAAGAGCGAGGACAAAAAGAAAGGCATAAAAAAAAAAGAAGACAGGATCATTATAGTCTTTCTACTATGCCACTGCTACGTAAAAAGGTCAACAAAGCATTGACTGACTTTCGGTGTGCCAACTGTTCATGTTGGCATTCCAAGACTGACTGTTCTGAAAGTGGCCTGTCATCAACGCGTGCCAACAAGGCCACTAGCGACAGCTGGAGCGTGCTGTATCGCGGAAAGTGGCAATGTAGATGTTCTATAGTCTTGTCACTGCCACAGTGACTGCAAGCCGCACTCTCATCCATACTCACTTGGAAGGCAAAAGATCTTGTGAAAGCGATGCTGAGCCATAGTAGGCAAAGTACTGTTGTCTCGAGTCGAGAGAGTCGAAGTCCAGTTGTAGCTCACGCCGTTAAAAATGAAAATGTCTCTCGCCTGATGCATCTCGATGACTTAGAAGGTTGCTCCCACCATGATAACTTAGTATTTTATGGTATTTCCAACAATCCACCATAAACGTGGGTGCAGTCCGAAAAATTGGTGTGTGACCTTTTATTCCTTCATACAGTAAAACCTCATTAAACCGTACCCGCTTAAACAGTAGTTTCGTTTGAAAAGTAGTAAAGTCAAATCCCCAGCTCAGCGGCCATTGAACATAATGCATTTTGTATTCGCATAAACTATACCAGCTTATTGCGTACATATTGGTTAACACGCAGTGTTTCCACTTTTCGTTGCGCAATCACAGCAGTGCATCTTCCCCCTCATGCGGCCCTGCAGAAAAACAAGCCTCAGAGATTGGAACAACGGTTTCCAAGCACCCTGAGCATTTGTGCGTGAAGCCACATCAACATCAACATCATTTCAATGCCGTGTCAGTGTTGAGGTGTCGTGCAAGCTGGGACTTGCGTCATGCTGAAGCTCGGATAAAAAAACACTGGGTGCTCAGCATAGAAGAAAAATTGTATATCGTTCGTGCTATCGAACATGGCATGAAGAAGTCAACGCTGGCATGCGACAGTGATCTACTGTTGACTACGGCCTATCCCCTAGAGTGAGTTGCGCCATTTGACTGGGGAACAAGGACAAGATTACGGTGTGCGGCATTCAGAATGCGAAGAAGTTGCTCGGCAGCGCTGCTGCAACCGCGAAAAAATGTCGGCTACGAGGTTCGACTTCTCACCATTGTTGCCTCTGTTGTTGCCAAAATGTCGCCTTATGACACGGAAGGCAAAAGCATGGGAGATTCAGGCCCAACAGTGGCAGAAGCTGCGAGTTACGTCAGCCTCATGAATGGAATTGTAGCGACGAGAACAGCATCCCGCAATGAAAAAGGCGCCCTGCAACTTCTGCAGCGCTACGTGCCCATGCACACCAACGAGGAATCTGCCATGCGAGTGTTTGCCGAGAATAGAGGCTAGCTAAAAAGCTGGCTCACAGCTTCAGTAAGTTTGAGGCCACTATGATCGCTAGGCCGCCGCGGCATCAAACAAACTTTGTAACATATTTTTGTCGAGTGAAGTGAATAAATACAGCATATTTTTGCCCTTTCATCAGACTCTCACTGAGTTCCGTTTTTGACAGGTAAATGGGATCTCATGCTATTTCGGTTAAGCAGTACTACCGTTCAGTACATACTTTTTCCGAGCTCCAGCCAACTACGGTTTAACGAGGTTTCACTGTATTAACTTTGTGGTCCCCGAGAATATGGTATGTAGAACCCACCAACTTGGCTTGTAAGATGCTAATAAAACTCACCCAATTATACATAATTAAATTTTCTTGCTGTAAAGTACAGGACAACATTCTGGCACTGAAATGTAACCTGAAATCCACCGGCGTATTTGTGAGTGAAGATTTTTGCCAAGCAACACGCCAGCCTAGAAAAAGCTACTAGGTTTTGCTAAGGCAACAAGCCAACCATACTCGCTATGGCTAAACAAGCTATTTTTGAACAAGAAATGCTACGTTTACTGTTCTGTCACGGACAATGCATGCGAAGTCAGCATGTTACATGAAGCACGCTCTTCGGTTTGGTCATGTCAAACTATCGAAGGAAACAGTACGACATTACTAGCACATGCGCAATGGAATCATAGCATATCAGTATTTTTCACTAACCTGCAACTAAATAAACGTGCTGCAATGTCCACATTAATTGATTCATGCGTTGCTGACACCGCACGCCTCACCGAAGCGTGGCTCTCTGCTAAGATAAAGACTAACGAACTTTTTGATTGTAAAACACAGTATTCACGTTATCGCTGCGATTGCGGTGTGCAATAAAGTGGAGGTAGGTGTCTTGATTGCAGTTACTGAAACGCTCATTTTGAACTCTGTTTCCATAGAAACACCACTTGAATTTGTTTGCGTGTGCGTTGTACTCGACAACAGAAATATCATTTTTTACATATGCTATCAGCCTCCAACTGCTTCCACATCATTTTGCAATGACCTTCACGATGCTTTAAAGAAATTAGTTGTCAGATACCCTAACTCTCAACCTACTGTATAAAGAGCGACCTGCGCATCCCGTGGTCGCCTACGGCAGCGCGCGGCCGAAGAAATACAACGTGATCATCGAGTAGGGACCAAGCGTGCCGGTAGAGGCCGCCAGTGCTCACCCTCACAGCAACGCCCGATACGCTCCGGCCCTGCCTTCAGGAGTACGGCGATGATGGTAAAAATTCACAGAGGAGCTGCAGCAAACTCGACAATTCACATTATTGACAGGGTGCGGCTAGAAAAATGCGCGTCGATACATGCGATACATGCCCCAGACATTTGGTATCTTCGCTGTGCAGTGCAATGAAATTTGAAGCTACTTTGAAGGCGCGGCTGCTAGGATTGAAATAGTGTAATCCCTTGGAGCTTTTTTTCCCCCTCATTGTCTGCTAAAATGTTGGTTAGTGCTGCGGTGCCAATATGGTCTGGTGTGCACTTTCTGCGCTAGCCGAGGCCCGAGCGCGCCCGCACTTCATTCTCCCGTAGGTTTCGCTAGTCCCGAGCCGGACGCAATGAACGCACTACGTACCGCTTTGCAGGGCCCACGCGTTCCTTTGCTGCATTCGGCACGTTCACTGAAGTGCCGAGCCGAATGCAGCTGTGCATTCGTCGGACACCAGAAGTGTCAACAAGGTGGCCCAGCACAGTAATTTGACTAAGAGCAAAGTGGCACTTTGAGGAATTTATCTGGAGGTACGTTCGTCGGAATATTGCTCACATGGTCAAAAGCCACTCAAGATGTGTTTTGAAAGTGGGTGAGAAGATTATCATGTCGCCTAGGTTACAAACACGTCGACCATTTAAATCCGTGAAGCAGCGTGTCCATCATTCTCTCAAAGGTAGCTGGCGTGTTGCAGACTGAAAGGCATGACTTTGAAAGGGCATTTAGGGGTCAAGGCATTTAGGGGTCACAAGGGCGGTCTTCTCGCTATCCGTGTCGTCTACAGCAATTTGCCAGTAGCCTGAGCGAAGGTCCAGAGATAAAAAGTAGGTGGCACCTTGGAGGCAGCTGAGGGCATCGTCAATACGGGGAAGAGGGTACACATACTTCTTGGTGATTTTGTAGAGGTGCCAGAAATCTATACAGAAATGCCAGAAGACGCCTTTCTCCTTTACTAAGACGACGGGAGAGGCCTAAGGACTAGATGATGGTTCGATGATGTCTTTTGCAAGCATTTTGGCCACTTCTTTGTGAATCACATTGCGCTCCGATGCGGACACACGGTAAAGCCAACGGTGAATGGGCAAAGAATCACCAGTGCTGATGCAGTGGGCGACAGACAATCTTAGTCTGGGCCAAGGGTCGATCACAGATGTCGAAAATGTCACTACACTCTAAAACAAGATTACACCCTTTGGGTTGTATCTTGCCACCCAACAATAAACGTCATTTGTCTTGTCCGCATTTTTTTTCTTTAACACAGCAAGCCTGGTACTTGCCAGTAACAAACGGCATGCGCGTTATCAGCATGACATAGCATTGCCGACAGGAAAATAGCGGGTGCGGCATTTTCAAGGAAGGAAACACAACCAAGGCACATGATAATTATCATCGTGTGGCAGATATAAACCCCAAAAGGTGTACCTTTGTCTAAGAGTGTATATGAGGCCAAAACCCAGCAGACAGTGTTAATCTGGTCAGGAAAAAGGTTTGATCCGATCATTTGTCGAAAAATCATTGGAAAAAGAGAGGAACAGTAAAATTGATCAAGAAGAAACAGGCCAACATAGATGCAGTAAGAGTAAAAGCAGACCAATTTAGGCTGGTGCTTGCAAAAAAATATTCAGCCTTAGAACAGAAAGATGAAGATCACATAGAGATAATGAATGAAAGCATAACTAGACTGCCTTCATTAGCAGCAACTGAAGTAGGAGGTAAAGCACCAAGGCAACCAGTAAATAAGCCCTCCCAAGTAACGAAAGACCTCATTAAGAAATGACAAAGTTTGAGCGTCCAACTCAAGAGATCAGATCGAATTCGCGAAACTGTCAAAAATGATCGCCAAGAAGAAAGAAATTATAACATAAGAAAGACCGAGAAAGCAGTAAAAAAAAGATGGATGCAGCATGAAATCAGCAAGAATAAAACTTTACATAGGACAAGCAAAGATTTATGCGCTGGAAGATAAGCAGGGTAATATTATCAGCAATCTCGAAGATATAGTAAAAGCACTGGAAGAATTCTATACTGACCTGATCAGTACCCAGAGCAGCCACGATACCTCCATTTGAAGTCGTAATGAGCAGATTACAGAGGCTCCTTCTATAACTAGCAATAAAGTTAGAAGGGCCTTGCAAGACATGAAACGAGAGAAAGCAGCAGCAGAAGGTGGAATAACAGTCGATTTAATCAGACATCATGCTCGGAAAGCTTGCAGTCCTTTATACAAAATGTCTTAAGACTTTAAGGGTCAAAGAGAACTGGAAGAATGCCAACTTTATACTAAGCCACAAAAAGAGACACGGTAAAGAATTGAAAAATTATAGGCCCATTAGCTTACTTCCAGTATTATACAAAATATTCACCTAGATAATCTCACATAGAATAAGGGCAACACTGGACTTCATTCAACCAAGGGAACAGGCTGGTTTCAGGAAGAGATGCTCTACAAGGGGTCACATCCTTGTCATCAATCAGATAATTTAGAAATCTGCAGAGTATAATCAGCCTCTTTATATTATGGCTTTCATAAATTACGAAAAGGCATTTGATTCAGTAGAGCTACCAGCAGTCATAGAGGCATTACATAATCAAGGAGTACAGGAGGCTTACGTAAGTATCTACAAAGATTCCACAGATACCTTGATTCCTCACAAGTAGAAAGATACCTACAAAGAAAGGGGTCAGGCAAGGAGACAATCTCTCCAATGGTATTCACTGCATCCTTGCAAGAAGTATTCAAGCTATTAAGATGGGAATGCTTAGGAGTGAGGATCAATGATGAATAGCAATGGCAATAGCGAACACCACGATACGGCATGCACAGTGTCTAATACAAAGGGCACGCAACTTAAATGTGACCAAGTTGTCGCGGCAATATAATCAACTGTGCACGAATCATAATATTGCTATGACATTAAAGTGGCCAATCACTTCTAATGAATCGATGCACCACTAATTTTCTTGCTCTTAAATCTCTGAAAGTCTATTTTTTCTCCAAATGCGAATCCCCAGGGTCGAATACATTTATTGTCGATGTAAAATATTCAGACTCGCCAATTTTCCAAAAATGTTACCCCAACTTACCAGAGTGATGATAAAGTAGAAAAAAATATTTCATGCAGGTAAACATGCATTGTTTATTCATGAATACAGAAGGGCTTGCATAAACACTTGTCAGATAAATAAATATACATGGAAGTAGATATTGTTACAGAAGGGTGAAAGAAGAGAGAGAGGAAGATCTCAAGACGCTGGCAGCTACGTGTTGTTACTAGTCAGCCATTTTAACCCACTTGGATGTCCTTGTCTATACATTGTAAATACTGTCTTATACTCCCAACATCCCCGTAACATAGTGGTGGAGGTGCGGGGTACCACGGCTAGAAACGGAGCTCCGCAGTGGATGTCGCATCACCGTCCTCACCATGAATTGGCACCATCACTTACAAACTGTACTGCCCACAGCTTCGGGCCTGCTTCTGTAGAGAATTTCCCACATTACAGTTACATAAACTGCAGTTTCCGGGAAGTGTGAGAAGCAGTCAGATTTTTAATGCTATTGCGTTCCACTCAAAGGCAAAGCTTAAGCGGCTTGCAAGCTTTTCTTCTTCATGTGCACAAATGTGCCGTTACAACATGAAGAAAGAATGCAATGGACGTGGGTACAACGAGCTGATTCATGCACTTACGCATGTTTGCCTTTGAAAGTACTCTTAAGCGACAGCAGCAGGGAAGTGAATTTGTTCATCCGCTCGCTGACAACTCCACAGCTCACACGTAAGAACTGCTAACATGCTTTAAGTGAAGGAAATGTACTGTCACTATTTGACAGCAACAAATGGTAAGTGCTGACACTTTAGCTGGAGTGGTCATCACTATTAAAAATTGAGTAAGGGAGTAAGAATTAAACAATTCGGCCGTGTGCGTGACCACTGCTGAGCACAATAGCACAACGATGCCGTGATAACCACATAAGGTACGCACGGCACCAGATAAAGGTCGAGAAAGAAAGACCCGTGACACAATATTCGCAGCACTGACAGTTCAGTGCATTGCAAGTGTTGGCGCGTGAGAGGTGGCACATCGCGACTAAGCACACGCATGTTGCACATTACCAACAGTGGCACTCTACTGTTGCAACTCGGGGCAGCGCATAGGAACTGCAGAAGTTCTCATCGAAGATACGAATAGATGCTCCTGCGATCTCTGCGAGAGTGTAGCAACCGTTTCGCGCTAGCTGAAATTTCGAGATCACGTTATACCGCACGAATTTGCAAACGCGGTTGTTCCTACAATAGCAAAAGAATACGTAACCACGCAAAACTCCGAGAAGTACTTACTCTCCCATTTGTTCTAGATGTGTTGCGTTAGCAACGGCAGCTGGGCAACGTTGACCGTGGGGCCTGATAAAATGGAATAGGCCCCGAGAGACCCGACGATGGTCTGCGGTTTCCTTCGAAAGCAGTTTATTCTATGAAAGCACTGCGACTAAACTCACGGTCACGTTTGTGCGCAGACGCGAGTAAGAGCGGGCGCATGAGAGAAAATCTACACAGAAGAGGTTTCCTGGCGCGCGTTGTATGCGTTCGTCTCTCGCGCCCTCTCCTACTCGTGCCATCTCGTGCCCTGGCGATGCATGATTGGCATGAACGCGATGCATCTGTGGAATTCTATGTGTGGTCCCAAGCTGTACCACAGAACGCCTATATGGCTGTATGCGCGTATCGTCGTGGCAACTAGCGGCGCCCTGCGGCGAACTACAGTGTTGCACATTTGTAGCATACTTGTGGCGCCATCTTGCAGTATATTATTATTGAAGTTTGTGTCGATCCTCACAGTTAAACTTGATCACTTCCTTTTCCGGCGCAAGCGCCTAAGGTAGGGTATGCATTTGCGATCCTTATGTTTCAAGCTCTTCAATTTTAGCATAATTAGCCAAATAGTCGAGTAAATTTTCACTTGGTGAGGCAGCATAAAAGTAGATTTGTTGTATTCACAGCAGTAAGGCTGCACCCAAACAGTATTTCCTTTGATGACATCAGATTGATCACCGAGGTGCGTGCATTGGCATACCGCGCCGTGTCGGTGGCCGGGTCAAACAATGCATTTGGGCTTCTTAAGATGCTGCCGGATATATTTGATTAGCTGCTTCTTGGCCGGGCCAGTGTGCAACCTACTCTTGTCGTTGACAGGCTGCAATGGTTGTGGCATTGCATTCGCGTGACATCGCTTCCAATCAGATTGGTGACTCGGTGATGACTGAACCCTGCTTTGCCTTGCTTACAGATGTATTCTCAAAACGTGAAGATTATAAAGCCTCAGGGCGAAAAGGTGGACCCGTTCGAGGCGGGTATTTCCCAGGTAAGACGCGGACGTTTGCGACCTTTTGTGGTGCAGTTTGATGTCGGTGCCTCAGCGCTCTTGTAACCTGTCTCACGCAGACCCTCCTCGAACTGGAAATGAACAGTGACCTAAAGGCTCAGCTCCGGGAGCTGCACATCGTCGAGGCCAAGCTTGTCGAAGTCAACGGCAAAAAGGTAAACTGACCCGATCTGAGCGCTACTTCCGACTGATCCGTAGCTGACAACTGGCATCGTTTCAAACTTGAGAACGAAACCCTGCTATACAGCTTGCAGCCTAGTGATGAACCATGTGACAAGTGATGCAGTGCTGATCGCAAACACGTTATGCACTCTAATTTTTTTCTGAAGGCTGCGGTGGAATGCGGGGCGCATTTTGCATGAGTGCTCTGTTTGTTCTGACAGCAATACGACGGTTGTTTTATTGTGAGCTGTGCCATTCCTCTGCAGTTGTTACTCGCATGTGCAAAGGCACAGAAATCATTCAGTACGCTTTGCCTACGAACTCTGTATAGACACTATGTGGGTAGCCTGCCACAAAATTTTCCGTTCTAGAAATGGCAAGGGAAATTTGCATGGTGGTCACCGCCAGTGGGGACAATTTCCTGCTTGTAAATTGACACTGATGTTGGATATCAAGAGCCAGCAGAACTCTGAACACATTTGTGTTATACTTTTCATTGTACTTTTCATTGCAATGTGAAACAGCGCAAAGGGTCATAAGGGCTGGAATAAAATGCAGCAGAAGAATAACCAGTTCCGCAGCATCTGTCGCCACCCTGTTTTAATGTAGATGCTTGTACTCATAGGGCTCATACTGGTCATTTACCTGTGATGCATTATTCTAACAATACCTACTAGTAGTTACACATCGGGTCATTTGTCGGTACTGGCACCAGTTGTAGGTCCTGCCTCTGGTCGCAAGTACAGCATGTACTTGCGACCAGAGGCAGGCAGGAAGCGGGGGGGGGGGAGGGGGGGGGGCATTTTGCCACTTGAGCTCTGGGGTTAAAACTGAAAAGACAGCAAGAAAATGTGAAATGTTGTGGATCAGGCAAGCAACGGGATCTATAGGCACAACATTAAGACATGGTGGCAGTGTGGCTTGGAGATAAAATGTAAGTAGCAGATACTGTAGGTGAAGTTACAGGAAGGAACAACGTTGAGCGGGTCATGCAGAGATGTTCAGATAGAGTAACAGAATGAGTTCCTTGGGGAAGGAAACGGTCAAGGATGGCATGTGGCAGGGCTAGGAAATTGCAGGCTTATACTTGTGGACAACTTTCTGTGGCAATCAAGGGAATGCTGTGAGGGTGGAGCATTTTATTGCACATAACTGCACCAAGTATTGCGGCAGCATTTGACAGCACTATCGGTTTCTTGGAACAGATAATGAAACATCGTAGCTTCCACATGCTACAGCTTTGAATTTGCCTATACACAGAAGACAAGAGCAGAAAGATGGGTCAACCTTAACACCCAGTGGCACGTTTTGTCTTATTTTTCTGTTGTGAATAATATGGTTAGGTTTTCTCTTGCCCAGCTTAAACTAACACGAATGAAGATGCGAGACTGTTTTCAGAAGCGCTGTTGCCTGTGCGTGCTTTGCCCCTTTTCTCTTTACCTGAAGGTTATCCGTAAGTATATAAACGGCTTGCAGTGACATTCTGGGTGCCATGTTAGCGAACCAGCATGGTGAGCAGCTGCATCTGTTGTCATCTAGCACGGAACCAACACAGCCGGTAGGGCAGGGCCCTCTTTCCTTCCTCCATGGAAGCAGGCTACCTGTGGCAATGTATATGATACAGATGTCATCCAAGGCACCATACTGGTGAACCATTGTGTGAGAAGCTGCATCTGTGACATTATGTGCAAGCTAGAGTTGCTGGATTGCCGGATGAGGCTTTTGTTGACAAAGGACGTAACAAGCTGATGGTTGTGTTCCAACACTTGCCGTAGACAGCTAGACGCCCAAGCAGACTGGCTGTCTTATTCATATAATTAAAAAAATCTCCTTTGTGGAAATGGCATCAAAGTCGAAAGCGACGCAGGGATGTTTTCAGCAATATCTTCACTCGTTGCCGCTGTTGAGGTCGGAGCTAGGCACGCAATCTGGCAAAGGGAATATACTTGAAAAGTGGTTCACCAGGAGTGCAGCCTCAGGCTATTTTTCCTGTCCAAACAAGATCGTGGCTGAGTAGCCTGTCTGGAAGCCTGGCAGAAAGTTCACTTGCACACAAGAAAGCATTTTCCGGGTTTGTCTAGCACTTCAAATAAGTTCGGGGTCGCACATGCAAGGTGTTAAAACACAAGGTTTGTGTTTCCTTGCATTTTGTCAACGCGAGGTGGCATCAAGTAGCAGAAGTGCTTTCCAGTACTTGGATTTAAAGCTATCTTAGCCATCAAAGCTGCACTGGCCGAGTTTATTGAAGTCATCTGCCAGGTGTTACTGACACAATCTGAACACTTTTTGTTCACATTGCTCCATAGCTGTTAGGTAGTGACATTTCCAGTTGTTTCAAGCTTGAGGCATGGAACCTTGCAATGCCGTTTTCAGTCTAGTGATGAACAATGTGACGAGTGATGAAGCTCTGATCGCAAACACATTATGCACTCTAATTTTTTTCTGAAGACTGCAGTGGCATGCAAGGCGCATTTTGCTTGAGTGCTTGGGTTAGTGTGACAGCAAGACAACAGTTGTTTTATTGTTGAGCTGTTCCACTCTGCAGTTGTTATCCATATGTGGAAAAGGTGCAGAAACCACTGAGTACACTTTGCTAACAAACTTTCGGCATCTGTTTTGAGATATGAGATGTAGATAGCCTGCCCAAGATTTTTGGTTTAAAGATAAATTTGCCCCACTGGCAGCATCGCACCACCAGTGGGGACGATTTCTAGCATGCAAATCGTCTTTGATTAATTAACCAGAGCCTGTGAAACTCTCAAGACATCTCTATTTTATTGGCCCCTACACTTTTCATTACAATGTAAGGCTTAAACCTCATTTCCATTAGTCACGCAGTCCCGTGCAAACCGAAAGTGTACTTGAAAGTGGTTGTCCAGGAGTACAACCTCAGGCTGTTTTTCTTGCCAAACAAGATGGTAGCTGAGTAGCTTGCCTGCAAGGTCGATGAAAAGTTCACGTGTGCACAAGAGTGTAGTCTGGGTTTGTTTAATGCTTAGAGTAACCCACGTCTTGATCTCGTGGGGTTTATAACCACAAAGTAATAAAACGTAACATTCATGTTGACTTCGGTTAGTTTTCCAATGCTAGGTGGCATGAAGCTGTCTATTTACACCCTTCTCTCTATTTTTACCTTTTTTTTCTGCGCCCAGGCCATCCTGATCTACGTGCCAGTGCCTCAACTGAAGGCTTACCAGCGCATCCAGGCACGACTGGTACGTGAGCTGGAGAAGAAGTACAGTGGCCAATACGTGGTCTTCCTGGCCAAGCGCAACATCCTGCCCAAGCCAACGCGCAAGACGCGCCAGCGCCAGAAGCGGCCACGCTCGCGCACCCTAACTGCCGTGCATGACGCCCTGCTTGAAGACCTGGTCTTCCCGGCCGAGATCGTCGGCAAGAGGGTGCGTGTGCGCCTAGACGGAAGCCGGCTCATCAAGGTGCACCTCGAACGCAGCCAGCAGACGAACATTGAACACAAGGTTTGTGTACTCGCTGCACATCTGATTGCAGTTGGCAACTGAGCTACAGCCGGACCTGTTTACAGTGAACTCGAAAAAAAAAGAAAAACGCCTATCAGTTCGATGTAGGGCATAATTCGATGTAAGTCTGCAAAAAGCATTGGACGTCATAAAAGCACATACCATTTATAAGAGCACTTTATTGGTGAAACTGGCTTAGTTTCGCTTGAATTAGTCCTGTATCTTGTTCTGCTTGAGCACGCGGCTTGAGAAAGCATGCACTTCACATTGTCTAAAAATTACGCAGATCCCACGTACTGTGGGAATCGATGTAAGCAAAGCTTTCCGTATTGGATGCTTTAATTGACAATAATTAGCAGTGACATTGATGGCTAAAGCTTAATTTCTTCAACGTTTAGGCTAACACGAGAGTGGTGAGTTGATCTTAACGTTACCTTGCGTGCGCTGCTGTTTGTCTGCGTAGTACAGTCGAACTCGGCTATATCGAACTCGCAAAAAAATGCCTATCAGTTCGATATAGAGCATAATTCGACATAAGCCTGCTAAATAATTAAATGTCATAAAAGCACATGCCATTTATAAAATCACCTTATTGATGAAACTAGCTTAGTTTCACATAAAATAGTCCTGCATTTCCTTCTGCTTGGGAAATTTCGCTGCCTGCAACGCACGCACTTCTCTACATTGTCTAAGGAGTCAGAGCAGCTGAGCATCTTCTCGAGCACCTGCGTATGGTTTTACTGGTTTGTCGCCTTCGCCAAGCAGTACTTCCCTGTGCCTTTTCATTTGACTTAGTACATTTGCTTGTCGTTTAGGCAGCCAAATATTGTGCAAATCGCTATTGTGTTGCCATCAACAGAAAATGCTGTTTTCTTAAAGCTTGCTCCTATCAGTGTGTCAACAGTTTGTTGTCTGCTGCATTGTGCTCGGTATTGCCAGCACCGTATCTCAAGGGCGCTGTGCAGTGATGTGCATGCAGCTTTTGATGCGACAGCATCAAAGGCCTCGTGTCGCATAAAATCTGGCGTCGGCGTCTTGTGTCTGACGTTAAGTGAAAAGAGATTCTGAACCGCAACCATGCAGGCCCTCTACGTGGTGCAGAGGCGTTACTGAACTAATTGAATTCTTCAGAGTAAGACGAGTCGGAAAATCGTAAAGTACAACCTAAACACAACCTACACGCATGATAGCGTAGGATAGTAATTTGAATATACCAGAAAACATAATTCTGTTATGCAGAATTGCAAATATAAACCTCTTTTCGAGCGTTTTTACCATTCATTGAGTGGCACGCTGTTTTCGGTTACTTGCAACAGCATCCAGATGGCGCTTGCCTTCGTACTTCCGTAGTGTCCCTGTATATGCTCCCACAGGGAGCAGAGTTGTGCATAGGTCCGCCCGTATGTTCAAGCTATGCAGTGAAGCCACTCCTCGCACGCGTAGGAGGCAAATGCTGCGCTGTGCTCCATTTGCTTTTTTGCCTAGTGGTGAGCTAGATTCACCAATTGTTCGCAAGCACTGAGCAAGGTGGCACATTTTAATGTAGGCTATGCTCGAGCTATTGGCATAGCCGGAACGGGGCAGGGTTCGAACTCCGAAATTTTGTTTGCATGTACATATATACACACATATAGAAACGCGCACGAACGTACATATTGTTATGCAAACGAAAGATTAAGGATTGGAGACTATTTACTAAGTATATCTATAAATAACTGCAGTGCTGGCCAGTTTAGCCGACAGCTCGAGAGCCAGAGAGCATTCTTCCTCTTCGTCGGGGGGCGTGTGTGCATCGTCCACAAGAAACATGCAATACGCATGTATTTTAAGGGGTAGGGCCCCCCTCGATCACCCGAAATAAAATCCTGACCACGCCCATGGCTCGAACAGCTCAAAAGTTTGTATGCACCCTCGCTGTACTTTGCAACAAAATGCGATGCAATGTTTTCCAGCATGCATGTTAAGTTTTCTCACGGAGGCCGGAGGCTGGAACATCGTTCCAGCGCACAATTGAACACGGATGAATTGAAACAATTGTGCCCTGGAACAATGTTTTATAATGCTAATCACAACCAACTAGCCCAGCTGTCCATACTTAACGATATACTTTCTAGTACCGGCGTTCGTGTTGTCTTTCTCTTCTCGTCCATGTTCAATTGTGCGCTGGGAAGATGTTTCATAATGCTAATCACAACCAACTAGCCCAGCTATCCATACTTAGTGTAGTATGGCACATTTTTCATGATCTTTTTACACTACTCTGGTTAATTTGCTATAACACAGCGCTTATTAAACATACAGGCATAATTTACATTGCTCGCGTCGACTAAGGTCGATCAAACAAGCAAGATATTGCCGGCGGTAAATGCCGAAGCTATCATGTTGCTGTCTCGTAAACAGGATCGCGCGAAGTTCTGGCTTGCTACAAAACAATGAACACTAGCACATGAATCAACATTACATGAAAAAATCGGAATGCCAACAAAATTTTAAAGCGGTAGGAAAAAGCCAGGGTGCAGCAGGCAAATTGTATCCGCTGGTACTTACTCAGTTTTGAAAACGCTGTTCTAGAGATGCGTATTCAGAACGATCATACAAGCAAGACAGCGAATTGGGCTACTTGGGAACGTAATATTCCTGGCATATATGTGCAGCGCGACACAGACGTGTCGTTCATTTTTTTCTCGTGTCTGTCGCGCTTCATATATACGCCAAGAAAGAAGCATACAAGTGAACAATCTTTCATGCCACCCATACACATCTCAGTGTTACAAGGGGTGTTACTCAAGATAAATGTTGCATTATTGTAAACAAGGCAAACTCACCAATGTAAATAAGGAGAATGCATCGTGCCTATTCTGGTCCCTTTCGGATCCAGCCAGTCCCGGCTGATGCGCAGTAGCAATAGTCATCACTGGTGTAGGGTCTGTCCGTTCGCACAGCACCACATAAGCTTTGCCAGCTTCCGTGCGGTTTGTGCAATTTGGTTCTTTGCATCCCGTCATACTGGAATACAAGTGTCCATGTGTTATGTTCCATAACACTTCACCAAGGTCCTTGACTTAAGGGCAGGCTACACTTGAAATACAACTTTTTTTATTTGTGGACAGATCTGAATGAAATTTTCACACTTTGTGCATTTTAATATGCAGATTCTAAAAAATTAATTAATTTTGCCACAGGATAAGTAGTTTCTGATATACTCTAAATGCATTGTATAAGCTGAGTCCTTTGTTTGGAGGAAAATTAGCATCTAAACAGAAAACCCTAACACAGTAATTTGAGTATAAAGACTATCTAGGATGTTCAGGGAGTGCCATAAGGTATTATTCAATGTTCTAGGCTAATGTGAGCAAGAGTTAGAGCTCATCAAAGTTGTGAGAAAAAAATGCCATCTTGACATGTCAAGCATGTGACCCATTTCAAAACCTTTTTGAGAAGAGTGCTGCTTTGAAAAGGTGCATATTGCTTACTGCATACATTTATCTTTCTGGCAAAAAAAAAAATTAAGTTGATAGCTGAGATAGGACAGAAGCTATTTTACCTCCAAAATTGGAAGTCTGTAGGAATTGTTGTTTTGAGAAATCAAGGAAAAACATTCTGCAACATCTTTATTGAGAACATACCAATAAAATCTCAAGGAAATTCACCAGGGGCATAATCTGGATACATCCTATCTTTTTGCCGCTTTTTGGCCAGCTTCCTTGCACTCAAAGAGGCTTCTTGCTGGAGTTAGCACTTCGAAGGTCTGGCGCTCCGGACCTTTTCCGGCGCTCGCTACTTTCTTCGGTCGTGAAGAAAACGGTGCCTGCACGATCTGTGCCAACACGCATGGCGTGGGCGGACGAAGTGTTGACGCTAGACGTGCCAGTTTGCAGCTCGGAACTCGATCCGGTAGAATGTCCAGGCAGACCAGCAACCGGCAACTCCGCGAGTATGACAGGCCTAGCCGCCTTCCGTCGCGCATTCCACAGCCGCTTGACGCGTAGTAGCCTTGAGACGACAATCTTTTCCAGCCATTCGGGCAGCGAAATGAGCATCTTATCAAACGTCGCGAAGCAAGCGGCTGAACAAATGTAGACAGCGGCGCGATGAAACCAGAGATAAACAAACGTAGCGAGACGCGAGAGCGGTCGAGCGCGCGCCGACGAGCACCGGACCAATAGGAGCGAGGCGCGCGGGGGGTGTGCGCGCGTTGGCCAATTGGCGGCACGGACGCATCCTCCAGAAATGACGCGATAGCGTCGGTTTCCCTTCACCGACGCCATTTTGAACTGGTGCAAAATGCGCACAAAGAAAACAGCTTCAAAACAAGCGCAAGATGGCGGCCATCGGCCACCGCGTTCGCAAATGGTGACGGCGCGAAGTTTGAACATTTTTGACCAAATTTTGCTGATTTCGCGTTCACCCTGGCCCCTTTAAGCGCGATTTTTTATTATTTTCCGATTAAATTTAGCTTCTAGATTTCGCGGAGGGATTCTTGAATGTATAAACGTAGCGAAAATGCACTTTTCCGAAAATCGGCTTTTTTGTGATTTTTTGCCGTTTCAAGACCCGTGTCCCCCCTCAATATCGTTGAATAACGTACCTACAGCCCGGAGCTGATGAATGCAACGTACGCTCAATGGTCTGCTATTGCAACGTCGATGGCACTGATGGAAAGGACGAGTCGGCGTCGCGCCCGCAAAGTTTGCTTCGCACGGCGCAGTTGAACATTTCACGTCATTTTGTAGCTTGGCGAATAGCGGTGCGAGTGGCACCGGAAAAGGTATGCGCAACTCTGCTCCCTGCGGGAGCATATACAGGAACACTATGTTTCCGTGGCCTACGCAAGAGGCTGCATTACTACCAGAAAGCTCGCGCTCTCGTCTTTGTGCATAATGTTCACTGCCAGTGTTTCCCAGTAAACATTACAGCTACGTAAGCTGCAGTTACCGGGAAGCATGAGCAGCAGTCAGGGATCTTCGAACGCTATCACGTTACTCTTAAAGGGGGACACGGGTTGTGGCGACCAAAAATTGCGACAAACGGATTTCTTTATGGCATTTTTTGAGTGTATAGATATTATTGCATCTACATTGTTCATTTCATGCCGATAACATCAATATTTTAGCTGCAGTGACACCTTATACGACATGTACTAGCAGAATTTCAGGCGAAACTTGCGCTGAAGCTGCACATTTTATGTAACGCGTGCCTACTCTTCCACATGTGCTAGTGCAGACATCTTGGTCTCATTTGAAAGAGCCGACTTTTCCCTTCAAATTCCCGCGAGAATGGGCCCCATTCAGCCATTGGCCACTTAGAAAGTGCGCGGCAAGAAAAGGTACTAGAACATTCTCCTCTTCGTCACTTGGTGCACGTGACTTGAGCTTGCCTCCCGATTGGCGGAACTGCATGGCCATCGTCTGTTCCGTGCTCGGAGCTGCGCATTAAGGCACACCATCTTGCCCCACCTGTGTCAGCGAGGAAGTGAGACGCAATGTCTGAAATGGAGCGCAAATTTCTGATTGAGGCGCGCTATCTTGCCCCACCTGTGTCAGCGAGGAAGCGAGACGCAATGTCTGAAACAGAGCACAAATTTCGGACGCGGCACAAGTTTGATGCAGAATAAGTGTGACGGACACTCATCAAATTTTAAAAACGGTGCTCGACACTGCAACATGCCCAGGACGCCACAACCTCGGCATCCGATGCTGAAATCGTAGATGCAGCAACAGCAGGCCTAACGACCGCATCGGCTGCTGCGGATACTGTGACAAGCCAGTCAGTCGCGAACTCTTCAACCAGCGCTCGCGAAAAGCAGGATATGATCTACCAGCAACCTTACGAGCTGGAGGAGGAGGAAGCCAAAGCAAAGCTGTATCGGAGTTGTCTTCTACTGCAACGGCAGACGAAATTCGAGTTCGTGGGTGACAGTACCAGCGATGCACTTTGCCCGCCTTATGAGACTATGTTTACGATTGTGGATTTGAGTGTCGTGAACACTTTATTAACGTTTGCGAACTGCAATATCTGCAATGGTGCCTTAAAAATCGTCCGAGACGAGCGGGAATACGGACACACTGTAAAGCTGCGTTTCATGTGCGCAAAGTGTGGAGAGATTGTGTTGGTGTGAAGCTGGTCGCATGTTCACAGTGATGAACGAATGAAACCCTTTGCTGTGAACGTTTTGGCTACGCATGCCATGCAGGCAATGGGGAACAGACAGACCGCGTTCAATGACATTTTCTCATTGGTGGGCATCAGCCGTCGGGCTCTTCACACGAAAACGCGGCAGAGCTACGTGAAGACGAAGTTGACGCCAGCGGCCGATCGCGCGGCGCGTAATCTGACGAGTGTCTGTGCGCGGTCGGTTTGCGAACTTTACGCCGAACTGAACGTGGGGTCATACCAGGAACATCACGGTGTTGTATGACCGGTCATGGATGACCCATGGTCATACGTCCCATGTTGGCGTCTGCACCGCAATGAAGTTGTTCAGCGGACTTGTGCTCGACTTTGTTGTACAGTCGCAGACCGATTTTCCGGACTCCGAAAATTCGGACATGTCCGATTATTCGGTCAGCTTCGCGGCACCGCCATTCTCCCCATAGACCATAATGTATAACAACTGCCGAAAGTTCGGACACCTTGCAACCTCTCGTCTGATTTTTCGGACACTCCTTGAGCGAACTCGATCGAGGGCACCATGCACCGACTCTGACCGGCGCATGGCTCGACTTGCTAAACGCCATTTTTGTTTTGCACGGAGCCTCCTTGCTGCCCCACGAAGTGGCGCTACTGGAAATCCCCGCTCATCATCATCGTTTCTACTGGTTCGATAGAGTGGCTCTACAGCAGTTCCGGTTTCAGCTTAGTAAGCCATGTCAAGACAATCCAGCAGCTGATTTGTTTCTTCGCGCACGACGCTGCGAGTAGGCCGCGTTTTTCGTTTGTGCGACTGGTCTCGGCACGGTGGTGTTTGCTTTGTGCGCTTTGCCGAGGTTTCGGTGATCCAACACGGCATACGGAAACATCGCGTCAAGTGTCTAATGGCGCCGACAGTGCCCGCACAGACTGCGCTGGGGAATGCCGGCAAGCGGGTGCCGGGAGGCCTAAGATTTATCGCCTTCCGATGTGCTCCCTACTGACGCGGAAAATGTTCTGCCGAGACCTGCGCAGTGGTTGCATTGCGACTCCGGACACCGTCTCATTTGACAGTTTCACAGGTGCCGACACAGCTGTACTGACGTGCGCAGAACTCGACGACGGCGAGATCATTCGTCAGATTTCTGCTGCACCGCTGGACGATGACTCTCGAGTCGGAAGATGACGCACCATGTGCTACGCTGCCGTCGCATGCGGAGCGTGTACAAGCAGTGACTGTGCTTTCAGCCACCTATAGTGATCGTACGACCCTCTCCGAGATCAGGCTTATCCGATTGCACGTAAACGGAAAGGCGTGCTACGGCGCATTCACGATTTCTTCAAGCCTACTGCCGAGCCCGAATAAGTGCGTAGAAATAAAGGATTTCATTTTTTTTTTCATAATCTGCTTTTTCGGACACCTGTTTATTCGGACATTTTCGCAGTCCCCGTGAGGTCCGAATAAACGGTCGGCGACTGTATTGAGCAATTTCTGTGCTGGGTGCGAGCCGAGGCCTGCAGAGGGTGACCTTTCCTATGGAGCCTGGAAGAAAGGCCACAAGTGTCAGAAGAACACTAATAAGAAAGCTGGGGAGATGGAGGTGGAAGCTGCCCTCATCCTTTTCAGGCAATCATTGGAGCGGCACAATCTGCTGTATACATCAGTACTTTGTGACGGGGACAACCGCAGTTATCTCGCTTTACAAGATAATGAAGTGTATGGGTATATCCCAATTGAAAAGGAGGACTGCATGAATCACGTGCAATAGCACATGGGGACGGCTTTGCGCAACTTCGCGGCAAAACACAGAGGCCCTGGACATCAGAGTCTTGGTGGAAAGGGCCGCTTGACAGCAGACTTGATCTGCAAGTTAACCTCATACTATGGATGGGTTCTGTAGACCCACAAAGGAGATGTAGATGCCACTTAAAATGCAGTGATGGCCACATATCACATTACATCAAACGATGATGGGGCTAATCACACTCTTTGTCCGTCAGGCCCAAACTCCTGGTGCAAGCAAAATGCTGCAGTGGCCAAAGTGAGCCGGTTCCAAAACATCCTCGAAAGCTTCCTCCTCATGTGTCAGGGTTTACGTCCCATACAGTAGAACCCCGTTCATACGTTTTTCACTGGACCGAGGAAAAAAAACTTAACATTCGGGAAAACGCAACAGTGAGGAAAGCTCCGAAAATGAATGAAAAAAGTGCAGCTTCAACTATAGACAATTTATTTCCGCAGAGTGTGCTTAGAACTTTAAAAAGTCTAGAATGGTGGCTTGCCGTTTCTTTCGCTCGCTAGAAATCACCACACGTTTCTCAATAGCCTGGAAGGCCGCCGTCGCTGTGAGGTGTGGCGTACCTGCGGAGGAGGTCTAGAGCCGCGACAGCTTCTCCAAATCTAGGATCTGGCAACTCCCCGGCATCATGCGGCTCGTGCTCTTCGTCGTCACCGCGCCACGGCAATGGCAACAGACGAAGGAATATCCGCGGGAAATTTTGCCCTCTTTGGCGTAATCATGCTAACGTGCTAACGATTGTTTAGTATTGCTGCGCAGCGCGCGTCCGAGCAGCCGGGTTGTGCGCAGCGCGGCGTGGTTTCGTGAAAATGTAAACGAGAGGAGAGCTGGCCCGATAGGCAGAGCAACGCCATGAGCAACGCCAACTTCCGACGTCAGGGCCTCTCCTGGGTTTCCTTCCTCCGAGGGTCATCTCGTCCAACAAACCATGCGGCGACCGTAATTACAGCGATGATAGTGGGAGCATTTCTCACGAATGGCCACCTAGTGGCGGCCTCTCTAACTGGCGTGCGGCTTCTTGGAGCCAGTTCCATAGCCAAGCCCGGTCAAAACTCGTCAAAAGCCAAAATGGCGGTTGGAGCGCGTAGCCTACTTTAGCCCAGGCGGGTTCGGGTTTCGACGCATCATACGGGAACGTTTTCACAGCTACTACGTAACAGCGAGGTTCCTTATACATTGGATCCTATGGAAGCTATGCCGGGACCGGATGAAAACGACGTAGCAGCCATGAAAACGCAGCAGTGAGGAACGTAACAGTGGGGTTCTACTGTATATGAACGTCTTTCAGACAAGAAACGACTGCAACATTGCCAGCGTGGTACAATGCAAAATAACAATGAGAGCCTGCATTCGATGATCTAGGCACTGGCGCCAAAAGACCGGCACACTTTGTTCACGGTGGAGGCTGCTGTGGCAGAGGCAGTATTAAAGTTCAGTGCAGGCAATGCAAGGGCCTCAAAGGACATAATGAAAGAACTATGTCTAAATCTATGCCAGCAAAGTCGCAGCCGCATGGCTAAGGTAGGCTTCGAATAGATAGGCGGCAAAGTGTCAGAAAACTTGCACCAGTCCCTCAAAAAGCGCACACAGGGCCTAGGCTACAGCAAGTACTATGCAAGCAATACTACAGCAAGTAGCTACATGCGTAATGCTCGTAGGGGTAGGAGCAGATTTTTAAATCATGTTTTTTTTTCTGTTCATTAAATGATGATCTAGCTACATTTTTAACAGAACACTTTAAAGTGCTGTATAATTAATACTTGTTATACGAAAAAACTATTCATACCATTGTGAACCTTATGCTTCTGAATCGAACCCACTTATAACGATATCGGTTTTAACAATATGTCGGTTATAACAATGAGAAGCTGCTGCACCGTCAACTTTTGTATGTTGTCCATAGTGAAATAACCCACTTACTACAATGCCGCATTGTCGGTTATAACGATGAAGTCTGGCTGCTGGGTGTCCGAGCCAAAAGGTAGTGAAGTGCGAAATGCTTGAAAAGATTTTTTTTTTTTTAATTGGAGCCGCTGCACGATGAGTCGCTGCTCCAACAGCCCCACCCTCCAAAACAAATGGACCACACCAACTGTGCCTCTCACAGATTGCTCGTGTGTTGATCTGTTGCTCACTGGTCAGTGCAGTACGGCAACAGCAATGACACAGTAGGGTAGGTTGCCTCAATGTTGTTCTCACAGGAGGCCGGGCAGATGATTCCATCCCTCCAGGGCTTCGTTTTCGTGAGGAACCTTCCACTGCGCTATGTCTAGCACCTGGATGCATTGGAGAAGGATGTCAGCAGGCTTCGCGTAAAGCATGCGAGGGTGATGGACATAGGCTTTTCTCGTGCAAGCCAGTGAGAAGTACATGGCGAAATGCTTGTGGCGATCTCTCCTCAGCGTTTCTTCTGGATTTCTGAAGCTGACAGCCTGCCGCGGCAGCCTTCTCGCAATGTTTAAAATGCCCCTTTTGGGGCCACCAAAGCAATGCCTCGGCGTTGCTTGCATATCGCTTGCCATCCGTGACACACCTTTGCAGTTGTTAAGCAGTGCCATTCTTTAACACCACCAGCCGCGGCTTGTTACACATGATCGGAGCACCCAAGAAGCAGTTAAATGATTAAATACAATCAGTAGCCTGATGGAGAAAGGTGGTGGGGAGGGGCACTGGCCTCCCGCCATTATAGTTTTCTCACATCAGCTCTGCCATCCCCTCTGTTTTTATTTTTTCATGCAACCCGGTTATAACAGCTATCGGTTATAACAATGGAATTTTCGTGGCACTTGAATATTGTTATACGTTATTTCAACTGTATCTAGCTATGTTCCTCAAGCAATATTTTGGTGAGTGGTCATTGTTCCTGGAAACAATAATGTATTTCTGATTAACTTTAGAACTAGTTGGCCTACTATAAAGATAATTACATATTTGTAACTAGCACAAAAACTGAACTTTATTGTACGGTTTCATTAAATTTGGAAAGGAAGAAGGCTTTAAGACCCACTTTAATGTAACCACTTCAAAATGTGCGCCAAGTGCAGCACAGCTTTGGCAGTGACCTACCACATTTGCCATGACATTCTGCATCTGATCATTAAAGACTGTCGCCAAATTGCTACAAATAGAACAAAGGTACTCTTCTAGTACAATCACTGTAGTGAGTTTAAGGGGGGACGCGGGGATCAACTCTGGAAAAACGACCCAAAAATCACTTTTTAGAAAGTTGCAGATTTCGAATCTTTGACCCCTTTTCTATAAGTTTTCCAAGTATTTCCACTGAAAACAACTGCTAAGTACCATAAATATATATATACATAAGGCAATACAGCGAAAATTTCGTGAAAAGCGGTGGAAAAGTCACGGTTTTCAAGCGTCCCTAGCTCCGGAACGGCAGTACGCGGCGCGGCCATGCTGGTACCGTTGAAAAGCGCGCCTCTTCGCCTTTTGACGCCTCTCTTTCATTTCCTGATAGAGAGAAGAGCAAGCATGAAAAAACAAAAAGTCTGAAAGTCGCGGAGCTACTTGTCGCGGCCGCCAATTGGCTTGCTCCGTCACGTGCGTTCTATGAGCCGCCCCATTGGCCGGGCCTGGAAGCGAGCTGCTGCGGCGTCTGCTTCTCCCGTTTCTTCGCGCGCTCGCTGCTGCCCCTTTGTTTACGTGTTGGATATTCGAGGTACGCCACCGCTTCATCGTTTTATTCGGATTTGAGTTTTCTATTTCATATTGTGGTTTCGAGCATGACTGGGCGGACGTGGACGGCGAAATACGCGACCAAGCACTGCTTTGGCAGCCGCAAGCGCAAGCCGCCGAACATCCGAAGGATAAGTAGTCCTAGCAGAGATGCGTCCGCGCGCAAGCTTAGACTGTCGACGCATTGCCGAGCAATTCGCACGCTGTTGCAGCCTTGAGTTCCAGTGATGATGATACCGAACTAATAACGGCCTTTTCCGATGCTTCCGGGCCAGCAACGCCCTGTAGATGCTCCGCGACGTACCCCGATTGTGCCACCGCCGTCACCGAGATGAACGACGAAAGTGCGGTCCAAGCGCGTGCGTCTGCGGTCGTGAAGACGAACCGTGCATCAGCAACGGTCGCACCATGCAGTCGCATCTTGAGTCACAATTCATCTTGTCGGAGGTGTTGAATATCACCGCCGCCACTGTCCGCGCGTCACTTGGTTCTGTGCCGGCAACCGAGGGTTTACGGCTGGAGGAGCATGCTCGGTGGCGACGGACTCAAGCGAGTCGAGCAGCTGAGAAAGATGCCTTGCGCAAGAAGAGGGCACAAAAAGCACATGAAAGCAAGCATAAAAGATCCAAGAAGCCAAGAGATCAACCTGACACCTGTATCTACAAGGCCGGTGGTTTCTAGTCGAATAAACATGGCCCAAAACTTCAAACACCTTTTTCTCAAAACTTTTTTCTACCGCCAAGGTCTGCTTGCAAAGCCAATATCTCAGCCACCGTTATGAATATTTTTACACCGTTTGTTTTGTTACACCGTTTGTTTTGTTACACTCATTGTGCACCACTGCACACAGTGACATGTTTTGTTTTCAAAATAGTTGCTTCAATAATTTATCTTTTGTTTTCACAGTCGATATTTTCATGCAACTGAAGTAGCTGCAAAAGAATGAAAATATAAAAAAATTCTGTTAGGCTAAAAAAATTACAGGAATGTCACTGTGTGGAGGATACATATAGGAGTGCTATCAATGTTTGTTTGAACTCCTAGCATCAATATACAGGTGTGCAGGCATTTTGCAAAAATGAAAGCAGACCAATTTTGTAAACAAAAAAGTACTTCAGATATTGCAGCCATATTTTCACCATATTTTCACAGTTTTGTTTATGTGATATTATTAACATCTGTGCAAAATTTCATCAAAATCGGCTGGTAAATAAAAAAGTTAGCTTTGATCCCCATATCCCCCCTTAAGAGGAGACGGGGCAGCTGGAATGACTGAATTGATCACAATTCTTTCTTTCCACAGTCCTCAAACCTTTATCGTGTGACGAAATATTACAACAGGCCAAAGAAATAACGCTTCTTCAATTTGGTGCAGTCAAACGTAGGGGTAACGTCCGACTTCAGGCACTGATCTCGTATTGTTAATTGCTCGACCTTCTTTGAGAGGGCCCCTTAACAGGCGACATAGAAAATTTTCATTGTATGCTTGGAAATTGTGACGTTCCTTCTAGGGAGCATTCCAGCAATTTTTCAAATTGGTTCATTATGAGCAGAGATACAAATGTCAACCTATAGGGATATCAGGAGGTGAGCTTCACTGCTAACATAAACACTCCACATTTGCCTTATCGAGCCTCCTCCAACAAAATTCCTTCCCGGCATTCTTCTATGCCAGAATCACGTACATGTCAGACCCCCCACCCTTTCTTTTTGATCTTGCATCATTTAGTTGCTTGATTTTCAGTCTAAGAATACTGGAAAAGACACAACACAGACGGAGCCAGAGGAATGCACTGGTTGCCTGCTGTCCATTTGCTGTAAATAGTAGAGGTCTGGAAAGGTTGAGTGGCGAGCAGAATGCTAATAACCTTGCTAGCGTGGTTCCTGCATTTGTAAAGATGACCACAGGTACTCTACTGTTACCCTTTGCACGCACTAGTGTGTGCAAAGGGTTAACCTGTTTGATAGAAATCACTATCGGAGGGCTTTTAGTATGGCCTCTCAGTGCATCACACGCAGCAGCTCCCTGGGCTGCCTGACTGAGTTTCATTGTTGTGTGTGCATTTGGGTATTAAAACACTTTGTATTCTTGTTTTTCATACAACCTAAGGCGCAGAAAAATCCGGTTTTCCTGACATTGTAAAAACACTAGTTTTATCTGTAGCGCTTGACAAATTATGGGGAATGCAAATCCCAGGCATCTGAACATTTGCATGTGCATGTCAAAGTGAGATGGCAGCCTGGCCATGATAAACATTGTACCAAGCAATTTTTTTTTTATTTGCCGCGGTGGGGGGGGGCTTATAAGCACAAAGTTGCTGGTTGAATTCCCGGCTCTGGCGGCCACGTTTCCATAGGGGTGGAATGCAAAACACCTGTACTGCGCATTTAGTGCATGGTAAAGAACTGCAGGTGGTCAAAAATGACCAGAGTTCCCTGGGGCTACTACGTGCTCCATAATTACATTGTGGTTTTGGCACGTAAAACCTCAAAATTTGGCTAAACTTCTTAAGCTCTTTCTAGTTTGAAGTAACTACGTGCATCATCTCTAACATGCCACATCTTTTGTACATATGGCCCATTGTGATGAAAGCCTTCTTGGAAAATGACTCTCTGTGATTCTTATTTCCAAAGTCACTCTAATTTTTTTCTGATGGCCATGCCTGTGAAAAGTGGCTTGTATTTCGCTCACAGTGCATGTGGTAACCTGCAACATTCTTGTTCTTGCAGACGGACACCTTTGCAGCCGTGTACAAGAAGCTGACTGGCAAGGAAGTGACATTCGAATTCCGTGAGCCCCCCTACTGAGGGCTTAGGACATGTGAATAAAAAGGGTGCGACAGCTGTTTGTATTGAGTTGGTTTATCTATGTAAAATTTTCAGGGTGTCTACCAAGTTGACATCTCCCAACTTCTCTGAGTTTTCCAGGTTTTCCCTGAGTGCCTTTGCAAAATTTCCTGAGTGACCCAGAAATTTGTTTTCTGTAAAAATGGGCAGACACCATGTCGCCCAATACTGTCACTCTCTAGCAAGCGTGTTAAAAAAAACAACTTAATCCAGTTTGAATAGTAAGCAGAAGCGTTTATTTTGCTCCAAAAGAAAACAGAAGGCAGGTGTTACTAAAGTGCACAGCAAATAAAATATCTGGAAAAAATGGTAAAGCCCATTGCAAATTCAGTAGAGCATTCTAAAATATGAATGAAAAAAAGATGTATGCAGAAGGAAATATTTTCAAACAATAGCTATTTCTATCAACTTATAGTAAGCTCATTGGTATGAGGCCTGAACTTTGTAACAAGCGAGATTCTCTCTCAGCAGCTGCAAAGTCAACCTCAACTGTCTTGACATACTCTCAGCCCGCACACTACGCCTCTGTGTTGCGTTTCACTGCTTTTAAGTGTTTATTTGGTTTGGATGATGATCACCTGCATCTCGGCGTCGGCCACCACTTTGTTTTTTGAGCCCAAGCTCCATGAAAGAAGTGATGGCACGCTTCCTTTCCCCATTCATTCCTCAATGCGTGGGTCCTTTGTGTTCACGTCGTCCTTCCGCCGCGCATTCGCCCCACGGACCATTTGAAGTATCCTCTTGGTCAGTTGTACAGTCAATGACTGATTTTTCGAGCTCCCTAGGGGCCGTGAAAACGTCCGAGAAATCGGGCAGCTTGAAAAAAAGAATGCATGTCCTCTATTGCCGTCATGGGTTTAAGTCTCCAAAGGCACATCCAGAAAATGCTCTGAAGGCCTGCCAGTACACATTAGGCATATCGGTGCTCCTACTGTTACAGGAGATGACAGGTGCATGCGTGTATAATTAAGGAATACATAATGTGTTCAAGAGAAGAATGGTGGGCTATTTGGAACTACATGACTAGCTCTGGGTCTTGATTTCCTTCTCTTGTGTGTGTCTTTTTTTTTTTTTTGCGCTTTGTCTGAACATGTGCCTCGTAAGAATTGCCCCTTCCCACACTTATGCTTCACTGCATGGCAGAATTGTACTAAGGCAAAACTAACTTTCGGAAGCCGGCTTTATGCAACACATTGTGCTTTCCGAACGTCGAAGCCATGGAATCGCGATGACCGTGCCATTGTTGACAGCGGCAATTCTTTCAATGAAAAACACAGCATTGAACGGCAAGGAGCTTAATATCAAACGTCGAAGCAGCTAGGCCTAGCGTTGTAGCAGTCGTGGCTACGGCTGCCATCGGATCTGCGTGCGAGAGCGCCAGCTCGAGGCGGTGAGGCGATCAAAACGGCAGCGGTGGTGGCTTTGAATAATGCTATTTCGGACTTTCAGTCACAGCAAAAAGTCAGAAAATCGTGGCAAGAGGTTCTTGCGTCCAAAATTTGACACTTTCAGAGACGTTCTACGGGGTACGTGGTGGTGCTGCGAAGCCGTCCAAATTATCAGGCATCGGAAAAGTCGGCCGTTGACTGTACACTGGCAGCTCCTCCAGTCGATGACACCGCGTCAAAGACAATTCGTTGCGATTCCTCTTTCTTACTCGAACCAGCATTACAGAGACTTTCGTTCCCTTTAAATAAAATTACAGCCAATTTTCCCTGATAGAAGCATAAATTCCCTGAGTATTTCCAGACTACTAAAGGTCCCTGAGAATGCCCGGTTTTCCCGGTTGGTAGACACCCTGATTTTACGTCCTAATGTAGGCTCGCTTAACCTGAGTATTATGGGCACAAGTTTCCACATTGCCTTGTGCATGAAGGGAGGCTGTGTACCTAAACAAAATATTGTGCACTCGATTACTTTGTATGCATGCCATGTTTAATGTTAGGTTGTTTCTTCCCGTACTCTGTCACGCCAAATTCGTGCTGTGCATCACATCAGTCATTTGAAGACTGGAACCTGCGGAAAAGCACATTCCTGTCTGCTGCTAAACCCCTCATGTCTGACAGTAACATTGACAGATGGTTTAGTGGCACCGAATTCGGGGGGGGGGGGGGGGGATGAGCCCTTTTTTCCCTGCTTCTCATTGCTGTCGGTTGAAGCAATCCACAGCTTTGACTTTGCCATGCATGGATTTTGCTGAGAAAAAGTATAGTAAGCTGTGTTGCACATACGTGAATGGAATGATGTATTAGTAAAAGACGCTCGACTTACCATGGTGGCTCAGTGGGAAGGGTGGGCAAGTAATTTTCAGTAACAAATCGAATAATGGCTGCAATAGTAATGAAAATTCGACGAGTTGGTAGAAGTAGAGCGCTTGCTCGTGTTACAATCCTCTTTGTCCTCGTCTTATTTAGTATTGCTGTTTGTTGAATAGTCACTTCAATAATGCAAATATTTTTCAGGTAGGTTTTAAATACATGATGTCAACAATGCAAGATCCGAAATTCAAGCAAAATGCAACAACTTTCGTTTTATCCATGGTGGATATAACATACTTGAGCATGCTGCATTGCTGAGGCAGCCCTACTTTTCCAGCTAAATAAGTTCACTTGCAGCAAAATGCTTAGGCGTGGCATTCAGCAGTAAGATGGCTGGATGGATGAATAACGTTATTGAGGTCCCTCGGTGCATGGGTACTGTTTGGTACTCGTTTTTATACGATGCAGCACCTGTGTCCTCTCATTGGATAAAATCTGAATGTTTCATTTCGGCATGATACAATAGTGGCACAAGCTGGCACGAACATTTGAACTAAGCAAAGCTTTCGCCCTGCCATTGTCGTAAATGGCACTCATTTCTGGTTTTGTTGAAAAGGTGTATACATTTTAATGAGTCCACAAGACTACCTCTGAAATCTATAAAAATGCATACTGCATATGCTCCGAAGAGCCATAGTTTGCCAACAACCTGCTTAGTGGTTCCTAATGTATTTGGCCTGCAGTGTAATTGCACAAACTTCATAATGTTGCAAATATTAAGATATGAGAATGACGTGAGGGGGGAGAGCAGGACATACATATCTTTTTTTTCATTGGCGAAAATTGCAATATGATTGTGAGGCACGCAGTAGTGGGGCACTCTGGATCAGTTCCAACCACCTGGGGTTGTTCATCGTGCACCCAATGCTCGGTACCCGGGTGTTCTTGCATCCAGCTGCCACGGCCAGGATTTGATCCCACTGCATGCTTAATGTTTGCACCCTTTGGTGCATATCTTGTCCCACAACAATAATCGTCATCTACCTTAAAGGCTGTGAACTCAGTACTTCTAGGTCGCGAACGGCATGCGTGCTATCAGCATGACATAGCATTCTGAACCGAAAAGTAGAGCGAGTGTAGAGTTTTTAAGAAAACTAAAGCAAGGCAGGTGGCAATTATTGCGGGACAATATAAGCTACAAGGGATGCAATCTTTTTTAGGAGCGTACTTCGTGCTTAGCAGCACTAAGTCACTAAGCAACCATGGCTGGTGAGCAGTACATTTAATTAGCGAACTGTTCGAAAAGTATTCATTATTGAATTTGATTCGCTTCTGGCACAATTCGCACTCAGTCTCAAGAACTTATTTGCACATCACTGATGGGTGGCTATGACGTACTGCTGAGCGAAAACGTATGGTGACTGAAGGGCGCTCATGGCAAGTATCATCAACAGAAGTGAGGTGGAGGGGTGATCGAGGCAAAAAGCTTGTGTTCATTAAAGTGATGCAATTTGAAATGAGGGTTGTAATAAATTCGTGGGCCCGTGACGCAGGAAATGAGTCCATTAATTGGTGGACAGGATTACAGGGAGTCTAGAGGTACATACAACACAATAAGACTATAAAGATATATGTAAGCAGTGAACCAGTTTGCACAGAACACAAATAAAAAAAAAAAAAGGAGAGGGATGTTGAACAATTCATTTGTAAAGCAGTGGGGCTGACCACGCGGACTACTGCAGTTGGCTACCCTGCCTGGGGAAAAGGGCATGGAAAGGGGGATGAGAGATCGCTCACGCGCGCAATAGTAGATACTGGGTGTAAAATAGCGTCATCTGCTCGGGTCCATTGGCTTCAGCAAAGGCACGTGCGAGGCTTTCTGGATGAGACCATGCATCAATCGCGTAGCCAGATGTTTGTTTTTGAAAGGGAGTGAGCGCAGTTCACCTGAGATGGGGAGCATGAGCAAGGAGGGAGGTTGGACAGGGTGCATACTAATAAATTTTAACGGGCAAGCGTGCCCGGTGTTCCACCCGCTGGCTGTGCCATTGATATATGCACGTACGGCTGGAACAAATATCGGGTCGTGCTAGTGACGTCCTCAGTACGTCCCCTGCGGGATGATGATGTTTACCGTGTGAGGAGTTTTTCAACTTGGATATGCCTCGGCAGGCCGATCGTAGGCATTCGAGAATAAGTTCCAGCCGTTTGGAAGCGTAGTATTTGCCATTTTTGTGCTATAGATGTATTAGAATGCCTACTAATAGTTCGATCCACAGATACTTTTAAAATATTTGCACCCTTTGGGGCTTTTCTTGTCCCACAACGATAATCGGCACCTGTCGTGCGCGCCTTTCCTCTGTTGGGGGCGAGGACTTACGGAGTCGCCATCTGTCCGAAGCTCCTCCCTTGCGTAGTATGAGGGATCACGCGGCGCGCACCTCACAGGTTTTGCTTACGGCGCTCAATAAAAACACCACGTGGCCACCCTCCTGGACATTTCTGTAATTACTCTCAAAACGAAGGAAGTTTTCGACTGTCGAAATAATCTTTGGCAAACTGAATGCACAGAATCGTTTACAGACTCTCTGTTTACGTACCGAATACGTAAAGTGAACGCCACTGCGCGCGATCGCCGCGATGGAGTCTCTCGAACCGGCTTCTTGCGTGAAAGGTAGGCAAACGCTGAGAGCAAACTATGTGAAATATGATTTTATAGCGGGCTGTCTGTATAACCAAATGGAGCATAACAGAATGAAGCCTCAATGCAGCGATCGCACGGATTCGCAGCAACTGACTGGGCGTCTGCATGCATGTCCGCGCAATAATGTTTCGCTTTCGCTGCGAGCGCGTTGTCGCACCGTGCCGTGAGCTTTTAGGCCGCAGAATATGAGCGGTTGACAGTACACAAGCGACCATTGTTGAGTGTACGCTATTAGAGTTGTTCAAAAATAATTTCGTTATAGAGACGTCGATGCCTACGGTGACTGTGATGTGCCGTCGCGAAGACTCAATCTTCATTTTCTTTTTCTAAATTCTTCGACGTTTCAATATTATTTCTAAAGTTGCGTCGCACTGAATGTTTACCGGTACTCTGCAGCGTGCGATTTCCCGCTGCGTCTGTATCGTAATGCAGGGTGTTTAATTCATAACACAAACATGACCATATGCCGTGCTTCTTTTAATGTGCGTCTTACCGCACCTTTTCATTCCATTGAACTTGCCAGTATCTAGCATCAACAAGTTTATAGACCAAACTGTTATGACATTAGTCGGGCAGCGAGTGCGGGCGAGCGTCTCAGTGCGCGTTTTCTGAACATGGCATGGCAGTCCCGGCGCTGTAGCAGAATCTTCCTCGCGTCTGTGCTTGCTGCATACCCGAGTTGTAACCGATGGCTGTTTGCCGGTTCTAAGTTTCGTGAGCCAAGCTTCACGCAGCTTCTTGTCCTGCGGCTACGTGTGAATAAGGCTGACACCGGGCTCGGTTGCGCACGTCCGGCAGGCATTGGTCCGGCACTGCCGCACCGAACAGTAGCCTACCATACTGCACGCTTCCAAAGGCAGCGACTACCTATTATAGTGTCAAGCAGACACCCAAGACAGGAAAGCCTCACCACTTAATCAGAACCGCAGCGCAGGTGGGACAAACTTTCGTTTTCAGCTCGCTTCGGAGTCGGAACTTCCAAAGCAGCCGACGCGGCCGCTGTGCCCACGTGATTCCCTCATTACACGTCACGCCGACGGGGGCGCCAGCTTTTGCAGTGGTGGAGCTTGCCCCTAGTTGCTATAGACCATTTTTTCGTAGGCGCCGCCATATTGTGAACGCAGTGGCGCCGCCTATGAGCAGCGCCATACTGGCTTGGGTGAAAGCGGTCTTTTGCATGGCAGGTATACGCTTGGCGGTAGGTTCTGGCGTTTGTTTTCGCGGTCGTGCGTTCTGTTTAGTATGACGTGCGTCTTCTACGTGGTAAACGGTTCTGTGAGACGTGCTGAAGTGGTTTAAGGCGTCATGGCCGAAATTTCTGCTGGCGTTGAGGTGGACGGAACACGCAGCGCGATGTGTGCGCGGATGAATTGTGTATTTCTGAATGTGCCAATCACTAATGTGACCTTATTGCAGTATTATCCTCTATTTTGAAGCTGCGGTTTAGGAGCCATGAAAAATACGCGACGATCGTAACAGCGTGGGCACCGTTCTGCTAGAATAGGAGCTGTGCTCTAACTGCTGTTATACTTTGACAAGCATTCAAACTGTTCGATGCAGGTTACATTGCGTGACTACTTGGTTGGATGGATGAGGTTTCCCCCCATGAATAAAGTAGTTTTGGCTAGTAATAGCAGCATACCTTAGAGTCTGAATTAAGCTTGCCCAGCAAAGCGACCGTTGACGAACTGCGCGAGCGTCCTAAGCAGTAGTAGGTGCTGGGTTACAGATATATTTGTTCTATACAGCGCATGGTCCAAGCATGCGGCATCAGCGGTTATATATTTATAAACGTTGTGCGGCGTTAGCCCGTTTAACTTGCTTTTTGGAGAAAGAAGATAACCGAATTCTTTTTCGGTTGCGTTCGTTCAGTTCTCTACGACGTACTGACACGTATTACGGAAATTTTGTGCTCAAAAATAGCCATCGCATTCTTTTTATGCGAACCCTCTCATTTACTATGCCTGTATACAGGCCAAAAACGCAATGCCGAAGCACGCAGATTATCTATGTATCGTGCTGGCTCACCAACCGCAGTGATCGCTGTGTTGAGCAGCGCCATGGGCCTCATGCAGCAAGGCTAGCGTAGACATATGGTAATTTCAAGCACACTAGACTTGAAATGCGTGGGAACGATGCCAGTGTATCACATATATTTGATAGTGCCTGCCGCTCAGATGTTTCGTGGTTGCCTTAGGTTGGCCGTGCACGAGCATGCGCTCGTATGTTTTATGTTTTACTCCCTACGCTAATCGATCAGACAGTGAGCTGATTTACCATTTAATGCTCGTAATACAGAGACGCCGGTTTTCTTTGTTGAATTAAAATCAATATAAGCAAAATAGTAAACAACTCATACACGCACCGCGACTGATAATGCGCGTACACCGTGGCTGATTATGCGCGTCACATTTTTGCGCCCCCAAGACATATTTCCGCCTACAGTAGTTGCCGATGCACCGAAAGGCTTCCCTGACGACCTTATATGAACGGACATGGCGTAAATTTCCCAAAGTAAAATCTAAAACATCTCGAAATCGTTCCGCAGCACGCGACAGCAATACTTTCAAGCAACGCCGCGCCGGATTGCCCAAGCCAGAGAGGAGGAAAAACTCTCCGTGCGCCCTATCCTCCTCGCCCGATGAAACGGTCTATAGCGGTTACAAAGGCAGATGGCGATTATAGTTGCGGGACGAGATAAGCCCCCAAAGGGTGCGAACCTTTATAAGAGTATACTACCGAAGAGCTTCAACAGTGAACTCGATGTTGGCTATCATATGCTTTAAAGGGCCCCTGAAACGGTTCGGACAAATTTTGTAGACGCGTAGGGTACAGCTTAAGTAGAACATTCGCACCACAATTTAAGTGAAGCGTTACGTATTAATGGAGCTACAAGCGATTAGAAGCTACCCTCCTCCCTAGCCATGCTTTTCCTCCTCAACTCGTTCGCCGAGCGAGTGGGGCTAAGCTCCGCCTTCACTGGTTCAGCGTCACGATGCGACGTCACATCGTCCACTTCCGGTTGTTTTGGAGCCCGCCCCCGCCCGCGCGAGACCGCTCCGCTAGCCGCTTGGCCGTCGACCCCAAGCGAGAGCTATCGAAGCAGCGTGCGTTGCGAGCATTCTGTCGTAGCGCCGAACGTGTCTTGTATTCCGGTAACCACAGGCAAGCTGGTCATTTCGGCAAATGACTGTAGGCATAAACTCAAGCTGATGAAGGAACTTTAGCGTAGACGTACGTGAGTGGCCTGATCGGTCTGCACGGTCCATACACTTGTTGGTGCAGCGCTTAACCAGCCAAACAAAGCGCTAATATCGCTCTAACCAAGTGTAAAATATTTCAAACATTTATAAAAACAACGTGTTCATGATTACACTCCTACGAAAAATACATACCAGCAACAAAGAAGAATACACTTCGGTGCTGCTACTGTGTATGGTTGAGCTCTGTGCCTCCAGGTGGCTGCACCGTGCAGGCCATTCGCATTTGCCCTTCTGCTCATCTCATGGCTCATCCCGTTACGGCAAAGTCAAGCGGCCAGACTCTGTCCCCTTGCGCTTGCGTTTTCCCTAATACCGGACTCGGGAAACGCTATTGCGTTAGTAATCTTCCGGTGTAAAGTGACGGCCACAAACGCGCAAATCCTGGCGCCGATCGGATAGCGGCAGTCCGATGCGCAGCAGCCAGTTCGCTCGTACGCTGCCTTGCAGAGGGACACGATGTCGCAGCTTGACATATTGCCAGTCGCTACGTTTGCCGTCCACAAGGCAACAAAGTCGAATCATAGTGCTCGCGAAAAGACTGAGACCGACTCTGACCGCGGAGCTCTCTTCAAGATGGAGTAGGTTGTAACACAAGCAGACGACACATGCTCTGTGCCGGAAGTGCTTAAGTGTACCGAAAAATTATTCTTGTGCATTCTGTTTATGTTACTCTCTTTTCAAAAAAACAAATTAACTAACATTCCAACTATTACGAAGATCATTTTTTTACCATAAAGTTGGAAAAATTATCGATCACGCGCCCTTGTCAGCCAATCGGATAGCTCGCCCCACTGACGTCGTATGGGTGATCTCGGTCATATGCATAGAGTTACTATACTGACTCTAGAGGACAAGCTACCCATAGGGCCCATGCACGGAGGAAGGAAACTAAGGAGAGGCCCTACCCCCTCCGCGCGCTAGGAAAAAAGTGTGGCGGAAATGACGTAGTAGGTTCTCATTTTTTTGCTGCTTTTTATTTTTTTTGTTGTATGGCCACGCCTTTTGGGTCACAATGGCGGCGTTGTTATGGTTTTGAGCGCTCACACGTGTTGCTCTGGTAGGTTTTGGGCCGTGGCAAAGGCGCTGAGTGGGCGGGTTTGCGTTAGTCACCGTGTCTTGTTGCGCTGTGTTACCTGCACCGTGCTCTGCCAGATGTTGCGCGAGCGCGCGACACCACGCGCAGCGCGGCGTGGTTTCGCGAAAGATGTAAACAAGCGAGGAGGGTGGCCCAAAAGGCGGAGCATCGCCATGAGCAACGCCAGATTCCGGCTTCACTTTTGCTTCACAAAGAGTGACGTCAGGGCCTCTCCTTAGTTTCCTTCCTCCGTGGGCCCATGCATTAAAATCGGGAACCGCAAGAGCGCCGCCATGTTGCTACGCGCTGAGGTTGCCAGCTCCTGAGACGCTTGCTAGACTTGGTGACAGTAGTCAGTTTTAATCCGGCAACAGTAGCAGCGTAGCAGCATGGCGTCTCGCTTGTACTGGCGTGATGTGTGCGTGCAGCCGTGTGTTTGGGCTTTATAAGTTGGTTCTTTATTCTATGTTGCGGGACGGTGCGGGTGTGGTCCATGTTTGCCGTACAGGTGACAGTTATGCAACCGAGGGATGATCCTGCTGAAGTTTCCGGTGGTATGCGGTTTTCAGCGGTCACGCCTGTTGCAGGAGTGTCACTCGACGAGGTTTCGAGCTCGAAGCTGTGGTCAGATTCCTCGTTGGCGTTCCGTAATTCTCTTCGCACGGGCGCGGTATGTTGCAAAAGCCGCTTTCGCGATCTATCGTCGCGACGATAGATCGGGCTTTTTTATTATTATAAGCACTGATCCATTTGGGGTAGGGCACATGTAACCTACAAACGGAAGTCTCAGGAGAGCACCTGAGATTATAATGATGATGACAAAATGTATTTATTAAAGGATGGCGCGAAGGCCTATAATGGGGAATAGGAAGAGGAGGGGGGAGGCGTATTCAGAGCCGTCCTAGGAGCTGCGCGTCCTTGGCGAAAGCCAAGAGCGAGTCCAGAATGGCCCTGTCAGAATCCGTCGATCCAGTTGCCGGTCTAATCCACTCCTCGTAGGACGACACTCGCACCGCCCTCAGGTGGTGGTCCCGCTGTTGAGCGTGTCGCTGGCACTCCCAAAACAGATGGGCTGCGGATGGCCGCGTAGCCATGTCGCAGTCAGGGCACCTGTGTGGCGTATGGAGCGCTTCTTGGTCCGCGGAGGCTGTGGGATGGCCGGGTTCCTGCGATGGAAGGGAGTTTGGAGACGGAGATGGAGGGCGTCTTTCCCGGCGTGGCCGGTACTGTCGCCACCGTTCCAGCACATCCGGTGTGAGGACGAAGCCGGAACGGAGCCTATGCAACAGCACCTGTCCCGACCTGGGAAGGCCCGCTGGAAGTGGGTCTGGGTCTGAGGGCACACTCGCACGGAGTTCCCTCTTGCGTCGGTTGGCTGCTGCTCTCAGAGCTCTGTCGGGGTCATACGGGGCTCCATTTGTCGTGTTGCCTGTGCTGGTTGTAAGGGCTTCTGAAGGATCCCGGGAGACGACGCGGTTGGAAAGAAGGGCGCGCGCCGCCTCGTGGGCTCTCTCATTTCCCTCGATGCCCTGGTGACCAGGGATCCAATGAAGTGTTGCAGTGACCCCGTGGGCTTCCGCGCGCCTGAAGGCCTGCTTGACGAGGAGTACTTCCGATGATGATGTGTGGCGCGACTTGCAGGCATGCAGCGCACACTGAGAGTCGGTGTATATATCGATGTGTTTTGCTTGCGTGGTGCTTGAAACTCTAATGCCCAGGCTATTGCGCGGAGTTCAAGTTCCGTTGGGTCGTCAGCATCAGCAGTTGTAAAGGTAGAATGTGTCTCACAAGAACCCACTACGTGGTAGGCGACTGCTCCCTCGTTGGTGCGTGGGTCGAAAGCTGCGTCAGTGTACACTTGTTCATGGCTTGGCGGTGCGTCTGCCAATGTCTGCACATGACGCGCAGCGAATGCTGCCCGGCGGTGAGCATGTTGGGCACCCATGTTTCGGGGCGTTGGTGTAGTGTCGACGACAGCAATGTCATCCCACGGTGAGATGTCGGATGGCAGTTGTGGCAAAGTTGATATATCCTTTCCCATGTAGGCCAGTAGAGTCCTGCCTTGTCTGGTGTGCTTCAGGCGTTCCTCGTGTCCTGCCTTCGATGATTCGATGGTTGCACGGAGGGTAGGCAACTTCGCATAGCGATGTAGCTCCTCGACACGTGTGTGTTTTGGGAGCCCTGTGATAACACGGAGAGCTGATCTGTGGAGTACCTCTAGCTGTGTCCAGTGCCGAACAAGCAGGTCATAACAGCGCGCTCCGTATATCGCTCGGGATGTCAGCAAAGCACTAACAAGCTTTCGGCATACGTCGGTACCAGCACCGCCCATGCGGAAACAGATTCGTTTTATGAGGTGCAGAGTGTTGTGCCATGTCCGACGAAGGTCTGCGAGCCACGCATCCGCTGTGCCTGTGCGGTCAATAGGTATCCCGAGAACGCGCACTGATTTTTCTGCTCGCTGCAGCGTTTTGCCTGCGAGAGTGAGCGTGAGGGCTGCTTCGTCCTGCGTTGAACCTCGGATCACCACATAGGTTGTCTTCTCTGGAGATGGCCGCATGCCAGTTTGTGGCAGGTAGTCGTCAATAACGTCAAGTGCCGCCTGCAGGGTCTCCTGCTGCTCATCAATTGGTCGTGATGCAGTCCATAACGTGATGTCATCTGCGTAAATTGTGAAGCCCAGTTCGGAAATAGCCTCCAGTCGCTCAGCCAGGCCTATCATAGTCAAATTGAAGAGGAGGGGTGATAGTATGGAGCCTTGTGGGACTCCCACTATGTTTGGGTAAACCTTCCCGACGTCTCCGTCGACCCGTATGGAAAAAGTGCGATCTTGAAGGAAGGAACGCACAAAGTTGAGGGGGCGGCCCGTGATTCCGTGCCTCTCAGCTGCCTCGATGATTGCCTCATGCGTCACAGTGTCAAAAGCTTTACGGAGGTCCACCGCCACCAGGACACTCGGGTGTCGCTTTGCGCGACCGACTGTCTTTCGACGCAGTACACCTTCCCTCACAAGTAGGAGGCTGTCATGAGTGCCAAGGTTTGGTCTAAACCCTGTCTGGGCTGGATGAAAGCGACCCTCTGTTTCTAGAAAGTGAGATATGCGTGTCAAGGCCATTCGCTCCGCCAGCTTACACGTAGTAAGTGTGAGAGATACAGGGCGCATGTTCGACAGTACATCTGGCTGTTTGTTTGGTTTCGGTATGGGTGTGACTATCGAATGCTTCCATCCTGCTGGGATTTCACCGTTGATCCACACTTCGTTAATCTCCTCGAGAAGTTGCTTTTTTGCGTATTCTTCCAGATTTCTCAGAGCCGCCCACGTCACGCCATCATAGCCTGGCGCGCTGCGCGCGTTGATGGAAGAAAGTGCCTGTTCGAGCTCGAAGAGTGAGAATGGAGCCTGGATGCCCTCATCGGTCACTGGCGGCGTTTTCCGGTAAATGTCGACGTTCGGGGGCGTCGCCGGTTGGGGAAAAAACGTGTTGGCGGCATCATCTTGGAGTTGGCTGACTGACTGGCTAGTTTTGAGCAAGACGTTTGAAATAGCGCTGCGTGTTTTACGCTGACCTGTCATAGCCTTGAACGTGTGCCACACCTTGTGGAGGCCAGTTCTTTCGTTGAATGAGGAGCAGTGCTGGCTCCAACGTTCCCGATACAGGCGCTTGGCGTATCTTCTAGCGATGGCAGTGCGACGTCGAAGTCGCACGCGGTCGCGATGTCGTCGGCCATTGGCTTCGTAGGTCAACTGTGCTCGCTTGCGCGCATCCCAAAGGTTTAGCATATGTATGTCCGGCGCCGGAGCATCAGCTCTCACCTCAGTCTCAGTAGTGGCCTTGCGCAGGGCGCGTGACGCCCGCTCCCGTACGAATGAAGTCTTGGGTTGCTCCGCAAATGCTCTCCTGTAGGCATCCCATCTGATCGTGCGCACAGTGCGCCCGGCCGCACGCTTTCGTCCCACGTTCAAAGTAATCCACAGTGGATAGTGGTCGCTACCCCAGGCGTCCGGATCGCATCGCCAGTCTTTCACGTAGGCTGCTGTGGATAACGTCAGGTCTGGGGTCGTGTTACGTTGTCCACTATGCAGGGCGGCGCGGGTGGGGTAGTCGGTGTCATTTGCGAGCACTAAGTCAGCTGACTCCGTGGCATCTGCGAGCGCCATTCCGCGGGGCGTGTGATAGTCATAGCCCCACTGCGGATGCTTGGCGTTGAAATCGCCGCCTATCAGGAAGTCGTCATTTGGGTAACGTCTCCGCAAAGCGTGAATCCACGTGAATGAACCGCGTGTACGGGAGCTAACTTCAGGGCGCATGTATACCGATACCAGCACTGCATTTCGCTTTGCAATCTTGCAACGGACAGCCACCACCTCCTGCACGGCAGTCGAGTACTGAGAAGTGTCAATCTGCGTTTGCGGAATGTCTGTGCGGACAAAGACAGCCGCTTGTCCCCGTATTACAAATTCTTCGGCTGCACTGGCGATACCATTGTGCTGCGGGTTTCGGTGTCGTTTCCTGTTTCTATGCTCTATTGACGGTTGGTAATAACCATTGAACTGTCGTAGTGTCCGATCTGTGCCATTAGTTTCTTGAAGTAAAAGCGCAAGGGGGCGTCCGACACAGTCAAACAAGAGGTTCAGTTCTGTCGCACAAGTGCCGAGCCCTCGGCAGTTCCACTGTAAAACGTGTGGAGTGGGACTGTCGAGGGCTGTACGCGAAGCCGGGTGGCTATTGACGCGAGGCGAAGAGCTGTTGGAGCAAGCCATATTGTCGTTGGAAGTGCTTCTCCTGCGCTTGGAGGAGAGGGTGCAAAAGTTGTTGTACCAGCAGAGCCAGGTCTGTCTGCGGTGTGGTAGTAGAGGTTGTTTCTTGCGTTTTAGTGAGCTCCTGCGGATTGCATGGCTGCTGCTGTCGCTTGGCACGAACACTTTCGAGCAGTGCTGCATGTCTTTTTTCGTTCTCTTCTAGTTTCCGCCGCAGTTCGACGTTCTGTCGTGCGAGTTCCGCAATCTCAGCTTCTACATTGTCTTTCGATGTATCAACCAGCTGCGATGGTGAATGCAGCATAGGTGTGGTATAAGGTAAAGAGTTCGCCGGTTTGTCTCGACTTGGTTGAGTTCGCTTGAGCGCTGCTGCGTAGTTGAGGTTGCAGCCGTTTCCTCCCGTTGTTGGTTGTACGCAGTTCTTTGAAACAATCTCGTTCACTGCTTCCTTTATGGTACGTGGCTGCGGTGAGATGTTTTCACTTTCACGTAGCTGCTGCGTCAATTTGACGTCATGGCACGGGACAGTTCTAGTGCGGCTTCTCGATCGGTGTGCGCCTTGCCTTCTACGACGAGAGCGGGGCCTTGAGCGGAGTTTCTTAGCAATTTTCGCGTCGGACTTCAGTTTAGCTGGACACTTCGGGTCAGTCGCCGTGTGACCTTCTTCTTCACAGTTGCGGCATCTGGGCGTCGTCTGTTTGCATTCATTGTCAGTAGTACTACCTTCGTGTGTCTTGCCGCATGTAGGACATACCGCTTCGTGCGGGCAGACATCCTTCTTGTGACCAAAGCGATGACAACGATTACACACGATGCTTTTAGGTTCGTAAATTGAAACTCGGGTGATGCGGCCGTAATACACGACTCTGTTAGGAGGGTGGCGTCCCTCAAAAGTCAGCAGACATGCCCCACGCTTTCCCATTGGGCGCGCGTCAAGGATACGTCGGTGCTCACAGGTCAAGGCTGCCCGGAGTTCAGCCTTTGTTTCATTGCAGTCAACGTTGTATATAACACCTCGACACATGTCTCGTCCGGGTGCCTGATACACTTGTACTGGTATCTGTCCGTGGTTCACGTCTAGGTGTGAAAGTTTGAGAAGCCCGTCTGCTTGCCTCTTGTCGTGAACGAGCAATCTTATGGTGTTAGATGCTGGTTGCAACGTGTACGTCAAAGTCTTGGTGTTGACGGCAGCGGGTGTGGCCATCACGAAGTTGCGGTGGAGGTCCTTGCCTGGTACAGTCGTGAGCGCCACGTTTACCCTTGGTTTCACGACTAGCACAAAAGTTTCTGGCGGTGTTTCCTTCTCGGGCCGCGTTTGGTTGTGCTTACGGCGTTGCACTTTCCACACTCCTTCGGCACCGTAATATTCAAACGCGTCCTGGGAGAGGGCTCCGGCGTCTCGAATTGTCTCTAGCTTCTCAGTTGAGTTTGCGTAAGAAAACAGTTCTTGAGACGCGTGCAATGCAGTCTCTGCTTGACGTGGCGTTGTCACATCAGACTGTAGGCTTGAGGATGTCGGTGGTGCTTGTGTTTGCATGTCGTCTTCGTCACTGGAAGGGGCGGACGCGTCTTCGTAGGTCGATGACGTGAAAGAGTCGTGCCGCGTTCGTTTCGATACCGCACTGGCCGTCGTTGACAGACTTGCAGAGCGGTCTCTATCACGACGGTGGCGGCTGCGGCTGCGTTCGTTCGGTTCCCTATTGTTCTTTCGTCTTTGGCGTTCGCGTCTATGTTGTTGGTCAGCGGTAGCATGCCCACAGCGTTCTTCATGCATCCCAGCAGAGCGTTCTGTGGTAGACGCTTCCGGAACGCCTTCGGGACGTGGCGTAGCCGCTTCCTGGCCCCAGTCTTGGGCAGGCGTCATCAAAGCTGATTGTCTCTGGCGTTGTTCATGGTCGTCAGATGGAGGTAGCTGCGATGACCCGGGCTCGGTCATCAACGCAGTCGTGGCCATGCATTAGGCTTAGCAAGGCCGCCCGCTGGCGCGTAAAAGCGGCCGTAAAACGGCCAGAAAGCAACGCACCTTTCCGAGGCTTGTCTCGACGTGTGGCCGAAGCGACACCGATGAAGAGGATGTGCGACAGAAGATGGTGAGACGCGAACAGCACGCGTAACTGTCGAAAAGAAACGGAGCGCCAGGAAAAGACGTGCGCTCGCATCCGAACCGGAAGTTGATCCCCCCTCGAGATTATAATAAAGCAGGCGGCGCAGGAACTCCACAGGGCACCCAAGGGACAGTGGGGGGATCAAAGCTCGAGGCAGAACGGTACGTAGGTTGGGGCCGCCGAGGCAGGTGTGTGCCAGGGAGTGTTCGCACGGACAGCTCCCCTGGCACGCGCAGCAGAGCCTCGCAAGGTCGAGATACCTTAAAGGCACCTGCGCCCATCATCTTTCTTTTGCCTCGGTGCAGTGAGCACGATTAAAGAGAATAATATGGAGGGCATCCGGTGCAGTCGCGAATGCGTCATGACAAATGTAGCTCGCGTCGCCTGGCGTGTGCAGTAATACCAGAGTTGGTTGTGTGAACTTTATGCATAATACGCTTTGTTACGGTACCTTAACGCAATGGGTCTGGAGGACGGTGTTGGTACATTTTTTCGTACCGCCCTAATCCTATACGCCCTACTACAAACATACACACACATACCCCCCTCTTTTTATGTATACATACAATTCCTTGCCATGACGGATCCATAGCCTCCTTTATTTTTGAAAAATAGAGGAGGCTATGGACGGATTGACCTGTTCAAGTTGTCAACTTGTCAGTAACTGTCATAGCAATCACTGTATTAAACACAATTCCACGATCGGATTGTTTACTTTCATTTTTTGTTGTAACACTGAGGACTACATAGAACTTTATTTTGTATATGTGAGAGAAGTATGTGGATATCACGAGCTTAAGCCAATGTGCGATACACAGACAAAGCAGCTGCTACAACATGAACTGCATTGAGGGCCACACAACACATACGTAATTAAAGGTGCAAAATATCGGGGAAAGCTTCAAAATACGCTCTGTAGCACTGCAAAGTGTAACATATATTGTATGTGTACAATAAATGTTCAAAAATACAATGCATCAATGTCCCATTTGCCTTCAAGTTTATTATAAAGTTCAAGTTTACTGAAGTTTATTATGAGCATATGTACAACAGGAATCTACTGACACACCCGCAGTCAAGGTGGCTGTTCCGAGGTGTGCTGGCTGCCTCAGTGTAAGAAAAAGAAATTGGGTGAATGTCGACACCAGTGCCACTGCTTCTTGCCTCTGACCTGCACGTGCCTCCACGACATCTTTGTGCACAAGTGTGCTGGCGTGGCGAGGCTTAGGAGTCATCCGAGAGAAAGAGTATCGTTTACATGGAGAAGTGGCTGTTCACACTGTCTGCCGCTTTCCCTCAAATGTTTCCTTGGCGACTAGGGTGACACACCCGCAGTCAAGGTGGCTGTTCGAGGTGTGCTGGCTGCCTAAACGAAAGAAAAAGAAAGAAATTAGATGAGTGTCGATACCAGTGCTATTGCTTCTTGCCTCTTACCTGCATTTGCCTCCATGGCCTCTTGGCTTGCGGAGTCTGTATGAGGGAGCTGCTGTGACTAGGTGTAGGCATTGTCTAAGCAAAAAGAAAAGGCCATTCAAATGGGAAATTATTGAAATCAATGCAGTTATGTCTGCTTCTTGCACTCTTCTTGCCCAAAATTTTTCAAACATAGTGTCCAGTACACACCAGGACTTTGACTGCTTTTGCTTTTTACCTGCAGGTGTTGCTGCGAGATCCTTAGTATGGCTGCGTGCAGCATTGTAACACTTGGTGGAGGCATTTGAAGTGGTAGCCAAAAATATAAAGAATCATCCTTGTCTGCACGAATGCTTTCAATTTCTAAATGCAGTGGTAACTATCACTATTAGTGCAAGGCCCCCCACATCTATGCGGCAAGTTCCGTAGCTCGAAACTGAATTTTTCCTTTAGTGTTTCACAAGGCGTCTGATATGTCCACATTAGATGTGATGTGTTTGTTTTTATTTATCCCAGTGTGGAGAGAGCATCATTAAATTGTTTTTTTTTATTTTTGCTTGTCTTGTTCTTTGGTTTATTTCTGAATTTATCAAGCACCAGTCTCATGATGCTAAAATGACTTATGTATTGGCAATCAGCTTTTGTTTTGCAGAAAAACAACGCATTTCCTGACCCATTGTTTGACATCCCCTCACTCGCATAATTTTGCAGAGTATTCTACCTATATAGACTTGCTTGACCTCCACTAAAGAGTCTTGCATTTTCAAATATGACTATTTCCTTAAAATCATTCGACACTTCTCATAATTTCTGTACCTTGGGCTTCGATACTCAGCATTCACCATTTTTGCTTGTTTCTGACTAAAAATGTCTTTTTTAATTTAGAGCTTAAATTTTACCTTTGGAACACACGGAAGGGCTTGCCATTGCATATCTGCATAAAAGGGAAACATGTTTCATTAAACATTTGCAAAATCCAATTGAAGATTGATGAATGCAGCTTGCAGTGTGATATGACTGAATGAGCCATAAAAGTAACTCATTTCACTTGGTAAATTAAAGCACATATTAGTGTGATGTGCAAGATACGTTACACTAACGTGGTGGGTTCTCTTGCTTATACAGCAAAATAATCGGTGCGCGAGAAAAAAATTATTTTTGCATACCCCTTGTACACACTGATTTAAGGAGAATGAGCTGGAGCTGTCCACATGATCTACTTATTTTACCTGCGAGTATGGTCAACAAAAATGTGTCCCAGCTGCTTAGTGGTATTTGAGATTATGACAGTATTGCATATGTGCCTGTTGTCTAAAATAATTGAATTTTGAAAATGCTCGCAGGGATCTGATGTGAATATCTGCAGTTTATGGATACATGTAAAAGACTCAGCATCAAGTGCAAGTGAACGGTCCCACAGGCGCGGAGTCGATCATGCAAATAGATTCGCTGCACAAATTTGTGACCAGAAAAGATATGCCACATGAAATGGCATGCAAGGAAGTGTTGAAAATATTGCACAGTTAATAAAACGCCTACGCTATTAATATGTGGGTTGCTGCACTCGTTATGCAAAACGGAGGTGAGGCGTGCAGACAGGACACAAGAGTAGAGAAGTGGACAACACGAGCGCCGCCCACTTCTCTACTCTTGTGTCCTGTCTGCACGCCTCACCTCTGTTTTGCATAATGAATCCTTACCAAGTAGCTGAGCTTTCTGCCGTTCTAAGTCTCGATGCACTCGATTTCGTTCGCATTGGGCACTCGCCTCTTGATTACTTCGTGGCACAGAAATACTCGGCATCACACTGTTTTTCTGCTGTGGCCTTTGTAGAATCATGATTGTTCAAAGTGCAACAATTAAACAGATTCTATGAGTTGCTTGTGGCTTTGCCAGCACAATTCCGGTGCGCTGGTCCGCCTGTCCAGCAATTTCCTACTGAAGGGAAACCTACAAATAAAAACACAAAATAAAAACACCGCTCCGCATGTAGAAAAATGCTCTACTGTGACGCTTCTCAAACGATTGTGATGCACCACAAGAGCTGCATACTCGCGTGATAGTCTCAACAAGGAGATACATTCGTTTACTTACATGTGACGGTATATGCCAGAGCACTTCGGGGCTTCGGTGGCACATAAGGCACGAGTGTGCCTTAGCGTCCGCTGTCGACGCATAGAGAAAGGTCGACGCGCGATCGCATGTCAAACCTAAACTGTGCGAAACTACTACGCATCCAAAAAACAGATTCGAAACCGAAATTCGCGTCATCTTTTATTGCATGAATGCGTACATCGTGATTTACATAAGTCACGGACTTAGCGATCGCTTTCTGTAAACTTAATATTGACGTACCATCTTCATAAAGCCATCAGGTATGCGTTTTTAGATGACAAACCATAAGGTGACCTGTACTTGTTTTCAGCTCTTTCAATAGTAATTGCGCTGGCCACATTGACCAGTAGCAACAGGGCGGCGCCCTAGAGGTTCCCACTTTTCCGGCCCAGCTTTTCCTCTAGAGTTGTTCTACTAACTCTATGAACTCTATGGTCATATGGGTAGGGGCGGCTTAAAATTCCGCCGAGCAGTACGCTGCGATCGGCAGCGATGTGCATATTTAAAACCCTATAATAAATTACACGCTTTACGCGGAGCACTTAGATGTGTCAATTAATGATCAGAAGGACCCACTCTAACGTCTCAATACGTTTGTAGAAAATCGTCAAAAGCGTTTCAGGGTCCCTTTAAAACTTGATTTCGAAACCGAAACAAAAAAATGTTTAATGGCTTGGATTGGATATTTTATTAGCTTCTCTATTCGACGAAAATGGCGGCGCTGATTCGGCACGTGTTAGCGTTACGTACTTTGCGCAGCTTATTTATTCAAACTTTCTCTCAGAGCACGGCTAGGTTATGACGAAATTGTTGCAGAAATGACCCGAACACTGAGCTAGTACCGAGCGCGTGTAGTATTTGGATCGTTTTACGATCACCTCATTGCCGGCAGCTTCAAGCAGGCGTCGGAAGGTGATCGCCCGGATCCTAGCGTGCTCATGCAAAATGCCGGCGGGAATGGAAAACCCAGCAGAGTACTACAAGAATGTTGCTTTTTCATCAACCAGTGTCAACGGTGAAACGACGAAGCTTGCGGGTGGTGACAGTAAAGACACGGAACTTTCTTCTGGGAAGACCCTGACCGGAAAAGTAAGTGCAAGCCTCACAACAGGCCTCACAAAAAAACTTCGCCCGTCAGCCCTAAATTTATGTGAGTAATTCATTGGTCGCACGGGGAGGCTTCACCTTCAAGTACTTGTTGCGGGGACGTATTTTTTTTTTTTTTTCAAATCGAGTGTTCGCGTAAAGCTTGCATCTGAATTCGCTGCTCAACGGGACACTTTATTCAGTCTACTGACCCGGCAATGAATGTCATTTCAGCGAGCAGCTGACGATGGCAAAGCGTGTGGTGAATCCAAGAAGCCACGTCTAGAAGATGCTTCGGAGGTAGAAGACGTGAAGGTGCCACGAGGTATGTGTCAACGCTTTTCACTTCGAACTCTACAATGGTTGTTCTTAAGCGCAGATTTGTAAAGTGTTCTTGTTGATTCCAATAAACAAGGTCAAAGATTTGGAAACATAACTACGTCAGCAACACACTGAGAAAGTCTACTTACATGCATGGAATGGTGCCTCGATTGTGTCCTTTAACTTCCGTAAATGGAAAATGTCGTCTTTAAATTGCCTTCGTATGCTTTTGAAATCCCGGCAAAGCATGCGTGAAACTTTTTTTTTTAGTTGTCTCTCTCACCTTTGCAAATGCATGCTAAGTAAAATGAATTGGGCTCTTTATAGAACATTTCAGTTAGAATAATCACGTAATGCATACTTGTAAAAAGCTGAGAATTATGGCGGTTATGATTTATATACTCCAAGTGAAATCTCTGATAACTTAAGGCTCAACATGTGTAGATCATTAGTGGAACCTATTGCTTGTTTCAAGTTTATACAGGACCTACTCCGATAAGTAAGAATAATTGACAACACAATAACAAGAGCCTAAACAATTTTCACTTATGGAAGACATTTACTATAAGTATCTACTAAGGAAAAATGTTTTGTGTTGGGAGTTCTTGATGTTAATGTGTGTAAGATGCATTAAACCGAACATTTTCTCTACCTATGGCAAGCAAAATAAAAGTTGGGCATGTCTTAAAAAATATCGCTGATGACGCCTTCAATTTACTCATTTGTAAGAACTGTGCTTCGGTTAATGACATAATCACGGGAGTGCAAGCGTTTCGAGCAGCTAAAAAGCAGCTGTATCTATCAGTCATTTGCACGGCTTCCCAATACGGCTTCATTGTTTGTGAAGACCGACAGGACTCTCCTTCGCGGCAGGAGTAGCCTTCAGAGCAGCTGACGAAGATTGTGCATCATAACCTGGAAGCCATGTGTCCCGTGGCTCTGTACCGACCTGTCAACAATACATGCGCTCATGTGGTTACCCTTTTTTTAGGCTATTGTGCACCAGGAATTCACCAATATTAGCTTGCAATCAGTTTGCACCATGGCCAGTTCCCAGCCAACCGAACGTCCTTCGCTCGTGCATGCTCAAAATTAATGGATCCCTCAAAGTACTTGCAACATGGCAGAGTGGTGAACACCGGATGACCGACCTATTTGCTTCAATTTTCGCCACGTTGGTCACGTCGCCCGATACTGTCGCAACCACTGGTCCTTGATGCTGTTCTCAAACAACTCTCATCCAGACGGCGGTTTTCGCCATATCCAGGTGCAAGCCAAGCCACTGATGGTACGACTGCATGGTGCCGTTGTTCACCGTTGCCATGCAGTCTAGCCTCCTCCCACTCTAGCTGCCTGTACGGTTGCCGCCCCAAGCCTGCATGTATATGCCTTTGATGTGGTTCCCATCTATTACTGACGGCGACTATGTGCTGACTCCTAATGTTAATGACCTCCTGCAACTCACAGTGCCGTTCCTCATACCATTGTGACTATCGCCAATAACCGCGTATTTCTTCCTGTTTTAAATATTGGTTTACATACACAAGATATGCCCGAAGGCATGTCGCTCGGCAACATTTCTCCCATCGATGATACCGCCATCTCTGTATTAGATGTTCTGTGCTCATCTGCAGCCACATGCTGTTCGGTCAGTTCCGCAATGTCTGATCCCAGCATATTTTCGAAGATGATAGCTCAACCCGAACAAGCTGTGGATCTTTGTTGCGTCCTGGTGTCTTATCGTGACTTTCTTGAGGATCGCCCGCTGGGACAGACTTCCGTTGTGACCCATAAGATTGACACCGGTGCCAGTAGCCCTATCTGCCGACGACATTATCACATGTCTCGCACAGAACGCCATGTTATCCAAGCTGAAGTAGACAAGATACTAATCAAAAGTGTAATTGAGCCCTTTTCAAGTCGTTGGGCATCACCGGTTGTCTTGGTCAAAGAGAAGGATGGCAGCTGGCGATTTTGTATTGAGTAGTGTCGACTGAACCAGATAACGAAAAAGGATGTGCACCCTCTCCTGCGGACTGATGACGCTCTCGACTGCCTTCACAGGTACAGGTCGAAGTATTTCTCTTCAATTGACCTCCGATCTGGTTATTGGCAGATTTCGACTGATCAATTCAACCATGAGAAGATCGCTTTCGTTGCACCGGACGGCCTTTACCATTTTAAGGTTATGCCTTTCGGACTTCGTAATGCCCCAGCAACTTTAGAAACAATGATGGACTCTCTCCTTCAGGGCTATAAGTGGTCCACCTGCTTATGTTATCTGGACGATGTCATCGTATTTGCCCCTACATTTGACAGCCATCTGAGTCGCTTAGCCGCTATTCTTGAAGTCTTTAGGGAAGCTGGCCTTCAACTTAACTCTTCTAAGTGCCATTTTGGACCCTGCAAAGTCAGCATTCTTGGCCACCTTGTCAGTGCTGCCGGTATACATCCTGACCTTGATAAGATTCACGCAGTCAAGAACTTTCCTGTGCCCTGCTCAGCAAAAGATGTGCACAGCTTCGTGGGCTTATGCACCTATTTTCACCGTTTTGCTAAAATTTTGGGAATATCACTCAGCCACTGACTGACTTTCTCGAAAAGGACACTGTTCTTTTGGGGCCGTGAACAAGCTGACACCTTCTATACCCTATTCCGCTTGTTGACAACGCCTCCAATATTAGGTCACTTTGATCCATCTGCACCAACTCAAGTTCGCACAGACGCCAGTGGCTATGGCATAGGTACTGTCCTTGCCCAAAAGCAAAATGGAGTCAAGTGCGTTATTGCCTATGTCGCCTCTTGTCTCCTTCAGAACGCAGTTTTTCTGTCACCGAGCGCGAGTGCCTTGCTCTGGTGTGGGCAGTGGCTAAATTTCGCCCTTACTTGTTTGGCCACCCATTTTCTGTCATCACGGACCACCATGCCCTGTGCTGGCTATCATCACTGAAAGACCCGACTGGCCACCTTGGTCACTGGGCACTCAGCCTTAAGGAGTATTCTTTCGTTGTGATGTACAAGTCTGGCCACATACATCTGGACACCGACTGCTTGTCTCGTCATCCCATCGATCCTCCTAACAACGACAAATAGGATGCCGACATTTGCCTTCTGGCCATTTCTGACTTTCATGACATTGCTACCGAGCAGCTAAAGGACAACTCTCTCCGGTCGATCATTGATCACTTGACTTCAGGACAGTCGGATCGCTCAACCAGAATGTTTGTGCTCGATGTTCTTTATCGATGCAACATCAGCTCTGATGGACTAGATTTACTGCTAGTTGTTTCTTGTCATCTCTTGTTTCTTGTTCTACTGTTCTTGCTGAGCTCCATGACGCACCCACTGCCAGACACCTTGGCATCTCCCGCACTTACGGCAGAGTTCACTGACACTTCTTCTGGCCAGACTTTTACCGCTCTGTGCAACATTACATTGCTGCTTGCGACCCCTGCCAACATCGAAAGAGGCCATGTGCGCAACCTGCTGGCCACCTTCATCCAATCTATGTTCCCATGGAGCCTTCCATGTCAACATGGACGTTCTTGGCCCCTTCCTCACATCCATAAAAGGGAACAAATGGATAGCCATGACCACAGACTATGCGATGCACTATGCTGTTACACGTGCCCTGTCCACCAGCTGTGCTACAGATGTAGCAGACATTTTACTTCAAGACGTGATTCTTCACCATGGCGCACCAAGGCATTTGCTGAGAGATCGTGGCCGCTACTTCCTGTCCCAAGTTGTTGAAGACATACTTTGTTCATGCTCCAGTGAACATGAGCTCGCAACTGCATATCACCCACAAACAAACAGACTGACTAAATAACTGAATCGCACCCTTACAGAGACGTCTATGTGCGTTTCAGCAGACCATCATGATTGGAATCGCACTTAGTCCTACATTGCATACAATTAATCACGTCTTGATACCATCGGTTTTTCGCCTCCCTACCTCTGGTTTGGTCACCATCCCACTCTGCTTTTTGACACCTTGCTACCTTCGGTGTCGCGCCATACCACGCAATACGCGCATGATGCAATTGGACGGGCTCGTATGGCTCGCCAAATTGCTTGTGATCAACTTGCAACGATTCAGGTGTCACAACAGACTTGCTACGACAGTTGCCACCAGAACCTTCAGTTCTCTCCCAGAAATCTCGTTCATCTGTGGACTTCAAGTCGCCATGTCGGCCTGTCCAAAAAACTGCTGTCACACTATACTGCGCCCTACCATGTATTGCGACAATTAGATCCCTGAAATGACAAAATCGCCCCAGTTGAAGACATGCTGTCCTGCTCCCAGCTACGAACTGATGTCCACATGACCCATTTCACTAGTCCACATAACCCATTTCATCCACTTCACTATCATTCTAAGAAGCGCCGGGACAGCGCTTCAGCTCTCGGAGGTTATATTATGATACATTTAGACAGGACTGTGCGCGCAAGAGGGAGACGAAGAGGAAGTGGTACACTGTCTCCTAGAGCTGTGACCTTTGTACCAGCCTGCGCGATCTTTCCCCATACAAACTTTTCCCCATGTAAATAGTTGTACATACATTTGTGCAATGGGCTTCCTCTTTGTAACAGTATTATAAAATGAATAAAGTGATTTGTTTTTGGCTTTGCAGAAATGAAAAAGTGACACGAATAATGACAAATGCTCTTGGTGTGGTCCTCACATTTCTGTCTGACAAAAAGAATGTTAAAAGGACCATGGCGAGATAGAAACGCAGAAACATACCAATACATTAGTGATGCTGAAAGGGTTAAGCCAATATATTTGTCAGTCTTGGTTTTAATTCTGATAGAAAAGAGCATCATCAATTTGAAAGAAACATTGAGTTTTTGATACATCCATGAGCATGCATTTTTATGTACTGTTACATGTCTTCACTACTGGTTATGCTTCGCCAACTACAGGGTTCCCAAGAAACTCCCTTTTGTTTAGGCTGACCAGGACACTGATGTGCATGCCTGAAGGCAACATTAAAATTGGATTGATTGTGCTTCTAGGCCATGATACTTGTTGATGTGGTGTTCTTTGCTTCTGTCCCTTTCATTTCAGAGGTGCAGCTGTTTCAATTCCTGGGAAGCCGAGCAGACGAGATCGCGTCACTCGTGAAAGATGTTGAGCGCAAGTACCCGAAGCTCATCTCGCAGCAGGTGCCTCGGCACATGCGGAGGCGTACAGTCAGCCACGACAAGAGACGCCTGCCCAAGCGCCTTCAGGAAAAGCTTGCACACGAGGCATGTAACAACTACAAAGAAGACAAAAAAGAAAAAGAAAACTATGCTGTTCGATTTACGTTAAAACATGTTATGGATACAGTTGCATGACATTTTCGATTGGTCATTTAGTTGTGTTAAATGAAGGTAGGAACCCTTTAAGCCCCTTTTTAAAAAATATTGGCTAGGGGGCAGGGTCAATGGTTCAACTGAATATAGGACAACAGGAAGCCTACATTGGTTTCTTGTAAACAACAATTCACAGTTGAAAGATTCATCCTGGTCTGTTTCCTAGAATTAGAAAGGTTTTTCGCTGAGCTGTGAAACCTTGCAAGAGACCTGTGTACATTTGTGCTATGTTTGGGTGAACGGGAAACCTTCATCTCATGAAACTTATTCTCCCTTGCTGTTCAACTTACCTGCTTGGAACACTCAGATGTGACTATTTGAATGGGCTGTTAGCCATTGGGGCTTTGTTGTTTTGCAGTGACATTTCATTTATAGTCACATTGCCCCACTGCAGCCTGACCCACCCAAGGGCAAGCGTCCCAGCCGTAAGCACCGCCGTCGGCCACGCAACCTGCTGGCAGAGTATGCGCGGCGTCAGCGGCGCCACGTCTGGCTCGAGACTCACATCTGGCATGCCAAACGTTTCAAGATGGCCGACCTGTGGGGCTACCGTGTGCCGCTCCACCCGACAGACAAGGGCATTCGAGCAGCCTATCGTGGCAGTGCCAAGCATGTCTTGCTCCATGTAAGCACATATTCAGGGCTCGCATGTGGCATCTTTGTCATATACAGTGCAGTCCACTTATAGCGATACCACGTACAGTTAAACCTCGATATAGCAAACTTCCATATAACAAGATTCTCAATATTATGAAGTATTTAACTTTTCATAACCTCTTGTCCATAGAACACCATGTGTTTAGAACCTCAATTTAACGAAGTATGTTTGTATGCTATTTCAATGTAACGAAATTTCGCTTCCACTACAAAGGAATGCTGACACAATAAATGGAAACTTCCGTAGACGCAGATGGCCAAATGGTTGAATTACAAGCAGCCGCTTGCAAACACACCTTTCAAATCACCAGCCACTGCGACGCAAGAGCCACTACTGAAGTGGAGCCATATCACATTCTGTATAAATTCCAAGTGCGATAAGCTCCTATTGCGCCCCATGCACTTTGTGCTTTAGGTGCGAGTGAAAGTGTGCCAGGTTGAGACAAGAGAGATGGTGGCTTCTCAAGTGCCACCTTCCCTTGTGAGTAGAGGGAAAGAAGGGTAGGTGAGCGAGCTCACGGTGGGGTAGGGGGGGGTGTAGGTGAGGAGGTAAGTTGGTCTCCGTCTGGGCCATGGCTACATGGCTGTGAGCGCTGCTGAGCACATAGCATCCGGGCACCCTACTTTAGAGATAATCTGCCTCTGTGTAATGAGTGGGCGTAGGGAGATGGTGTGACATCAGTCAGGTAAGCTGTCTTACTGCGCCACCACGTTTGGTATTGGAGGCTGTGTATTCTTGAGTTTCGACAACGAGCTGTTGAGAGGCAGGCAGATGAAGCATTCACTCCCCACTGCACGCAAAAGTGTGACTGGCTTCACTTAATTCATACTGCCGATGTGAAGATATAATTGATGGGCATTAAACCATATCATTTGTCGCCGACTCAAAAATGCGTGAAAATTAATAGTTTTCTCATTCAAATTTGCTTTTTTCGACTGCCCGATAATTCGGAAAATTCTGCGGCCCCTTTCTGCGTAAGAAAAATAGATTGGCAACTGTACTTATTTGCAGAAAGGTCGACTTTCAATACAACGAAATTTCACTATAACGAAGCAGATTCCCAATTTTGCCTATTTTGTTATATCGAGGTTTATCACTGTAACAATATATCAGTTATAATGATGAGTTGACATAATAGTGCCAACTTATACATTAGGCCTACGAGAAAAGAACACATACAGCCAAACCCGCTTATAATGGTACCGTTTTAACAATGTATCAGTTATAACAATGAGAAGCTGCTGCACCGTCAACTTTTGTATGTCTTGCATGATGAAATAACCCGTTTACTACAATGCACAGGTGCCCATAATCAGTTATAACGATGAAGTCTGGCTGCTCAGTGTCCGAGCCGAAAGGTAGTGAAATGTGAAATCCTTGAACACAAAAAAAAAAAGAAAACGAGAAATTCGAGCCGCTGCACGATGGCCTGCTGTTCCATCGGCCGCCGAGCGCTCATTTCCCAGCCTTCTCCGCTCGCCTCTCTCCTGTCGCCCTTCCACCCTTCCAAACTCGAATGGGCTGTGCCCGTAGCTCTACGCCGACCCACCCTCCGAAACACGAACGGACCGTGCCAACTGCGCTGCCCACATCTTGCTCGCTGGCTGCTCATTCAGCGCAGTTCTGCAAACAGCCTGTGTTCATCTTTGTTGGTTGTGTCGAAATAGTTCCTGGCCATGTGGTTTCTCAGCCTCTTTTGACTCGCCACCGAAATGGAAGATGGCTGATCTGCCTGCTGATAATCGGCAATGCACGACCTTGCCGGTGAAAAGGAAGTGCACAGCTATAGATTTGGAAACTAAGTGCTAACCGATGAGGCGATCGTCGCAAACGTGCTTGCATCGGATAGCGACGACGGCAGCGATGACGCGGTAGGGCAGGCTGCCTCAACACAATCGCACGAGACCCGGATTCCATCCTTCCGAGGCTTCGTTTTCACGAGGAACCTTCCGCTGCACTATGTGGAGCACCTGAATACCGTGCAGAAGGATGTCTGCAAGCTTCATGTAAAGCATGCAAGGCTAGCGGACATAGGGTTTTCTCGTGCAATGCAGTGCGACCACCAGAGCGTTGCCTCGGCGGTGCTTGCACATCGCTTGCCATCCGTGACAACGCTTTGCAGTTGTTAAGCAGTGCCATTCTTCAATGCCGACAGCCGTGGCTTGTTACAAGCAATCGGAGTGCCCAGGAAGCAGTTAAACGAGCGAGTACAATAAGCAGCCGGACGGAGGAAAGTAGTGGGGAGAGGCACTGGCCTCCCCTCCATTATAGTTCTCCAAGATTAATCAAATCCTTTATGTCCAACAAAACTTGTTGAGGGTCGTCCAGGCGAAAAGCTGCAACATACAGCTGGAATGTGCCAGAAGGCCCTCACATGGCAGCAGTAAGTCAACATATGAAACACTGATCTATTAGGGTATACAATTACAATGGGTCACATTTACATTAATTACAAAGATCAGATTTCAAAAGTATGTTTACAGAAATACACTGTAATTTGTTCTCGAGTCAAGGTACTTAGGATAGCATTTTCTTTCCCAAATTTATTTGACAGTGAAGGTATGTATCTCAGCGACTGCATGAGGTATTTTGTACGCCTGTACGGTGCTAACCACCTGTCATAGCTGCGGGTATGCGCATCACTTCTTTCACATTGAAGTCGTGACGTTTGTTTTAAAAATGTTGTGGAATTTTCAGAGACGAAGGAAAAAGAATGCAGTGGCCGGTATTCATAAAGGATAGTTACCTGTACTATGTTATAAGTTTCAAAAAGTTGCGCAGTAGAATGGAAATAAGGTACATTTGCTACATGTCAAAGTGCTCGTTTTTGAAGTTGAAGAAGTGCACGAAGATTACGTTTCGTGGTGGTAGCCCATGCGAGCACACAGTGATTCAGATGCTATTCAAACAAGGTATAATATATCAGCAACTTTGTCTGGAAAGAAATGACGGCAACGGGACACCTGCGGCAGATGGCAAGATTTCACAACTCTGCCATTCCCATATTTAGATTTTTTAATGCAAGCTGGCTATAACAATTATCGGTTATGGAATTTTCGTGGCATTTGAATATGTTTTAAGTCTGTTCGACTGTATATAATGATACATTATTCACCGTATGTTGGATATAACAATCAAAATTTTGCCTTCTGGACGGTGTTTTCCAAGCAGAACAATCATGATATTTGCATTGCTAGGTTTCCCTTAAATGAACAATGCCGAGACGGGGTGATACGTTTGCCTGCATGAGTTCGTATCTGCTGCCGTTAACCGCGCAGTGCGCCCTGCCTGTGTGCTGATTGCAAAAGCCACGGAGAGCAACGCTAGTTGGCACAGTTCACTACAAGGTGGTGCCAGCCGCTTCAACCATGATCATGCTACACTTGAGGAGAGGGGGAAAACAACTAGAAACGAAGTGCCGCCTGCCCTTTGCCCCTTCTCAGCGAGTGCGGAAATGTACCGCGGAAGCAGCAGCGGACAGCCTAGCTGATGATGGCGCCGACAAAGCGGAATGTTGTGTCACTTGAGATGAAGCTGCAAGTTTTGCAAGACTCAGAGTATGAGCTCACGTAGGAGCGCCGTGATCATGACGGCTGCAACCAGGCGCCATGCTGACCAACAGAAAAGGCGGGCTTTGTGCGCCAGGGCGAAAACCGCCCCCATGATAGTGGAACCAACACGATGGAAGCCGCTGACATTGCCGAGCTCTGGGAGCATGTCACTAGTGATGATGAAGCAGCTAAACCTTCGATGGAGGAGTTTCTGAGTGCAGATAGTGCTGCCTCATTGTGCATTATGAGCTGCCTCTGACGGGGCAATCACTGCCGTGTCAGACGGCAGTGTTATACAATGGAAGCAACAAGATTAACAATGACCCGTACTTGACACTAATACCCTATGTTCATGCGAAGTGCATTGTTGTCGATCAAGTCGCTCATTGACTTCATGCATGCTAAATTATTGGCGCTAGTGTTCACGCAGCAGCTGGACGCGATGCAGACAGCGGTTGTGAACCTGAAAATCTCTCATTCATAAGTTCTATGGGTTTTCTCTTTTGAATTTCGGAGCTATCGTGTATGCATTCTGGCAAATTTGATGTTTCTTTGGCAGCTTTTATTCTTCCCTCTAAACTGCTGAGGTTAGCTTCAGGTAAACAACGAGATGCGCACAAAAAAAGAAAAAGAAACGCACAGAGAGTGCTTGTGTCTGTCGTTTTTGTGCCTTCCTTTTGTCGCTGTTACATTGTGCAGTTTTATGTGAAGATCATATGCCCAACTGGCCCGATACATTTTATTACTGAGGTCTGCTAAGCAACTGCACTTTGTTTGTTTGCTTACGCAGGACTTGTCATACTACAACTGCATCGAGCTGATTGGCAATGCAGAAGAGCTCATCTCCAAGCTGGCTCTTGTGACAAACGCAGACGCAGGTTAGTGCAACAGCTCATTTATGGTTTGTGTGGTGCGAAGCTCTGGGAATGTTACACTGCACACCTGTGTCAGCAGATCGGTGGCGGTGGTTCAGTGATTGTCGCGTTATGTTGCTAATATAGTACATTTGACTGGTCGCTTTCGAGCGACCTCACAGTTTAGCTTACATTTGGCTGGTCAAAATTGAGCGCTCGGGGCACATTTGTCTGGTTAATACAGAGCGCCATGCAGCTCGGAGTGCTTACAGGTGCTCTCACCTTCGAGCTGGATACACAACCGAGATTTGACAAACTTGATCATACGGCTGCCCCAATTGCTCTGGGAGCAGCTAGCACGTTCAGTCCCATGTTCAGTCCTCGGACGAGAACGATTTTGTCTCCAACTGCAAGGTTTTCCTTTCTGAGAAACCTGTATTGAGTTTTCTTTGCAGTGTTGTTCTAGAGTAGAGTGGAGGACAGTCTTTCCCTTTGTTCATTTGTGCTACCAGTTGTGTTGAAGTCAATATTGTTGGTACTAAAACGCTCCTCTGCTGCAGGTCTTACATTTGGAGCCAAGTCCTACCTCCCTGGAACGCGGGAAGGCACAGTTGTGTTGTACCACCGTGACTGTTACCCATTTGGTGCCATTGGACCAGTGAAGTTTCTGTGGCGTGCCCCTGCTAACCAGAGTGGCATTGGCAATGCGAAAGGTGATCGCCAACTGTGGCTTTGGGTGCACCCCACCATTCACAGAAAAGTATCTGAGGAACTGGTGGCATTGTTTGGTCTTCGAAGGGTGCAAGCAATGCCCGCACATGCAGCGATAGTGAAAGTCCAAAGCAGTGGTGTTAGCGAAAAGTGTGAGAGTGGCATTCAAGTGTCCACTGTAGGAGCTACAGCTGGTGACTTTCAACATGTGAAGTGTGGAGACTTGGCGCCTGCGACAAACTATGAGTCAATGGGAGACGCAGAGGATAGCCCGATTACAAAGGAGAGAATCAAACCTAACCAGCCATCAGCGCAGTCAACAGTTTCTGCAGACAGGACAGAGTCTCAAAGGAAGGCATCGATGACCAGTTCCCACAGAGCGCAGAAACAGGAAAAGGTGGCGACAAAGAACCGTGCGAAGTCACCGAAAAGAAGGAAAGCCAAAGAAAAGAAGGCAGCCTTCACGGTTGCTGCTGCCAATGCAGAGTTGGAAAAAGACGATGCACCATCGGTTGCCGAGGTGTTGCAATTGCCTGTATACACAAACGGCTCGGTGACGATGGTGCAGCTCAAGGAACAGATGGTGAGGTTCTCGTTGACGGGGCCGCTTGCGACGGGAGTTGTGCTCAACACGTTCGTGCCATCCCTGCAAGCTTCATCACCAGAGACGGACGTGTGGTGGAACAAGCGGGCGGAGGAGAAGGAGGCACAGGAGGCAGCCTGGGAGAGGCTGCAAAGCGAAGGCGCCGAGTGCGAGTCGGCGCTGCTTCCCCGTGTCCTGGGGCGGACTGTGAGGGACCCGCGGATCCTTTTGCCGGCCTGCAAGACCAAGGTGACTGGCCACTGTGAGCACCCCATGACGCTGGCATCTAATTCTTTGATGGCAGATTTTGCGTTATCCAGAGTTAGGACTAAAAGTTGGATCAATTCTTGTCTAACGAAGTGTGCAGATGCCAGAATCGAACTGAAAATTTGGGTAGGTGTGTTGAACTGCATTTGGTATACGGCAGAAAAGTGATAAAATAAGAGCGCAGCACAGGCAACTTCTGTTATTTCGACCCTGACAATAACGACGAAGTTGATCGAATTATCTGGCAAGTCAAATTCAACAAGTGCAGCAAAAACGCCAAAACATACTGCTGATTCATTTGGCAGTATTTGCCGGATTCTGTGGCGTCCTTGCATCAAACGTGCGCCCACATTCTATGTGTCCAAAGTAGTAAACTAATATAGAAACATTAAAGTCCAAAACAGTAGAAATCCAGTACCCCTGTCACACTGAATGTTTTAATCAAGAAGAGGGGAGGTGAACCGGGGGGCCCAATTCCTATTAGTCATATCGTAAGAAGCTAACAAACACTGACACCAAGGTGGGATCATTCCCCACCTGTGCCAAGTTGTTTTTTCATCCATTAATTTATTGTTTCTTTATTTCATTTATTAAGCACAAGCAATTTCCCCTATGTTCTCCTTGGTGTCAGTGCTTGTTGGCTTTTATGACATGGATGTTTTAATGCCATTTGAACTGAATGGCATGAGCATCGAATGACATTATTCGGCTGTTACACAGCGATATTTAATGCCACTAGAATCGAATGAGTTTGATAAACTCATTCGGCTTCACACTCGAAGCAAATGTGTACTCTCTACCCCCGAGACAAGGTAAAATATGATATTGAGTGTTCGTAATTTGGGAAGCGTTCATGTAAAAAGGTAATTATTTTGCATGTTTGAAGGCATTTGTTCAATGAGAGGAAAGCTGTACGGTAGGTTGTCACAAAATGTTTTTACTCTCCACCTTAGTGGCGTCTGGTTGCCGTCGCTTTACTAGTCGGCCATACTGCAAACAAATGGGCACCTGTGTGCATGTACAAAGCAAGGTATGCAGCAACTAACTGCTTCACCTGCTGCAATAGAACATCACCGTTCAGCAGTGCCATGTCAGTCGTAGTGTTTGTGTTCAATTTGTCGGCTATGACTACTAAGCTGGCTAAGCCTTGTCCTGGCTTATTGTGACCAGAAATTCTGAAATAGAAGCTTTATATGCATGTTATTTCAGTGAAGTGACACTCCATATTTATTTAAAAATATATTGATTTACTTTTCAGACACTCGCACATACCTTCTACTTCCCAAATTTCTTGGCAGGATCGCTACATATTGATATCATGACCGGATGGCATTAATTTTTCATGTGTAGCACCACCATGGGTCGAATAGCATTCGTTGCACCGAATGTAATTCGAATCTAATGCCATTAAAGCTCCCAGTGTGACAGGGGTATAATGCGTGCCTGGTTTTTTTGGCAAAAGAAAAAAAAAAGATGTGTTGCACAATGATGGCTGGTTCCTAAAGCCAGCTTCGCCTCACGATTTTAGGTCAGCTTTGCCGCAATACGGTAGTGTTAGGCGGCAAAGCATACAAACGCAGCGAAGGCAGTTTTAGTGCGATTGAAGTGTGCAGGCAATTTTATATCTAATTTCTATTTTTAAAAAATGAAGCCGCGTGCTAGAATTGGATAAATACCGTCATCAGACATCGTGAGTTAACATTATTGCTTGAAAATCTTCTTGGGGCAGACCAAAAATAGGCGTTTTCGAAGGGTGATTTTTTTTTTTTTTTATGTGCGTTCAACGCACTCGCTGTCCCCTAAGCTTTGCAGAGACAGACTCTGCCACTAAAGGTGTAGCTATTGAGGACGCTATGGGGTCAAGTGCATGCATGCTGTCTGCTCAAGTTCGAATTATTCAGCGAAGGCGAATTTTAGGATTGAAATAACAAAAGCTTGAGTTCATTGAAATGCATGGCTGCTGGCCGGGACATTTGGTAGGGATCGAATTAACCGTAGCCAAATTTACGGAGGTCGACTGTACTACACGGGATGAGTGATGACTTGCAACATTTTATTCCAGAAAAAACACGACATATACGGTTAAACCACGATCTGATTAAGTCATTAAAATTGGGAATTCGCTTCATTGTATAAAAATTTTGTAATGAAATTCAAGATTTTATGTGAATAAGTACAGTACCTTTTTACATTTTTTTCACACGGAAAGTGCCACAACATTTTCCAAATTGGGGAATCGGAAAAAGCAGTTTTTAATGAGAAACAAAAAATCACTTTGTTGGATTTGAGAGTTGGCAGTGAAAGATTCAGTTTCATGATTTGTCTTCGCATTGGCTGTACGAAGCAAAGCCAGCCACACTTTCGTGTCCACTCTGCCCCCACAGCTTGCCCGCAGTCAGACTGGTGCTCTCTCATGAAAAGAGCCAGCAGCAGGGAGCGTATGCTTTGTCTGCTTCTCGCTTCAATGCGTCTTCAAAACTCTAAATAAACACTACCTCTTGTACTAAAGACCTGGGAAGTCAGCGCACCTGATCCCACGCCATGTCAGCATGTCCACTTTTTGCACACGCTGCAGATTACTTCTAAAACACTTCTAAAATGGTACAAGGAACATGATGCTGCTCCTCTGCAGTCGCTGGCTGTGGCATGGTGTGCGATTTGAGGATGGCATTCGTAAGCAGCCGCTTGTAATTAAGCCATGTGACCAGCTACATCCGCAGAAGTTTCTATTTATTGTGCGGTATTCCTTCGTGGTGGCAGTAAAATTTGTCGCGTCGCAATCTTGCATAAACACACTTTGTTATATTGAGACTCTAAGTACATGGTGTTCTATGGATACTAAGTTATAAAAAAAGTAGAATGCTTTGTTATACCAAGAATTTCATTATACTGGAGTTTGTTACGTCAAGGTTTAACTCCATTTTAATGCTGTATAATCTGTTTCAAACTTAGGCAACACTGCGGAAGATATGCAAATAGCACAGTCAGAGAAGTCTCACCCTATGTGGTTCGCAATGCAGTTGTTTTTTTTTATTTGTGAAGCCATCTAAGGAGTAACTACTTCATGTATTGCAAGTACAACTTGTGGACCTGATGTTGGTCAAATTGCATATTATTTGTGCACCATCATGTGTCCAGTATGTGCCAGGCTTTGTTTTGGACGCAAGTTCGGGCATTGTGATAAACGTTTGATAACGTTGATAAACGATTGTGAGAAACGTTTCAGTTTGCTTGTTCATTGTTAAATAGGTTTCAGATCTGGAATGCCTTCTATGTAACTGCGTCACATTTTGCAACGTAGAAGTATGAGGTCTAATTTTTACATTGAATTATACAATGCATGCTTATACAGTAAAAGCTCGTTAATTCGAATTCCGCAGGGACACTACAAAAATTCAAATTATACAAAATTCGAAATAATGAAAGCCAGTTAAAAATTGCTCAGTTAAGGCACATGTATTGTCTGACAGTTAAGGCGCATGTACAGTAAGTGCGCGCACATACACACTGCATCACGTTGGCGAGAATGACCTTCTACCGTTTGAAGCAATGGTGCAGCCAGTGTAACCGGACAGGGCCAACGCGGTCCGATGTTGAGATGGCTCTTGCTGCATCCGCGCATTTGTCACACCAACTGCACCGACCCACAATGCATGGTGTAAAAAGGTGCCCACACCATTTCGCCGATGATCGGAGACAGCTGTTCAAAGCGGTACGCAGGTCGGGGATTGTTCTGCGCATGCTCCGAAGAGAGCAGCGAACGGCACATGCGTCGAAATCCAGGGGGGACAGCATTTCAGCTGGTGCAGCGTTCTTTATTCTCTGAGCGCAGCACAAGCGATGCAACATGCCCATCCAGAAGTGACGCATGCCGAAAACGTCGGACTGTAAATGTGCCTTTGCACCGCCGATGCTTGCTGCAGGAACAACAACTGTGCTCTAAAGCCCAGACCACATGTGCGTTTGTGGATGCACGTAAGCTTGCATCCGCACGCCCACTGTCTGCACCCACGCATGCGCAGACAGTGCGGCACAGCTCGTATATGTCGAAATGCGGTGCGATCTCGGAGAACCACTCCTCTCTGTTATCGCGTGCTTGGGCTGCCTCGCATCGGCACACCTGGCTATGCAGCTACCGTGCAATACATGCAACTCCTAATGAAGAAGATTTATATGATGCAAGAAAGTGCTTAGTCTTTCCTTCTTGTGCTGATCTAACAGCTATAAAAATATAACAATTACGTTTATAGATATCAAAACACTTTGAAACACTGTCAGTAACAAAGTACGAAGTAGCATCCTCCAGGGCATCTATGAATGAAACCAGTGAGTGCACGCTGTCACACGTCTTTGTGTATGCAAACCACCATTCCTCGCGAGGCGTGGAAGGCACAAGGCATGTAGAGTGAGCTTGCATACGTGTGGTCTGGGCTTAAAGTCTTGCTCTCACACCACCAATGTCGCCATTGCTGTTTTGCAACAAGCATCAGCAGTGCAGCGTTCTAGTGACAGCAAGTTCTGTCCATGCCCGAGGGCTTACAATGCAGGCACTACTGCTTAAAGTTCTGCTGGTGAGCGTCTTTCTCCTTGAATTTCTCTCCACAGCAATAATTTCATGAAACTTCCACTCGCGTTGCCGCCAAATTGGACTGCCTCAAAGATGCTGGCAGTAGATTAAGTGTTGAGACGAGATTAGAGTCAGCTGACACAATGGTGGTTGGAGATCGTTGGTAGGGACCTTCATCCTGCAGTGCACATAACCAAGTAAATGATGATGATGTGCATCCAGTGTTTTTCCATGGTAAGTAGTGGGAGAAAGGACGTTAACCACCCCTTCTCTACTGGCCACCCTTCAAGGATGATTTCATTCGATCAAAATTTAGATTTTTTTTTTTTTTGCAATCCTCAAGTGTTCCATCTTTAATGATGTGGGGAAGTACTTTAAAAAAAAATGTGAAGTGGAAGCTGGGAAAATTGCAATTTCAACAATTGAAAATCTCAACAAAAATGAGATAGGAAATCAGGTTTAGCAGGTGCCATCGGATCGCAGATTGTGCAGCTTTCTGTTGACTCATCTTGGTACCGTCATAAAGAGAAGATATGGGAGCTTCAGATAGCCACAGTGCTGTATTTGGCTAGGTAAAAATGAAAACAAAAGAAACGATAAAAAGACAAAAAAAGAGTGTTGTGGTGCGTTACTTCTGCCATGTGTGCACCGGACGCACCCCTATGGACTGATGCAGATTTTAATTGCAGGTGCACATTTAACGCTCATTTTGATGGCGGTGAGCTATGCATTTATTTGTCCCTGTGACGTTCAGTGACCTCTGTAGGCTGGCTTGCATTTATTCCATTAATACGTCCAAAAGGCAAAATTGTTCGACACTCGATTGAGGACAGTGTAGCGATACTATTGGAAAAAAAAAGAAAAAAAAAGATTAGTTTCCTGCGTAGCCCTCCCTCTACTATTGTGTGTATTATGGCGACAAAGTTATGCAGTATAACATCCTGGCAGTTATACTGAGTTCCAGTGTAACAAAATGCACTGGTGCATCCTTCTGGCTCAGTTTGGTTCTTGCAGCACTGAACTGACCTTTTCAGACATGGTGTATTGTAGTAATAATTAGAATACTAATGAATTGCTTATGCAGGTCCGCCAGACAAACTCAACGGGCTGCCTCTGCTTCCACAGGCAAGTGATTCAGCATTGTGGGATCCACTTCTGCGCAACGCTGTGTCATCCCAGAAAATGTCTGAGGCTGAGCTCAACCGACTGAGATCGCAGAGCCCCAGGCCTGGTAAATGTGCACTTCATTCTTTTCTTAGTAAAAAAAAAGTGCTATGTATGATATTTTTATCAAAACTAGAAACAGAGTGCAAGTTTATTTTATATGACTACTTTTGATAATTTATGGCAGTAGTTGGCACTGGGCACCTACTTGAAAGTGGTGGTCCAACTGCGCCATTTGCGCCATTCTGCTACAATTCGACTTGCCTGCTCCTGGCTGCGCCCACTCAAGTGCCATTTGCGCCAACTGCGCAAAAGCGCGGTATTTTGCGGCAATGCAATGTTTTCAGTGGGGTTTGCGACTACAGTCAACGAACGATTTTCCGGACGCCCGACTTTTCGGACATGCCCAATGATCGGACGCCTTCGCGCCACTGCCATGGTACCGCACAATCAATGTATAAGAATGTCTCAAATTTCTGATGCAAAAACTCTTCGCCGTCCCATTTTCCGGACTTTTTCCATGATCGTAGATCCGAAACGGCATTAATCGAAGCCACCTCCGCCGCCATTTTTATTATCTCGCCGTTTAGAACAGGCGCTCGCGCACGCAGATCCACTGGCCGCCGCCCACTGCCGCGGCAACGCTGCGCTAGGCCACCGCAGCTAGGCCTACAGCTACTTCGACGTCCGCAACCAAGCTTCTTGCTGTTCGGTGCCTTGTTTTTCATTAAAGCAATTCGTCGATGTTAGCAATCGCGCCGACTCCGTCTTTGTAATCCTCCCCCATGGCTTCGAAGCTCGGAAAGCACGACGCGTTTAAATAATGCCGGCTTCTGAAAGTCAGCTTCTTCTTAATACAGCAGTGTTATGCGGTGAAGCGTACGCGAAATATTGTTGCGGTGAAGCATTGCAAAAGTGGAAGGGGCAATTATCACGGCACGCAGTATGTACTGTATTCCTTAATTACACATCCGTGCACTCGCTTCTCTGTCACAGTGCGAGCACCGATAAGCCTAGTAACTGTACTTTCAGGCCTTCAGAGCTATTTCGAACGTTTATGTGGTGATTTGAGCCCTTGGGGGCAGTAAAAGGCAGATTCGTTTTTCGGACGTTTTCACGGCCTCTAGGGAGTGCGAAAATCGGACGTTACGAATCAACTATACGAATAAATTTAACATTCAAATAATTCATTTCGCGACTCAATTATTTGCTTCTCTGTTTTTGCATATTAAATGAAATATTCGGCTGAGGCCGATGCATTGCACGTAGCCTAACCGGGGCACTCGGATGGTTTCAGGACAGGAAAGTCCGGGACAGAAACAGTTACGTGGCTGAACCACAATCTGATTATGAGGCACGCCTGTATTGGTACAAGGGTCGTCCCGGTCATCAACTCTAATCGAAACAATTCTTATACCCGACGCCGACAAAGGGAACGGCGACGAAAGCAGCGCTCATGTGCGAAGGTATAGGGCCAATTAGCCACTAGAAGGCACGGAGATCGTATCATATACGTGTTCATGCACGCGGATTCATGCGTTTGCACATGCAGTTCGGAACCTTCTGCCAATCTGCAAGCTTCTATGCGCGATTGCAGTAGCTGCCGGCTTCGACAGTTGTCAAAAACACGTACTACATGATCTCGGAACCGATCGCCGGTTAGCCACTCATACGAATATATTAGCGGCAAGCTTTCCGTGATGACTAGTGGAAAGCTTGCCGGTCAAATTGGCTAACAGCCAATTTTCGCCTTGGCACACTGCCTCGGCCTAGTTGGGCCTAATCGGTAGCGCTACGAATGGTCAGTCGGGTATAGGTGAGAAAAATTACGGTTTTGCGCCGAATCGACTGATACTTATTTGCGGATGCCACACGACACACGGGAAGGCGACAATCTGCCTCGCAACGAAAGCGAGTGTACCATCTTTGCGACATGGTGCACAACGGTACTCATTTTGGCACTGTTCATATACGCATAGTCTTGTAAAGCTTCTAGCATTGTTTTAGGCATACTAATACACATTTTGTGCGGTGCGGTAAAGTCAATCAAAGCACATCGGTCATTTGGAATGCACATAGGACATTGGCCATCACTTTTTGTCTTGTGCACGCATAACGGCGCAAATCGTTCTGGCGCATTCGTAATTTTGTGCTGCCGTTGGCTTTGTGTCTTGTGTCACTCTTCACTTACTGATTGCACAGTAATAACAAGCTTTGCCAAATGGCTACAGATTACTGCCGTACTACTCCAAATGCTCCAAAAACACAAATTTTTCTGCTCCATAACTGCTCCAGAATGACAATTTTCCTGCTCCAAAAATTGCTCCAAATCCTAAACTGGCTGGACCACCACTGTACTTCACTTATTTGGCAGTTTTGTTTGGGGAAGAAGTTCAATGTGAATATCCAGTGTTTTAGGAGTCTGCATTTTTGTTATTGCACTGTTTTCTTTGGTGTCTATGTGTCCATTTCGGTACGAGGCTCAGCTCGAGAAAAATGCGTAGTAAGCAATTATTGAAGACTGAAAATGTATGGGTGTGCAAATGTTAAGAAATTTGGAATACCATTGAATTATTGCAACCTTAAAATTCGTATTCAATTCTATAACTGCGTATTCGAAAATTTTCAAATATTCAATTTGATAGGAATATTTCAAACAAATCAAATATATTGATGGCTTGTGGTAGCATGGTCCTTAGCGTTCATTTCTATGTAATCTAAGAGTATGTGTTTGATTTTGTGCTGTTGGCGAAATTTTTTCTTTAAAGCACTCTCAGCCATTAGACAGCTAAGCCGTGCAGAAAAGACAGCGTCTCAGTAGTGAGGGGCAGAGAATTGCAGATAATGAAGGGCACTTATAGCGCAACGAAAGGGGATGGGGGGGGGGGGGGAAGGGCTGTGAAAGAGAATCTAAATGCAATAAGAATGCTCGTTTGGGAGTACAGATTCAATGGGCAGATCCTTAGCAGCAGTGCCTCGATCCTGAGCTTATTCTTTGACAGCAAATGCGATGAATAATGGCTAGCACAGGATCAAGTGCCTCCGAGTGCATGGGCACTGCACGCTAAAAGGCACAGGTTGGCGAGAACAGACAGCTAGTGAGAATTACTGAATTAACATGAGCCAAAGGGACAATCATTTAGTGTAATGGCTTACTAGTCTAATATTTTCCGTTGACAATGTGATTGCAATGTTCCAACATGCTAAAATAACCAAGCTTGCTAATAAATGCATGTGGATATCATTATTCGATTTGATATTTCAAGCAAAGTATCCTTATTCAATTCGAATGAGAAAATTTTGATATTTGTGCACCCATATAAAAATGTAAGTTAGGGCTTGCCAAACTGTTGCTCCTAAGAACACAACTAACTTCCAAATTATTATAAATAAAATCCCTGGTCTTGACGTAGATTTTGATATTGTTAGGTTATTATTTCGCCTGTTGTGTTGGGAAATCGTAGCTGATGCTTCTCTGCTGTCTCTAGCTTCGGGATGACAGGCCCCTCCTCTGGCCGTCATCCCCACATGGACAGCTAAAGGAAACTGTCCTGTGTTATTCAACCGTCTCGGTCCTTGTGTGTGGACCTTGGGGGTCAAGCGCACAGGAACAGAGGTAATTTCTGTGAGAATGAGACTGGCGGTAATATACCCATGTGTGTGTGGATGTGGCAGTACAATACGTGCCAACTCTCCCAAATTAGTCATAAAGTTTATGAATTTTGGCTTGCTACATGATTTTGTGAATGCTGTTAAGTTTTATGGAAAATAAGATGTTGAAAGGTGGGATGATGCAACATCTTAAAACAGTGTGCATAAAAGGGAAATTGTAATGATACATGCGCCATCCTCTTTGTGGCAGCCCAAGTAACCACATGCTGGTGAGGTAGTTGCCTTGAACAACGTTATTCATACAAGTTCCTAAAGCAAGCCAAATTAGCAACAGCAAACTGATTGTTATCTAGAAAGAGTGTGCTGCTCGTCACAATGTTGTTCCAAGTTTGCTGCAGTTTTGGAGTTTGCTGCATTCCAAGTTTGCTACATTTTGCATATTGTCACTGCATATTTTCACATTGTAGTGACGGTGAAAAAACTGTAAGTCACTAATTTAGCTCTTTATTAGGCGTACTTGTGCCCACAAAGACAACTGACATTCAGAGCACAACAAAGCTGTGAGCATGATTATTGATCACATAAACCTGACTCGCCCGAAGATTGCAGTGTTATCACTGATGCTTGCGTGCATTCTAGAATGTGCAACACCATTTGTGTCGTGCACACAATTAGACAAGGTTCAGTGACAACACAGACAACAGAGAGAATCAGCAACAACATGCGAAAAAGTTCCGATACACGAATGCAAGTCTTGCATTTTGTAACACTTGTTAGCTGGTGATAAACGATCACTGAAAAAAGACAAAGAAGTTCAGTGGAACCCCGATTATACCACTTTCTCGGGACCGCGAAAAAGCGTAGTAATATGCCGGCGTCGTAAAATCCGAACATAAGTTATGCCTATAAAAATACTACTTATTTCGCGTGACGGGTTTACGAGAAACTTCAATGTAAACTACTAACATACTCTGCAGGGCTTGGAAACCCAAATTACCAAAAAAGTAAATGCGATAAGAATTAATGCTGCAGTACAGGTACCAATCATGCTTTATTCAAACAAACCATTACGGCATTCCAGTGCCCACTGCCACGATTCCTGCCAGCCGGCGCGAACTTTAAAAAAAGTCTAAGTTTCTTTTGGACCTTGTTTGATCCGTGAACCAAGAGCTTTCGCTCAGGTTGGCCAACGTCCAAAAGGAGGTCCTCTGCGGCGTCGCGTGTACAGTTGAAGTTTCGGATGCCGTCTATTGCCATAGCACCTAGGCGAACGTGGTAGGCACAGACATGGCATCTGTGGCGTTGTCGTTGTCCTCGTCTGATGTCGCAGCAGTGTCGGCAATAGGCAAAGCCTTCTCGATGGCGTCATCTAGTGACACCTCGCCGCGGATCGCAACATTGTCGGCGGCCTCCACGTACTCGGCGAAGGTCGTGGTGAGGTTTAAACCCTCGAAATCGTCGTCGGCAAAGCCTGCATCGGCCTTGAGCGGCATTGAGGTTGTTGCGTCCAAAGCAGAGGAGGCAGTCTCTCGCTTAAAGCCACAGTGCTTGAATGAGTTAGCACAGAATAGTGTCGTCACACGCTCTTTACTACGCTTGCCACCATGACAGCTGTCACCCTTAAATGCAGGGGTTTGCTCGGGCTGCATATGGTAAAAAATACCACTCTAATCAGCGTTGAAAACGTCGCAGGGCTTGTATGCAGCAATCATCTCTGGCAGCGACTCTTTCCACTCGTTCACCGTCTAAACGTCCACAGAAGTGCTTTCCCCGCAGGAGTGGCTGTACACAATCCTGTTTTGTTTTTTAAAGCGATCCAGCCACCCATTCGATGCCTGAAAGTCGTCGATGCCCAGATGCAATGCCACAAGTTCCGCCTTTTCTTTTAGAATAGCACCATCAACGTTGATTGCAGAGCTCCGTGTTTGATGCAGCCACTTGACAAGAACTTTTTCTAACTTCTCATGCTGTCCTCCTTTTGCCGCTTTGCACTTGAGCCCAAATTTGTTGGCATTCTGCAATATCACTGCTTTGTTAGCCACGATAGTCTTAAGTGAAGATTCGGGTATCTTAGGGTCCCGGGCAATGCTGGCTTTCGTGGCTCCATGCCGCTTTTCCGCTTTCTTGATAATATTCAGCTTATCGCCGAGCAACAGAACTGTCTGCTTTCTGGACATCGTGCGTTGCGTTGCTCCACACAACTCGAAAACCTCCGCTGAACGCTGGTCGCTAGGTCTATGACGAAGGACACGTGTGATAAACCTAGGCCTCTCCGCGCAACCTTGTTGGCGATCTGCTGCTGAGAAACTGGAAGGAGAGAAATGCTTCCCCAACGCGATGAGAGGTGACACCGCTGAGAAGAGAGGGAGAAAGTGATTGTGGAGAACAAAAGGCGCTATTTTAGCACAGCGGGTGTCGCAGGTGGCTGCTGGTGGGGGGGGGGGTAGAGAAACGCTTCCCCAACTCGATGAGAGGTGACACCATCGAGATGAGAGGGAGAAAGTGGGCGAGGAAAGAGATCCGCGGCACTTTTCTTTTGTCCGCCGTTCCGTCCCGCGCTTTGCAAGGGTCGTACAACGCGGGTCAGGCGTAAAATTCCGTCTGATATCCGGGATTTTTAATGCATTGCTTCTATAGGGACTTCGCCGGGACTGCGCTAATCCGTCATAAAAACCGGGGGATGTATAACCGGGGTTCCACTGTACATACAGAATTTGCTTGTGAAGAAGAACTAGCCATTGCTTGTCATTATAATTTATAACCGCATTGCTAAATTGCAGCTTTCAAATTGAAACTGCTTTTCTTTTTCTCCTTTCTTTTTTCAGAAGCTTAAAAAGACAAAACCTAAGCAAAACAGGACATTTAGTTTTGGCACCATGCTTGCACTTTCCTGTGATCATGTATCATTCAGTCAATTTTGAAGTGCTCAGACAAAAGATTGGCTCTCAATCTGTGGTGCACCATTATAGATAATTTCTAATTGAAGTCTGACAGTGCAGGCTGAAAGTCAGGGGCGGCATTCTCTGTTGTTCACTTTTGGGGGTTGTGCAGTCACTTTCGTGAGATTTCACTTCACCAACTCCGTACAGCCACCTTAAATGTAACAGTGACCATCTAGTGTTGGCACTCACCAATGCAGTGGCTGTAGAAGGACTGAGAACTAAGGGTACACGAGGCATCAAAGCGCCAAGCGGCATGTAAGAAGAGATGGGTAGATTTAGAGGGGCTACAAATAAAGATGACTTGCTCTAGCAAATATTCGGTACAGAAACTGAAACCCCGCACAAAAGTTTGGCTGGTTGACTCGCGTGTATGACGATTGGTAGTTTAAACGGCATAGTGTAATAGATGGGTGCCACAGCACTTACCTACGCAGGTTGGTTTGCTTTTGTTCTGCCCCTTATCCTGAATAATAATGTGCAACAAGCACCTTGACGCGTATGACGCACACTGCTGTTTTGCATCCGGGCAGCATGAGCCTTTAAGGTTATCGTTGCGATCAGTTTACTGAAGACTTTTCTGCAGTGTGAGTGACTAGCAACATTAGTGTGCAAAAAAATAAGTAATCTCCAGGCCTTGAGAGAAGCAAATCTTTGAATTTCCACTGTGAATTTCCACTGTGAATATGTCCAAGATAAGGTTCTGATTGGCATATTTTATCATTCGAATCATCAATATATCAAACTATTTTGTGATCCTTGTTCAGTTCGATATGTCCGGTTTCAACTGTATTACCAATTTACGAAAAGTAAAATTTTATTGGTGTTGCTTTCTTGTGGCTGTTTTAGTATTTTTCTGAAGGACCTACACTTTTTTGGTGTCTGCCAGATGCAACTGCTGTGATTTTTGCAGGCATGCTACTTGAGCTGGGAGACACTGAATCTAGGATACCCATCGTGGCTATTCGGAAGGAAGGTTCCCGAACCAATTTAGGTTTGTCTCTCGGATTATCTTATCTCTTGGTCTTGTAATGCCTTGTCACAAGCAGACGTGCCCCCTTCTGATTTCCTTTTCACCTTTCGTAGAGATATGATTGGTGATAACATTCTCGTCACTTCTGGTGAATAGCATCAGGAGATCGAGGCACATATTTAGCAAACGGAACACTAGCTGAGATATTAGCTGAAGTTCTGAGTGTACTATTCACACAGAATACACTGGAATCTTAATAAACGGAAATAGCTTAAACGGAACTGCCACTTAAACAGAACACCGATGTCATGCTTGGTTGGTTTTGTATTGACGGAGTGCTAAACGCTTTATCTCCTGATAATCAGAACTCTTGGTTAACGGAACCGATATCCCTCATGCCTTGAGGTTCCGTTTAAAGAGCGTCCACTGTAAATCATTCAGTTTAGGCCTAACTAATACGCATACTTCTTTTTCCGCCAACTTCAGTTTGTGTTAGATTGCTGTGGTTTGACTCTGTGCCTAGATCAGAGTTTACACCACCTTTAGCAACCAAATACTTAGCGGCGTGACGTCACAGCCTCAAGTAAATGCGCGTACAGTATTGGATGTTCTAGCGTAACATTTCCTGTCGTGTTTCATTCTGTGTGAGCATAGTTGCAATGTGGTGTGGTAGCTCATATTTTCCTGCCTGGGTCAAAATGTTCCGCTGGTGTTGTGCCACGGGCAGTTGCTGCCACGGCTGTTGTTGATGCTCCCTTACTTCATGGACACGACGTTAGCCTGGACAGCTAAAGAAAACAGAGGAAGCCTGTGTTATTCAACCATTTCTGCACTTGCACATGTGCTCTAAGGGTCAAGCGCACAGGCACACTCTGGATTTGTTTGGTTTCTTTCTTTGCTTATACAGTAGAACCCCGCTGTTACGTTCCTCACTGCTGCGTTTTCCCGGCTGCTACGTCGTTTTCATCCGGTCCCGGCATAGCTTCCATAGGATCCAATGTATAAGGAACCCCGCTGTTACGTCGTAGCTGTGAAAACGTTCCCGCATGATACGTCGCAACTTAGCCCCCCGAACCCGCCTGGGCTAAAGTAGGCAACGCGCTCCAACCGCCATTTTGGCTTTTGACAAGTTTTGGCTGGGCTTGGCTATGGAACTGGCTGCAAGAAGCCGCACGCCAGTTCGAGATGCCGCCATCGAATTGGCGTGCGGCTTCTTGCAGCCAGCTCCATAGCCAAGCCCGGCCAAAGCTCGCCAAAAGCCAAAATGGCGGTCACATACGACGACTACGTCGCCGTGGATGTTGTTGTCGGGACGTCAGAGTGTCAGAGCATCGCCGAGATCGTTGGGATCTCGGTCGCGAGTGAAGTCGCAGACTGCGATGCACGAGCCGCATGATGCCGGGGAGTTGCCAAATCGTAGCTTTCGAAAAGCCGTTGCGGCTCTGGACCTCCTCCGCAGGTACGTCGCACCTCACAGCGACGCTGACAGCAATGCGGCCTTCCAGGCTAGTGAGAAACGTGTGGTGATTTCTAGCGACCGAAAGAAACGGCAAGCCACAATTCTGGACTTTTTTTTAGGTCCTAAGCGCACTCTGTGGAAATAAATTGTCTATAGTTGAAGCTGCACTTTTTTTCATTCATTTTCGGAGCTTTCCTCACTGTTGCGTTTTCCCGGCTGTTACGTTTTTTTTCCCCGGTCCGGTGAAAAACGTATGAACGGGGTTCCACTGTACAGCAAAGCTCTTCTTTCAACTATAGTCGCTGGCCAATTTTTTGTAAACAGGCAGGGCTGCAAAAATGTCCATTTAAAACTGCAAAAATGGCAGTTGTAAAAGCGAATTGCCGTTTCGTAAAAGAAATTTTGTTAGTTCTTAGAATGCCACCACAATGGAAAACTTCTTTACAGACTTTTGCTCAGTGTTGTGCATAAGTAAAATAATATCTATACAGTAGAACTCCGCTGTTACGTTCCTCACTGCTGCGTTTTCCTGACTGCTATGTCGTTTTCGTCCGGTCCCGGCATAGCTTCCATAGGATCCAATGTATAAGGAACCCCGCTGTTACGTAGCAGCTGTGAAAACATTCCCGCATGATACGTCGCAACTTAGCATCCCGAACCCGCCTGGGTACAGTGTTCTAGAAGGAGGTAGTGCACTCACATGGTGGCGGCGCTTGATGCACTTCGTGTCGCCGCCGACAGGTGGCGCGGTTCGCAGCGTCACCTGAAACTCACTGCCATGTCGGAGTAGAACGGGTACCGCGCATTGCTGCAGTTCCCGAAAGAAATGCAACACTCACGATGTGCAATGCGCGATACTTGTTCTGGTGCGTCTTATCAGTGTACAGAGAAAATAATTACCGCCGCTGTGGCTGATCTACGGAGCGTAGGCGATGTCTTGTACCGAAAGCGCGGATGAACGCGCCTGGCTATTAACGCATATACAGGGCGCGAAGCAACGGACGATCCTCTTTTATTTCCTGCTATTAAAATGTGCAATGTGGTTTCGCTAATGCAGCAGTCATATTGGACAGAATTTTAGCATTGCCTTTTTTTTTTCGTAATCGCTGGCCTGCAGCGGGAATGCGCGCTACAAAGTAAAATTTTTTCCACGACACTTAACATTAGATAATCGCTTTTTCAAGTGTTAAGCTCATGATTTATATGCATGACATCGTTCGCACTGTTAACACGACACAGCATATAGAAAGGAAATACAAAATCCAGGTACATTTATGCAATGTTTATTTACAAAGAAACGAGGAAGGAATGTGAACCAGAAAAATCAGGCTCAAGAAGGCTGAATGTTTATAAGTGGAGATGTTTACAAATTGATATAAACATGCACCTGCAGACTCGCCTCAGGAAGTTTTCGCGATCTTCCTGTGCATGACTGTTTTTCTTCTCTCGTGTTTTTCCGAGTTAATGCCCTTTGTAAAAAAAATGGAACTGCGTTGTAATATAAAAGCTTATTACATTCTTGGTGAGTTCGGCTGAATGCTCACTGCAACCAATTTTGTGCGAGCACTTTGCTTTCACCAGACTAAGCACATCCAAGATGCTATCAGCATGTAGTTGTTTTTTGCTGAAGCATTCAGTAAACATGTCTTCAAGCATTTTTACAAACGAAAAAAGTGTTCCACGTGGGTAGAGAAGCCCGCCTCTATCCCTGTGCAGTGTCAACGCAGCAAGCCCAGGATTCTCATCTTCGGACGACACGGTTAGCGCATTCATGCAGTCCTGGCAGTTGGTTTTCATTACGCACTTTCGTGCGACATATCCAGACACATAGTAAGTTATCCGAGAGTCGCTCCTCTCTATGTGCTGGTCGTGATCGACCGAAGACAACACTACTTCGGCGCCTGGTAAATTCCCCGAAACAATGAGAGCATCTACCTGGTCCCACAAGTTGTTGCTGGGAGAGCAACTTGCGCTGCTCTGCTGTGTGTTTAGCAAGGCAGCTACCGCACATAGATCCGCATTACCATATCTCACGGTTTTCACTAAACTGTAAAAAGACATGCAGTTCACCGTAATGAGAAATTGGGTGAACAAAGACGCCTTTGGTGCATCCTTCGCACGACTGTATCCAGTCCGGCACCCGGGCGCGAAACAGTAATTTCGACGGCGGCCAGGCATTCTCACGCACACATACTGCACATTGAGCCAAGCACCAAGCACAGCACAGGCACAGAGAGATATTGCCATGCATACAACGCCGGTGGTATTTGCAGTCGAGCGCCGACAACGCCGAACCAAGCGAGCTGTACCGAGCGCACCACCGCAACCGCAACACGAGGCAAGAGAAGTTTTTCAGGTGAAACATGCGTCAGCGCCCCTGGCGGGCATGCGGGAAGTCGACGCTGAGTGCGCCGCGGCGGAGCGGCGCAGGGATACGACAGTGAGCCCACTGCCCCCTTCTAGAACACTGTACGCCTGGGCTAAAGTAGGCAACGCGCTCCAACCGCCATTTTGGCTTTTGACGAATTTTGGCTGGGCTTGGCTATGGAACTGGCTGCAAGAAGCCACATGCCAGTTCGAGAGGCCGCCACTAGGTGGCCATTCGTGAAAAAGGCTCTTACTATCATCACTGTGATTACGGTCCCCGCATGGTTGTTGGACGGGTCGACTCACGGAGGAAGGAAACTCAGGAGAGGCCCTGACGTCACTCTTTGGGAAGCTAAAGTGAAGCTGGAAGTTGGCGTTGCTCGTGGCGTTGCTCCGCCTATCGGGCCAGCTCTCCTCTCTTGTTTACATTTCTCGCGAAACCACACCGCGCTGCATGCAACCAGGCTGCTCGGACGCGGGCGCTCCGCAGCAATACTAAACAATCGTTAGCATGATTACGCCAAAGAGGGCAAAATTTCCCGCGGATATTCCTTCGTCCATTGCCATTGCCGTGGCGCGGTGACGACGAGAAGCACTAGCCGCATGATGCCGGGGAGTTGCCAAATCCTAGCTTTGGAGAAGCCGTCGCGGCTGTGGACCTCCTCCGCATGTACGTCGCACCTCACAGCGACGCTGACAGCAATGCAGCCTTCCAGGCTATTGAGAAACGTGGTGATTTCTAGCGAGCGAAAGAAACGACAAGCCACCATTCTGGACTTTTTTAAGTCTTAGGCACACTCTGTGGAAATAAATTCTCTATAGTTGACGCTGCACTTTTTTCATTCATTCGGAGCTTTTCTCACTGTTGCGTTTTCCCGGCTGTTACGTTTTTTTTCCCCGGTCCGGTGAAAAATGTATGAACGGGGTTCCACTGTAGTTGAAATCTTCTGATGGTCGAGGTTACGGGTGTGTTTTGTATTCTCCCAACATGCAGCCCTGTGTGCTCTGCACACAGGGCTGCACGTTCAGACTTTGACCGATCTGTGAATCTGAGTGAGCCTGGCTGAGTGAAATTTTGGTGGGAATCAGTCCGAGCTAGCCGTAAGCTAAAGATATATTTTGTGAGTGAGTCCGAGTTAGTTTATTTCGCTGACCTAAGGAAAAAACATCGCTAAAGTCACGGTGGTGGGGACAATAAAAATAATAAAAAATATGCAGATCCCATGCACTGTGGGAATTGATGTAAGTGAAACTTTGACTGCTGTTTGCGTTCATTAACATTATTTGGCGGTGATATACTGATGGCATATGACAGTTGTGACGGGATGTGAAATGTTACCTTGCCTGCTTCACTCGAGCGGCACTAAGTGCACACTTCGGCGCCATTCTGGGTTGTAGGGTTGTAGCTCACAAAACTGCCTCATTTCTCTCTCTCTCTCTCTAATGTTCTCCCCACCTCCTCCCTCTACCGTCATCGCGGGTGAGCATGGAGGTGAGCGCAGCAGCTCCTGCACAGCATTTGATAGGGGTCACGCCTAGTTACGGCGTCCAGAGGGTGTTGTGCAGATGCGATGTGGCGTAAATCTTGACACAAGCTTCTCTGGTCATCTTTCCTTTGTGCCACACTCCTGTTATGTACTAACGCAATAGCGTTAAGGGCCCCGTGTTGCAGAAAATACGGTGTCGACGCTGCAGGCGTCGCAATAATCATTCTGAACCACAACCATGCAGGCCCTCCACGTGGTGCATACATTGTCTTAAGTTCTTTACACCATCATTCATGTTGTCATCCGGCTCTGCACCACACCGCGCCTCCCAACCCCCCCCCCCCCCCCTCCTCTCCCGAACGCGTGCCACCAGTTTTACGTCCGTCCCTTTGCAGCACCAGCAATGCAAGTTGGCACACCTTAGTCCAGACTCATGGTGCCAAGCCTCAAACCTCCCTGCCTTCTTGTATTGCCTCCGCTTTGCGTTTTGCTCCTATTCGTGCCATGCAGAACGCGGGAGGCAGGTTTGGAAGGGAAGGGTGGGAAGGCTTGCTGTGAAGCTCAATATACTCCGGCACATGCGAGTAGTGTATGCTGTGTGAGTGTTTCCTTTGACTTTTGTGGCCAAGGGCAGAGAAGGCTATATGCAGAAAAAGCTTGTTAATTCGCATTCCGCAGGGATGCTATAAAAATTTGAATTATACAGAATTCGTACTAATGAAAGTCAGAGAAAAAAATAGCTCAGTTAAGGTGCGTATATAGTCCGACGTGGCATGAACACGCACGCGCTACGTCGCGTTGGCGTGAACAATGTCTATACTTCGAATCACTGGCGCAGCCAACGTAACCGGATGCGGCCAACGTGGTCCGACATGCCCGACATCCATCCATGCGTTCGTCACGCTGACTGGCGTGGAGAAAAACAATTTTCACAGTTTCGCCTGAAAAGTGAAGCATTGATTGCGACAGCAAATTGATAGATAGCTATACTAAGTAAAGATAGTTTTATCAGCTGTATAAAGTTGTAAACATTCGCTTACTAACTAAATTAACAAGCACGGTGTCACATGCGCACAGGTAAGCATGAACACATCTCGCTCGATGACTACGGAAACTCACTAAAGAACACGAGTGAGGAAACGTGGCAATAGCAACAAGCAAATTGACCTTCATACAGCTTTCACTTCAGTGCGAACAAAACGTAGAAAGCTAGTCACATATGAACCTACTGACACTAAGCGCACTATGCAAACATCGGAGATCGCTTTGAAGATGAGGCCCATGCGGGTGCGCATTTTGGCCATGTCGCAGATCGCTTTCAATATACGGCGCCCGCATGGCTGTGCCCTAAGCAGCAGCCACTAGAAAAGAATGTCCCCCCTCCCTCCCTCCCTCCCTCGTTTTACCCCCGTGCCTCACTCGCGCATGCGAGATTGAGCCAAGTTTGCAGGCTCACCCTCTCACACTTTTCTCGTACACAAAAAACGTGGCATACTGCGATGGTGTTATCGTCCTTGCTGCTGATGGAAAAAGCAAAGCTGTGTGGCCTGTACTGGATGGGGACAGTGCTGTACTAGCACTCTCCCAATCTACAATGGTGCGGAGTTCGAATTATCGGTGTCAGTGCTTATTTCAGTGTGAATTAGCGGGATGTGTTACATATTGCGTTCAGTGCATTGTTGGAGCGACCGCAGCGGCTACTTCGAATTATCTGAAATTTCAAATTAACGAGTTGTGAATTAACAAGCTTTTACTGTAGACGCTATGGTGCTGTGGGATACAGTATTGAAAGAAGTAAGCGATATCAAAGGAGTGCGAGTTTCTAGAGTTTTGGTGTTTGGTCAGCTGAGCTATCATTCCCGTTCAGTGCTTGTTCGATTCCTTCCTTAATTTGTCTCGAATGAACGTAGTACCATAGGCACTTTTGCTTTCGAGCAAATGCAGTGATAGCTGGCATTCAGTGCAACTGACTGACATCACCACATTGCTCGTTTTCTGGTCTGGCAGTGAAATTTCTACAATTAGTGGTACTCCTGTTGCTTCTGCAGAGCAACTGGATTTTCCTAATGGTCAGTGGCCAGCTCAACCTTCGAGAGCAACGAGGTGAGCTGGAGTGAGCAGCAGTGCTCTTGTGAATCGTACTTCAGTTGAATGTTGGCCATGTGGCTTTCCTGTGGACAGTTCAGTACCGCGAAGCACAGAAAAAAACAACTATATTAGGGAGCATGACTAATCTCCTCAAGCTCTGCTACTTTCTCTCCGGAGCCTATTTGCACAGCGATTCTTGAGGACTAGGCCTTTTCGGGTTGCCGGGTCTTTTCGAGACACTTTTTGGAACATTGTAACTCTTAGTGGTGCCCTCTTCACAATCGATCCTCATCACATGCTCTACGGTCTATTCTTTTTGAACACTCTGCTCGCGCTCAGCAGCTAGAAATGAACACTTGCACATCACTTGTGAGGGCCTATTTCCCATAAGCCTTTCCTTTATATTTTTGTGATTAGGCTTCAGGATTGTCACAAGACGCTCCCTCCTGGTCCTTTTTGTTCCTTGGTGTTTCACGGTCGTGTTCAGCTCGGTTGACAACAAATATGGATGTTAGTAGTGTAGTGTCACTGCTGGAGCTGTACATCTGCACTTATGGCATGTAGTATCAGCCAAAAATACTGTTCGCTTTGTGAACAGAGCAGACTTGCAAAAGCCAGCATTTACTGTAAAAACCCGCATATAGTACGAGGTGAAATTTTTGGAATGCATAATGGAAAAAAATGTTTTATCCGTGTATAATACGAGTTAGGAAAACTCGAGGAAGACATTTTCTTAAATTGCACTCCGGACTTCAATCGCTGTCTTCCTCAGCTGCGCTCTCTTCAGATAGTTCCTTGTCGGACATGTCTTCCCAGAGGTACTCATCCTCTGTGCCATTGAGCACGTTCAAGCTGCTGCACATCTTGAATGCGCGGCGCACGAGGTCCTCTGGTATGCTGGCCCATGCGTCCACAATCCACTTGCATAGCGTGGCTGGTGAAGCCCGCTTCAGCCGCCCGATCGGCATCACTGCAGGCTCACTTGAGTGCATCCAATCTGCGTAACACCGCTTGACCGCGTCCTTGAACGGCTTGTCCCCCAAACATCTAAAGGCTGCAGCTGCGACATCCCACCCGGGATAACGACGAGTTCAGTGCTGGATTCACGCAACAGCGTCTTCATTGAGTCGGCCAAATGGCAACAAAATGCGTCCAGCATGAGGATGGACGAGAACGACAACAATGCGCCGGGCCGCCTACACCAGACTGACTTTATACAGTCGAGCACAAGTTTCTCATTCATCCAGCCTTTCTCATGGCATCTCACGACCACATTTTTTGGCAGCTCCTCACCTTTAGGCACTGTCTTATGCTTGAAGGCAACATAAAGCGAGAGCTTGTGTCCGTCTGCCAGGCACGACATCACAGTAACTCGCGTTTTCTCGTTGCCAGTGGATCGGACATAAACTTGTTTAGAGCCCTTTTTGTGCACGGTGAGGGGCGATGGCATGTCCCGATAAACCGGCATTTGGTCCGCATTGCCGATTTGCCTTAGCTGGAAGTTCTTGGACTTGCACAGCGAAATAATGTGGTGCTAGAAAGCCACAAGCAGATCTTCGAACAATTTGGGCAGCTTTTGCAAAATCGAACTTCGGCGGCATAAGTAAAATCCAGCACGGCATATGTAGCAATAAATCCAGTGCTTGCTCGCTTTGAAGGCGGAGCTCGGTAGCCCTTTTTCTCTTGCAAGCTCGTTAGCTTTTGCCTGCATAAGCTCCATGCTCACAGCTAGATGCGTGGCTTGATGTTGGCATACGAACTCCGTCAGGGCAAGTTCGATTTCTGGGAATGTCCCACTCTTCGGGCCGTGAATACTTTCCTCATTGACGCCAAACTGCCTCCTGGCCACACTGTTGCCGATGTCCTGTGTGGCTAAAATAGCCTTTCTCTTGAAAGCAACTGAGTACTGTTTTTGTGGTCCAGGCATCTTGGTCCTTCAATGTGGAATAAAATAGATGCACTTTGGAAGCGTGGTTTGTAGGTGTGCTGCTAGGGTGCGCACTCAACAATAAAGAAACGATGCTGTAGTCTCGCAGCAAGAATGAGGCCAAGCCGCAGCCACACAGCAATACAGTCAACGACCGATTTTTCGGACCCTCTAGGGGATGTAAAAACGTCCGAAAATTCAGGCAGTCCGAAAAAATGAATACATGCAAAAAACTGACTTTTTTTCTTTTTTTCTCGGATCTAGAGGTAAAGGGCGAAGTACCAGGCTTCCGAAACCCGGAGTGAAGTGGCTATAAAAAGAGGCGTTCAAAAACTCTGTATATAGCCGACTGCCGGTTTATTATGTAGTGCATGTGCATCGTCGGGCAGCCGGTGTTATTGCTGCAGTGGCTTGAAGAACTTGATTGTTGTTTGGACGGCGTTCCGGTTGCATGCGTTCATATTCGCCTCGATCTGAGCAAGGGTCGCGTCAGCACTGTACACCGATGAAAGAGTCAACAGTGCTCGCATCAACTCGGCGCAGGCATTGGCTCCTCATTTTCAACATCGGTGTCTTCTGAATCCCCCACAACCTGACGGACTATTTCCTCGTCAGTCAGTTCTGCGCAGAAGTCGAGCTCATTGTCAGCGTCAACAAACTGTTCAAAAGTTATTTCCGCGGGTATGGAAACCCCTGCAGAGCGGAGCCGATGCCAAACTCCTTGCTCACGTCAGCCACCTGTCGGCCGCTCACGACTTGCTTAATAATGGCGGCTTTCTTCTCCATCGTTAACCGACGGTGCTGCTTTCCGCGCTTCGATGCCATCGGCGAGGACGAAGATGGAGTGGGGGCCATCGAAGGCAAGCAAAATCCTCAAGTTGCAAACAGTGGAGTTCGCTGACGAGCATCGAAGCACCTAGGATTAGCGTCGCAGAACACACTTGACACAACAGCACAACCACACACCACGCTAGCCAAAACGTGGCTAGCCACCATAACGTGGCCTGCACAAACAAACGAAATGGCGCCGCTCCGGAAACTCCGCCGGAGGCGGAAGTGCGGCAATAACATAGCCAGCGTGGCCAGACCAAATCGGTGTGTGACAGCTGGATTCGGCTAGTTGTGGTTCAAAGCGGTGATATGCTTCGGCTGCAACTCGATTTCCTTCGCAAGGGTGCTGCGCGAGGAGCCAAAGGACCTTCCATTGCGTCAAAAAGTCCGGAAAATTGGACGGCGGGGGGGTTCGAGCATCCGAAACTTCAGATGTCCTTATACATTGATTCTATGGGACTCGTGGCGGTGCCGCGAAGACGTCCGAAATATCGGGCATGTCCGAAAATTTGGGCGTCCGAAAATTCAATCGTTGACTGTAATGAAGTCAAGCCATAGCCACGCAGTAATAACGAAACCGAAACTTCTAGCCCAAATTTCTGACTAAAATTTTTGTTCGGATCCGCATATAGTACAAGGCAAAAATTTTTGGATGCTAATAATAGGGAAAAACTCGTATTATACGCGGGTTTTTACAGTGGCGCAATGTCTGACAACACAAAAAAGCAAAACAGTGATTCGTACCTTTGATATTGTGAATCATAGTTAAAAATTCGCATTAATTAAAGTGAAGTTTTCTTTGTGCACAATTTTAGCAGCATCTACTTTTGTTTATCAGGTCGGCATTTGTACTGCTGAGTTCCAGAAAGAAAAGACCCAGTGCTACTCTGAGCAGCAAAAAACGCAAGCATGGGCTGCATGCGTGCAGAAACACACATATAAGCATTTCCATGTTTTTTTAAACATCCCTTTAGCACATTTTAACCTTAGGCGAAATACTTTCAGCACTGCTAAAATTGTGTGAAAATCGTGTAAGGACCACACTATTTTTCCAGATTCTAGGGTCTATTTCCAGGGCGTGGCCCACACTCGGTGCGAAATTTTTTTTTTTTTTTTAAGTGAAAACAACGCACCATTTAGCATATGAAGGACATGCCTTGCTAGATTTTGTCATCTATGCTCAGTCATCATCACTCGCCAATTCCTCCGACTCCAAACTTGTGCTGTGCTCCAGTGCATGGTCATCCCAAAAGAAGTCTTCGGCACTGTCCAAGTTGTTCAAAATTTCGCTTCCCTTGAAACTTTAGGAGGCAATGTCTGTTGACACTTCCACAAGGACAGGATCCAGCCAAGCACAGTCACGAGCAGCGGCCTTTTGAGCCTCCCAGTCGGGGTCAGCTTGCAGCTGCCACATGCTATCCAATTCGAGTACTGCATTCGGAACTCAACCTTAATAGGCCAGTTTATGCTGATGTCCATTGGTTGCAACTTACCTGTGAGTCCGCTCAACATAACAGCCATCCCTGCGAATACAGTGCAGCTCGTCTTTAACATTATTATCTGCAAATTACTGCGGAAGCTGTCCGAGACAAGAATAGACCTGGCCGGTTCTGCCAAACGCCAGTCAAGAACAAGTTCATCATCCATCCAGCCCTTTTCTTGGGCTCGAACTTTGATTCCCCTGGGGAGGGGGGGGGGAATTCACTGATGATTGCGTTGCTCCCTAATGTGAAATTCGAGCGCAGCTTTATAGGTGCTTTCGTTTCGGAATATATTGGCTGGTGCAGACAATCTGTCTCATGCAGCATGTTGCAAACGGAGTGAAGTGTGGCGCAACTGCCCCGCTAATCTGGAGATTGTGAGAGCCAGTGCGTGGGTGACACATAGACGTGATTCTCAGCAGCCGCCGCCACCAGACCTCCCAGACTACGCGCGCTACTCTGGCGCCGTCTCGTAGCCATCGTTGCCACACTACGCTTTTCTTCTCACGCTTTCGCCGTATCCTCCTCCGCCTTTCCTCTGCACTCTCCTCCGCTTTCCTCCTCATGCCTTTCATCCCCTGCAGCACTCCGTGTTCATTTTCATCTTTTGCTGTGCTCGTTTGCTTGGTTACATAACTGCTTGCCGTAGGAGGGGGCGCCTAAGAGCTGTGCTCTAAAGGACGCAAATGGCATATGAAAAGCCAGACAGTGAACAATGCACGCATGTATTCACCTGCAGTAAGCAGCTAAATGACACACCATTGACAGCCTCAAAAGCCGGAACTGGTGTTGCTGATGCGGATAGCCAATATGGACATAACTGCGAGTCGGCCTAGTTGGAACAGATTCATTTTTTAAAACTTTTTGTGTGCAAACAATATGGACAGTGTAACAGTGTAATTAACAATGTAATTACCGTAAAAACCGGACTATAGGTCGGACGGGAATGTAGGTCGATCCGCCAACTAACGAATTCTAAAAATGAAAAAAATCTTTTTCAATGGCGAAAATACCGAAAAACACCCTTACCTTGAAACAAATGTGACTCATGCACAATTGTTACAGTATTTATTTAAATGCTGCTCGCATGTGGACCTGGCCAAGTTTTTAACAGTATCGCTCGACCATTGACCCACGTGCTTGTCAGCACCTTATTTTAGGGGGGACGCGGCTTTCGCATCACGAAATAGGACTGAAAAACCGATTTTTCGAAAATCACATTTTCAGTTTTTATAACCCTTTCTCTACCTGATTCCAATATGTCTTCCCTGAAAACCGCTTAGAAGTGCTTTAAAAAAATTTTTGTATCAGCCACGGCGACGAGAAGTTTTGTGGAAATCTCAAAAAGACGGTGTTTTTCAAGCCACGATACCTCCGTAACGGCGCAACCGAGCACCGCCATCTTGTTCGCAACAGAAAGAGTATTTCTTAAGCTTCAAATCTGCCGCCTTCCCGGCCTCCCCTGAGCGAGAACAAACGCAGAAAAAGCTAAAGTTTCGAGGTCTCACGGAGGTTCCTGATTGGCGGCGCGCGCTATGTGACAGCGGCGCGCGGCCCCGTTGGTCTCCGGAGCGGTTGCCCCTAGCAACGGCGGGCGAAGTGCCGCGTGTTGTCTGCTCTTCCCGCAGCCACGTTCTCCATCGGCCGTATCACGAGCCTCTCCATAGTTTCGGTAGCGGCTCCGAAGCTCCGTGGCGTGGTTTCGCGTTGGATGTCAGCTGTGATCATGGATCGGCGATGGCACAAGAAGAAATACAAAACTTTGCATCAATTTGACAGCTGCAAGTGCAAGTCTCCAATGCCCAAAAGTAAAGCGTCATCAACAGCTTCCAGTGCTGATTCTGCTGATGTTCAGTGCGGCGCGGACATCGTGGGCGTGTGCCCGAAATAGGACTGAAAAACCGATTTTTCGAAAATCACATTTTCAGTTTTTATAACCCTTTCTCTACCTGATTCCAATATGTCTTCCCTGAAAACCGCTTAGAAGTGCTTTAAAAAAATTTTTGTATCAGCCACGGCGACGAGAAGTTTTGTGGAAATCGCAAAAAGACGGTGTTTTTCAAGCCACGATATCTCCGTAACGGCGCAACCGAGCACCGCCATCTTGTTCGCAACAGAAAGAGTATTTCTTAAGCTTCAAATCTGCCGCCTTCCCGGCCTCCCCTGAGCGAGAACAAACACAGAAAAAGCTAAAGTTTCGAGGTCTCACGGAGGTTCCTGATTGGCGGCGCGCGCTATGTGACAGCGGCGCCATGATCCATGATCACAGCTGACATCCAACGCGAAACCACGCCACGGAGCTTCGGAGCCGCTACCGAAACTATGGAGAGGCTCGTGATACGGCCGATGGAGAACGTAGCAGCAGTTCCCTCAATGTATCGATGCCTCGGACCCGCAACCAGCACCTCGCGCGCTGACGTCTCGGACCCGCGACCAAGCACTTCAGGCGCCGACGTCTCGGATCCGCGACTAAGCACTACAGGCGCCGACGTCCCGGATCCGCGACCAAGCACCTCGCGCGCCGACGACTCGGACCCACGACCAAGCACTTCACGCGCCGACGACTTGGACCTGCGGCCAAGCACCTCGCGCGTGGATGAAACGCAGTCGAGATTCGGCAGTACAATTCAGGCTTACTTGGAACTGCACTGCATATCAATAGAAGCTTCTCGTGGGCAAGCTGAGACAATGCAAGCATCACTCGGTTCTGTTTCGGCGACCGAGAGAAAAATGAAGCTCACAGGTGAGAGAGGAAGTTGTGCCGATGTGGAGCTGGCGGATGAGTTTTTGGTTGTGCAGGTCACAGCATTGAATGCTTTGTACAAGAATGCGTTGTGCCAAGAATGCTCTCAGCTGGGACTGACTGTTCATTTGGGAACAAGGCATGGATTGGCTGCATGAATGCTACTGACCTGCAATGCCTGCGGCATTGTTGCAAGTGAATGGTCATCACTTTTGACGTGAATATGCGTGCAATGCAAGCAATTAAAACCACCGGCAGAGGGGCAACTGCACTGACTGACTTTTGGTCAGTAATGAACCTTTCACACCGAGGCTTGCACAATAAGACATTCCAAGGCATCTGAAATCAAAATTCAGGCCTGCTGGTGAGATGGCTGCGGCAAGTCTCTTTTCTGATGCTGTGGCAGCCGTGTGGAAAGTTTACAGCGAAATGGACCTGGCATTCACTATAAATGTGACGGTAGTCTACGACGGGATATGGATGACATGTGGTCATGCATCCCATATTGGTGTGGGCACAATAATTGAATTTTTGACTGCGTTGTGCTCTCGAACAGATGCCATGGATGCACGCTGGGGCCGAAAGAAAACGATACAGGCTACAGTGAATGGAAAGAGAATCACGTGTGCCAAAAGAACACCGATGCAAACTCAAGCCGAATGGAGGTCGAGGCAGCGTTGATCTTGTTCAGAAGGTCAATGGAAAGGAATGACCTCCGCTACACGTCTATTGTTTGTAATGGGGATAGCCATACTTTCCAGGCCCTTTGTGAAGACAAGGCTTATGGCTTCATTACATTCAACAAAGAGGACTGTATCAATCACATGAAAAAGAGGATGGGTACAGCCGTGCGAACACTTGTCTCAAAAAGCAGAAGTAAACCAATTGGAGGGAATGGTGGCCTGACCCAAGACCTAATCAAAAAGCTCACCAATTATTATGGCATGGCTATACGTAACAATAGTGAAGTAGATGATATGCAAAGGGCCATAATGGCAACCTTCTATCATATCACTTCAACAGATAAAGACCCTCATCATGAGCTCTGCCCTCCAGGACCCCTGAGCTGGTGCAGACACTTGGCTGCAGAAGCTGAAGGTAAAGCTCCGCCAGAACACAAGTACAAATTGGCAACACATGTTTCAGCTGCGTTGCTGCCTGTGTATCAACGCCTTTCGGATCCTCAGCTACTCAGCCGTTGCCAAGGCAAGAAGACTTAGAATGCAGCCGAGAGTCTCCACTGTGTCATTTGGTCAATTCTACCAAAAGAGCAAAATGCTTCATTGATCGCAGTGGAGACAGCTGTCAATGAGGCAGTCTACAAGTACAACGCCGGAACGCTTCGTGCATACAGACAGTTTTGTGCCTCACTTGGCTTGAAGCCAGGAAAGCATTCCCTTCAAAGAGCTGCAGAAAAGGATGCCCTACAAGAAAAAAAGGCATCGAAAAAACATCAGATGAAAGGCCACATGCCCAAGAAGCCCCGCTGTGCTAAGGACACCAAGGAATACAATCCTGGTGCATTTTAGAAGAGTGGAGGCAAGGCAAAACTTTGAAGGCCTTTTTCTCAAAACTGTGTTTTTGCCTTTCTGCTCAGTTTGCAGAGCTGATTTCTTTGTTACCGTTTGGCCTATTCTGACTCTGTTTTTTTTTTTTTTTTTTTTGTCTTGTTCCTTGGTCTACAGTGCAGGTCGTGACATTCTTGCTTTTAGGCCTTGATGTTTTATAAATTTATGATGTGGCTAGTCGTTCACCCCGAAAGTGTGCCTAATATGAAGGCAACATTAAAAATGACACTCCAAAAAATCTGTGTTGAAAAAAAAAAAGAAAGCAAGAATGTCACGACCTTCAGCGTGCATTTAGCTATGCAGTTAGTACTTAACAAGCCTTCTATCACGTTTTTTAATTTCCCCAGGCTCTTCACAAAGTTCGAGATTGAAACATTCTGCTGAATCAAATTTAATGAAATGTTCTCAAGGTATCACTCTGAAACTTTTATGGGAGCATCAGGGAGACATTCTAAACATCAAAATCCATGAAGAAGTAAGGAAGTTGATTTTCAAAGCCACGTTCCCCCTTAACAGCGCTGAGCGGCGAAACGATGAGATACGGGCATGTGTACACGTGCGCTTGCTTCTGCTATTTCGCCGCTCCGTGCCGTGATGATAAGGTGCTGACAAACACGCGGGTCGATGGTCGCGCGATACTGTTAAAAATTGGCCGGGTGTACAGTACACAGAAGGGCACGAAGTGCGCAAGCACTACTCCGAATCAGAGCAACGCCTTTGATCAGAGTCGTCCGAACTAGAGTCGGATGACGAGTGCTTCTCGCTGCCCAGTCCAGAGGCGTGCGAGATCTCTACCGCTTTCAAACGGATGCATTCGGCAGTCATAGGCAGCAGCCTTACACGCAGCTCCCGGACGAACTCCGCAACCTTGTCTTCCAGTTGTGTGGTCCGGCCACGAAATGACGTCTTCTGTTGGTTTGCTGCTTCTGTCTCCACCAGTACCGAATGCTCTTTTTGAATACTGCAAATTCGTGCTGTGCCGCGAGGTTGCCGTGGGCGTCCGCGCACTCAATCGCCTTTTTTTGAAGGCAACGGTGAATTGCCGTTGGCTTCCGCTCATTTTGAAACAAAATGTGAGAAAGCAGCCTTTATAACTTTGTGACAATGTAAACACAAATTGGCGGTGCCACAATGTTGCCATGCCGCGCTGCTGCTGGTGGCGATGGCGAGGGCGGCTCTTTACTTCATCTGCCCATTGTTGCAAGACTTCCGTAGTTTTTCCGCGAATGTCCGGTATATAAGACGAGGGTCGACTTTTCGCAATGGTTTTTTGCAAAAAAGTTCAACTTACCTTCCGGTTTTTACGGTAAGTGACAATGTAACAGTGTAATTGCGCAAACATTAAGGGCAGCGTAAGTTCGTGGCGAGAAAGAAGCTGAAGCCACATTCTCTTGTACGATCTGTGGGCTGCGCTTAGAAGCTTGCGCGTGCACGTTTGAGGGCTATTTGCATATGCGTCATTGAAAAGGTGGTTCCAACCCTCTTATGGATTTTTAAATTTGTTTTAATGTTTTATCCAGGAAAAGAGCTTTTACACATGTTTATACGGTATTTGTTTCTTAAAAGGCATAGTGACACACGGAAAATAGAGAACTTTCTCGTTTGTTTAAGCCTCTTGTGTGCACATTTTCCTCACATTTAGTGTTTCTAATCCCTCTGCGTGTGTTATATATCTTGTATGAAGTTCGTTTAATCATTGATATGTTGAATTCACAAGCAAGCCTGATTTTGTGAGTCTGTTGGCCAAGTAGACCTACCTGAGTCTGATTCTCGTGAGTGAGTCTGAGTGAGCCCGAGTAGAGTTTCAGCGAGTCTGAGTCCAGGTAAGCCCGGCTGAGTAAAATTCTGGTGAGTCTCAATAGACCCGGTTGAGTATCATTCTGGAGAGTTTGAGTCCGAGTAAGCCTTAAGCAAAAATGTAATTTGTGAGTGGGTCTGAGTGAGTTCCGTTTATCTTGCCGACCTGTGCTCTTCGACACTGTCATTTTATGCTGTGCTACACAAAATTAGTTTGGAACTTTATTGGCTTTATGCCTATACACAAGCTTACACCGTTTCATCCAGTAAGCACATGCAAACTTGTTAGGTGTTTGTGGTAGTTGGTGGCTGATCACCTGCAAACCTAAACTTTGCTCCACATGTGTGGTCGTCATTCCAGCCCATGCTCGTGACCTCATGCCTGGTCTCCGACGTAGTTTGTATGTGGGTAGGGATACATCAAACGCAAGATTCCAGCGGCAGCTTGCCACTGGCCACCCCTGGTTGCAAGGCCTAACATAAGTAGCCCCACTTTGTCGAGAATCAGCAGTGAATGTTGCAGCTTGGTGTTGGAGTTGGCCAAACTCTCTTCACAATGGTTACATGGCACTAGGAAAGCCGAAAAATGGCTTCAACGAAAGTGAGGGCACATGCAACAGCCTGAATGGCAGCAACTGTGCTCGCGGCCACCATATTTGTAGTCATGTTGTTCCACTAACTCCTGTCCCAGCATTACTAGCCATAAAGAGTCAATCAGTCAATCAATACTTGCCCTTCTCCATTTACTGACCTCACAGGTTTTGGCAGTGGCTGGGACTTGATGCTGCCAGCAGGCTGGGGTCGGCCATTTTGGATCGCTCTAGTTTACCGGGGTGCCCGTGCATCCGGCCTCAGGGAGCTGCAGAGCCTGTCGCTGGAGATGGGCCTGCCCTGCTTTCCCTTCGACTACCCAGACACGGCAGCCACCCAGCAATCTGAAGAGGATCACCGCCGGGAGCTCATGACCAAGCACCTGAGGTGAGCAGCATAACTCGGCACTTGTGTATGTCCTCATCATTGATGTTTGTGTGGTCATCTTCTTTATTTTTTTTTTTCTTCCGAGTGCACTGCTTCACCAAAAACAACTCGGCGGTTGTTCAGTGGAGCAAAATTGCACCATAAAAGTGGCGCTGGAGAAAAAAATGGAGCAATTTATCACTGGGTTTTCTCCAACAAATTCTTTGGCATTCTTTGGGGTTTATCTGCTGCCTAACATTACTTCAAAGCTGCAGCTTCTCAGCCAAGGTATTATAAAAGCATTCAAGGTAGGATGCAGACGACTGCTGCAGAGGCTCTTAATGCATGTTTGGCTGGAAGTTGGATTTCTTCAGAGCAGGCTCTGTGGTAGCAGATGGTGGCTTTGCCTACCTCAATGACAAATTTCACGGGCTCCGTGTATTCCCAGCCACAGTCTTGGATAGGGCAACGGCGAGGGATTTTGTCAGTGCTGACAACGATGTGGAAGCCATAGTGAATCGCAATAGTGCAGAGATTGCAGCTGACATCGCCAATGCTGAGGAAGTTGACCTTAACAGCAGTGAAGATCCCAAACTGCCTTGCTCCACAGCTAAGCTTGCATCTGCATTCACCATCTTTCGTTGCTGTTGTGGTGCAGAAGAAGGTACTGGCCTGCTTTATTTAGATGGCATGAAGCAGTTTGAGAATGGTTTAATGAATTTTATGGTGGAGAAAAGAAAAGCAAGGTAAGCTTACAGACTTTTTTTATGCCAGGTAAAGTGTGATGGTTATCGCGCTGCATCTTGTGTATTGCAGGCTTCTGAAAAAGAGATCTGTAAGTTCCTGAATGAGGCAAACGGTGTAGCACATCAGAAACAGGACAAAAGAATAACACAGACAACATACACATTTGGCACCAAACGTGTGTGTTTCTGTGTTCTTTTTTTGTCCTGTTTCTGATGCGCTATGCCTTTTGCCTCCTTCATCACATACCAACAAGCCCAACATCCAACTTCTGTAAGTTCCTGCTTGTCAGAATCTCTGGAAACGGTCTGAGATGGGCATAGTTTTCATATACGCATATTTTATATTTCGAACGATTGATAAGTCGAAATATTTGGCGATTGTATTCAAGTTTGATATATGTATATGGGATTGACTGTATGTGTCCTTCATATCGACATGGGTACTGCCAACTGAGCCACTTTTTAATTTTAGTCACATGCTGATAACAAAAAGAAATAAATTTTTTTTGTGGCATACATGCATCATGGAAAGTGCTGTCTGGCAATTTTATTACCATATTTATGTTTTTTTTTTCTTTTTTTTCATATAATCATATACCAAAGCCTAGGGTCGGCTTAGATTCCAGGATTTTAAAAAACACGCCAGTTTGTATTGAAGATGATAAATATGGTGCATAGCTAGTGCCATGTAGGAATGTCAGTATCACAGCTGCACCAGTAGCCAACTGAAGTACACAAACAGCGTTGTCATTTTGACCTGTGTCGTATTGACAGGTGGCATGGGGTTATCATAATGGCACCAAACAAGCGATGCCACAAACAAAAATTTGTGCTAGCTGCAGAGGCATCGTCAAACATTCAAGCTGGGTGAGACTTCAGCATCAATGAGAAAAACATCCATTTCCACATTTTATACTCCACATCCACATTTTTATACTCCTGCTGGAGCCTGTGAGGCTTTTTAAATAAATAAATGAATAAATATGTGTGGTGCCCTTTCTGTGTAGCCCTCTCACTCAAAGCAAGTTGTAGTGCCCAACGGAAAAGGTTGTCCATATCACTGTTGCGGCTGTTTTCAACAGATGGTTCAAATTCACACTATCCCGACGGCTGTGTCTGGGTGGCAGAAGCTGATCTTGAAGGCCATGCTTTTGCTCACTGCATGTGTCGGAAGCTACTGCTGAACCAGACACACGTAGTAGACACCTTGTTCGGGACACCCACTATTGCAGAATAATTGTGTGGCCTTTCCTCTTGCTATTTTATTAGGACCTAGTTGGTGCTTGGCGTAAAATAATCGTTGCTAACTTAGAAATATAAGTTGCAGTCTTGGTAGCATTTAGTATTGCTCTAAAGGAACATTTGCCAGGTTCAGGCCTTGCAAAGAAACAGTTGCAGGGCAATCGCACAGTGACGATTGCGCCTGCAAAGTATTGATCCAATATTTGCTGCGAGAACATCTGAAAAATTCACACAAAACGCTGGCATGCTCTTCTCCATAAAGGAGTCACCCTGGTCACAAACAATATGACGTCACGCTACTCGTCGCTGCCAAGTACGAGTTTGCAGGATCAAATTTTGGCCAGTGCGGCTGTATTTCGATGGGGGCGAAATGCATACCTGCCAACCCTCCCGAATAGCCCAGGAGACTCCCGATTTTTTACTGAACTTTCCGATTGTACGATCACTGTCTTATATCTCCCGAAAAGTGGTCTCTGTTCGCGCAATAATGGTTTTTGCGAAATCTAAAGCCACATCATAATTGTCAGCATCACCAACAACTGCCACACTAGCACCATCGGTATCATCGACTAAGCAGCCGACTACGGTGCCTAGTAAGCCGACCAAAGCCAGAGCCAATGTAGCTCTTGCATTTCATGCAGGCCTTCCTCCATGGTGCATCTTGTTGCTGCTGCTTGCAAGGCGTTGCTGCTTGTGTGCATGATTAGTGTTGGCTAGGCCGTGTGCCTGCGGTGCACAGTATAAAGTTACAATCCTTGTGTGCTTGATGCCATGGCGCTGCCAAAGCCCAAGACAAGGTACTTGCAGAAGTTTTTGCGATCTTATACTTCTGAATTTCCGTGCTTTTCGTCATCAAGAAAAGGAGAACCTTATGCATTTTGTACAACGTGTTGATGCAACGTCAGCACACGGTGGCAAAGGCGACTTGAAACTGCACATTTCCATGGCGCACCGCTGAGCAGCAAGACAACGTAGTGAACCTTCTCCGGAACAACTGCGACGACAGTGTCATACATGTGGAGTGCCTGTTTACGGGATTCCTCATCGAACACAACCTACCCCTTAGTGTCAGCGACTACGTTGGGCCTATTGAAAATGTTTCCGAAATGCGGCGAGGCGAAGCGTTATGGTTGTCGACGCAACTCTGAAACGCAACTCGGAAGAATGCGGAGGTGGCCAACCTGAAATTTATTTCACAGGCATCGCTCTCCAGTTTTCGTTTTTTTATTCAGAGTTTCCCTCAGCTGCTGCCCCGAGATTCCAGTGAATCTGCTGAATACGCTTTAGATGCTCTCAAAGCTGAGTTTGTCACACTACAGGCGTACAGTCTTCAAGAGCACATTCTGAATGAAGAAAGGTGGGACGTGCAGAGGTCTGTGGTTGGAAGAATGAAAAACACACTGATGAAAAACATGTTTCACAGAGTTGCTAAGGTGATGCTCGATTTACTCGTGATACCACATAGCAAGGCAGAGTGTGAAAGGATTTTAGCACAGCTTGAAAAATTAGGACTTAATTCCGCTCATCAATGTACAACACAACCCTCCAGCACCTGCTGCTAGTGAAGGGCCATCAGTCTGGACCATGTTTTGAGCAAAGCTACTCTGACAAATTTTGGAAGTGAGCAAAGCCTGCTACTGCAAGGTCCCTGCTGCAAGGTCCCCCCTGTCCCACTGGAAGTTGAAACAGTGAATAAAAGGTCTCCAGATTTTTTATCTCGCCAGGTTGGCAGGTATGGAAATGCAAAAGCGCCCATGTACATTGGGTGGTTCAAGTAAGCTCACAATTTAATTAATTTATTTATTTTGTCTGGAGTTCCACACTATGATGTCATGGATCTGCCACGTAAAACTGTATTTTTTAATTTTGATGATGCAAGCCCATGGTGGTCGTGTCGCACACAATGCCACCTGCAGTGCAGCAGTACCAGCAGCAGTGCTCATATGAAATGCAGAGGGTGCAGAACTGTCTCTGAAAATGTGCCATGCAACAAGAAGGTGGGTGCCACAGATGTGGGGGGCTTTATGCACAAAGGAGAAAGAGTTACACTTGGCTTCGACATCGGTGAAGGCAGGTGAAGAATTTTGCTTGCAGGAGGTAGTTGAGGCAACGGGGGAGAGCCTCTGCTGTGGCAAGGGTCTAAGCTGCTCTCGCCATTGCTTTATGACAGTTCGCTTCTATTCTGCTGCTGCTAAAATACCCTGGTTAAACATCATTGTGGTGTAATGCTTCGTGGATGGCCGTACTCCTATTGTGTATAATTAAAATTTGTGACAAGGCCCAATGAGGGTCCTTTTAACCCTTTAAAGTGCCGTGCCTGAGTATAGAATCAGTGACCGATTATTTGGACACGTATAATTCGAACATGCTTGATTATTTGGACAGCCTGTGGCACCGCCACTAGCCCCATAGATGTAATGTATAAGGACAACCAAAATGTTGAACACCTTACACCGCACGCATTGTGCAGTAATTTAGACTCTGACAGCATGACCATGTGCTAATTTGGCCACGAAGTCAAGGAAAGAAAAATATTTTTGTTTTGAGACGTCTTTGGCATTGTCGTCGAAGAGAGTTAAGCACATACATTGACTGTACTTTTTTTTTATTTGTAACGACAGCATTACAGTGGTTCAGCTACGGGCCACGATGTAGTAGTGATGATTTCCTTTCAATTTGATGCCGCTCTTATCATCCACTGTTCATGACCGGCTGATTCTGTAGGTAAGGGGTGCAGAGGTTCGCTCTGGCCACTGACGACGCGCAAAAAGTGTGAAAATGAAAATATTATAAGAGACACTGCTGGAAAATCGCGGTCACGGAATGCCTAGGCCAAGGGCAAGCATGTGTGCATGCAGAAACATGCATTGACAAACTTGGGGTGTATTGTTGGACGATCACTTTAAAAAAGATACCTTCATTTTCGTGATGGTATGTGTGACTAGCACCGGACACGTCGATGGGCTGGAGCGTTTCTGTCCTGTGATAAAACAGCGTGCTCGGCACTGTGCCAAGAATAGCGTTGCTCTTAGGTGCTTACATGTCTTGCACTACTCACGCAAAAGGTAGCATGCTTGGCATTGTGCCAAGGAAACTGTCGCATATTATAGTGACGATGAAAAACACTGCAGCAAAACTGCGAGTAACTTTACTCTTTATTGGGCAACCCTGTGCCCACAAAAGCAGGTTACACTCAAACCATAACAACAGCCGCAAACACACTTGGCAATCGTTGAAATCTGATCTGTGGGTCAAGTGCCTCAGCTTTTATACACGAGTCATCAAAAGTTCCATAGTAATCGCTGGTGCCTGCGTGTCCTTCAGAAAGTACAGTCGAACCCACTTATAACAATATTCAAGTGCCACAAATATACCATTGTTATAACCAATAATTGTTATAACCGGGTTGCATGAAAAAAAAAAAAAACGGAGGATGGCAGAGCTGATGTGAGAAAACTATAATGGCGGGTAGGCCAGTGCCCCTCCCCACCACCTTCCTCCATCTGGCTTCTGATTGTGTTCACTCATTGAACAGCTTCCGGGGAGCTCCAATCACGTGAAACAAGCTGCGGCTGTCTGCGTTAAAGAATGGCACTGCTATAACAAATCCAAAGGGGTGTCAGGGGTGGCAAGCGATATGCGAGCATCGCCGAGGCATCGCTTTGGTGGCCCCAAAAAAAGGTGAATTTTAAACATTGTGAAAAGGCTGCTGCGCAGCATGTCAGCTTGAGAAATCCAGAAGAAACGCTGAGGAGATATCGCCACGAGCATCTCGCCACATGCTTCCCACTGGCTTGCACGAGAGAACCCTACGTTCGTCAGCCTTGCATGCTTTATGCAAAGCTTTCTGACATCCTTTTCTAAGGCATCCACGTGCTCCATGTAGTGCGGTGGAAGGTTCCTCGTGAAAACGAAGCCCTGGAGGGACTGAATCATCTTCCGGGCCTCCCGTGAGGGCAATGTTAAGGCAGCCGGCCCAACCGCGTCATCGCTATCTGATGCAAGCACGTTCGCAACGATCACATCATCGGTTAGAAGCACTTAGTTTCCAAGTCTTTTCTTCACCGTCAACATCGTGCTTTGCCGATGATCTGCGGGCGGATCAACTGTCTTTCCTTTCGGCGGCTAGTCAAACGAGGCTGAGAAACTACATGGCCAGGAACGATTTCGATGCAACCAAGAAAGACAAACCCAAGCGGTTAAGCTGTTTGCAGAACTGCGCTGAATGAGGAGCCAGCGAGCAACATGCGAGCAGTGCAGTTGGCACGGTCCATTCGGGTTTTGGAGGGTGGGGCAGCGTAGAGATATGAGCACAGCCCATTTGTGTTTGGAGGGGTGGAAGGGCGACGTGAAAGACATGCGCAGAGATGGCTAAAAAATGAGTGCGCGATGGCTGTTGGAGCCGTGGCCCAATGTGCAGCAACTTGATTTTCTCTTTTTATCTTTTCAACGATTTCGCATTTCACTACCTTTCGGCTTGGACACCCAGCAGCCAGACTTCATCGTTATAACTGATAATGCAGCATTTGGGCATTGTAGTAAACTGGCCGTTTCACCATGGAAAACATACAAAAGTTGACGGTACTGCAGCTTCTAATTGTTATAACCGATATATTGTTGAAACCGGTATCGTTATAAGTGGATTCGACTGTGCTACAAAATTCACGTCACGCATACAATCAGATTACACAAAGTTCGGTGACAGCAGACAACGGATAGAACCATCGATAACATTCCAGAAACTTACATGCAGGTGGGTCCTGTGCCAAGCGATAACATTCAACATTTGTTGGCTGGTGAAAAGCGGTCACTGGAGAATGATAAGGAAGTACACATGTCAATACCATAGCTCCTAAACTCTAATGTGTCTTGTTTTGGTCACGTAAAATCGAAGGTATCTCCGAAAGTGATGATCCAAGAATACGGCGCACCTTTCTTGGCCACTTGTGAAATAAAGTCACATATTTTCGAATGTGAATCTGGTATTGCGAACTCCCAATTATATTAGGGCATGTTGGCAGTGCCCCTGTCAAGTTGGAATTGTCAGTCAAAGACTGCACTTGCTCGGGCACCACCGCACACCACTGGCCGTGCCCGGATAAAGCTGTTTGATTATTTCTGAATGCTCCCTGCCTTTCTCGAGACAATTTGCAAATGGGAAATATTCGTAATCTGGTTCTATCAGATTGAGGCTGTAGACTGAAGTTCCACCGCTGAAGTTGATTAAACTAACATTGTATGGCAGGTTTTGTTTTTTTACGGCTGATGGTGTGACGAAGCTGATCTGCTGGTGTTGCTTGCATACCTTGTTTTCCAACATGGCAGGTTGGTGCAAAGAGGCTGCACATTTCCTGAACAATGCAAAAATCCACTAGTTTCTTACAAACCCTATTTCTGTGGATCTTGGTGTGGATAACAATGGGTCTTCAAGTGACAATGACAGCAACAAAGAGGCCATGTTGGTTGCAGCACACTAATTATCCTAATTAAAATCACCATTAAGTCTTAATATTTCTTTTTTTAGAATTTTCGGATTAATGTAAGATGTTCAGCAACGTCGCAAATAAATAGCATCTGCATTTAAAGCTTGGTAATATGTCACTTGAATAGAAATGGAATTTGTTGCACTTCGGAAATACCGCTCCAGCAGAAGTGCCTCAAATGCCCAATGCCCATTTCTGCGTTTCTGTACAGTGTACCCTCCTTCCTGAAGAGTATGCAGGCATTGTGCCTGCATTCCAGTTGCAGTGGCCAGCCTGCTCCTTGCTTTCCTTTCGTCTTTTTCAAGTATATATGTTTTCAAGTGAAATAATGATAATAATAATATAGGGATTGCATCAAGACTGCAAGCCGTGCTAGTTGGTGTGCATTCTTAATTTGAAAAACAGCACAAAGGGAGCAGACAAAGGACCCGAAGGTGACGACACAGGAGCTTAAGTCATTGTCCTCTTGTTCTTTGTCTGCATCTTTGGTGCGGTTCTGTACACACTTATTCATGCAAATTTTGCATGGCAAGTGGTGCTGGCAAGGCTTCACTTGTGGTGATCCTGATTTCTGGACACCACACTAGCCTGGACAGCTAAAGAAACAAGATCGAATCTGTGTTATTCAACCTTCTTTGCACTTGCACATGTGCTCAAAGGGTCAAGCGCACAGATACAAGCGTTGTACTTACCAATTTACTTGCTTCTATCGAAAGAAGCTGTTGGAAGGCTAAACTAATCAAACTCCATTGTGACTGCAGATGCTTTGCAGCCGGCGCACTTCTGAAAACCAAAACACAAAAAGTTTTTTTTTTTTGTATTTAACATACTACTTACTTACAGTTGCGTTTCCAAACTGTAATTGCAGAAATGTTCTTTCCATTGTTACCATAATAGTACTTTGATAGCCCCTACTGTTGTGTTTTTTCATTGTAGTGTAGTAGCTTGCTCATTTACATGTAGTATTGCTGTACAACAAACCTTGTGTAATCGCTATGAGCCTTTAAGGTGGAATAAATGAAAATGCATGTTTGCAACGTTCAGTAGGATTCATCACTGCCACGCCATTTGTGAGGACATTGTATAGACGTGATTGGCTTTTTAAGGTATTTCAATGTTTTTTTCTTAAGAGTATTGTAAGCAAAAATAGTGTATCACCACTCTATTTTTCTCTCATACCAAGTATCAACATTGCATGACTGAAATTTATTGAACGCTACAAATTTGGTATACCTTTTGACATCATTCGCATAGTCCCAGGTTGGTTGTGTGAGAGCAGGGGGACAAACAATTTGCATTCATTTTTCTTGCATGACCCAAACTGGTTGTACCAGCTGATATGATGAGCACCAGCAGTGGGCGACCGTTGAGAATATGTATCTGAGAGAAGCAAACGAAGCGCTTGGACTTGGAAGAAGAAAAATAAGTGAAAGGATGGAGGGCTTGCCACATGATGGTGAAAAGTGAAAATTAAGAATGAACACACTTGTGACAGTTTGGTTGTCTGATATGGATGGAAACTCAAGAGAGTGTGTGCAATGAACTTAATACTGTGCCTGTTTAGAAAGAACTGGAAAACTGGCACATGACGTGCCGGTTTAAGAGTCAAACCGGCAGCCAGCACTGTGAGAGAAAAGCTGGCTGTGCTGGTGGAAAACCGAACAGGCAGCCAGCAAAGTGCAAAAATAAAATTCATACATGGCACTGAGTTGCTTATTTTATCTTTTATCTTTAATATATGTGCTGTAGTAAATAACAAATTTATATTTCCTCTTCCCCAGCTTAAACAAATATGAATGAGACATTAGGACTGTTAGGGAGCGTGTCAAGGCTTCTCACCCATTCGCCATCAGCACGAAGTCGTCAATGGGGTATACAAGCAGGTTGGTTGTACCGTACTCAAGTGAATACAGCCAAGAAGTCGGAGTAGGGAAAAAGGGAGGAAAAAAAATTATCGACTGACAGCGATACACAAATTAAAAGTAACAAAAACACAAGTACACTAACACGCATGCACTTAATATAGATCAATGATGAAGACAAAAGAAATACAACAAACAATTAACAGTGGATATAAAAACTAACACTACACAAGAATACACTTAACAGAGCTCCGCTAAAATAGAGTTCAAAAAACAAATGATGGTATACGCATGTCCGGGCAGCCACAGCAAGTACATAAAATGTGGAGTCGACAGCAGAGCTTTTCCGAAGAACAGTGGCGAGCCGATCTCGTTGTGGTGGATGCGATTGCTGTGCTGGGTTTCCCCGGAGTCTACGTCTGACGTCTTCCCTCGAGCAGGTTGAGCTAACTTGAGTGGATCTACCGTGAGCTTCGTTGCAAACGTTTGTTTTTCGTCTCTTACTCCAACTAGTAACTTGCAGTTCAGACGCGGCTAGGCGGCCAGGCGATACTGGACGGCACTAGCTCCTCAGCACTTCTCAGATGGTTATAGGCTCAGCTTTCAGACTCCTTAGCTCGGCCTAAAACCTGAGTTTAAATGACTCCCCCCTGGTTCCTACTCCCCTGGGTCGTGGAGCGGCAGATATTGGTGACGATCCAATCAAGTTCACTAAATTGTATCACAACTCCTCACAAGGCCTTGGCCGCGCCCCTTTTAATTAGGGGCGAGGGAACGGGTGTTTCCCCCTTGCTGTTAGAGGTTGCGCACTTGCATTGCACCACGCACACACACGCACACCCTTGAGTCCATGGCGAACCTCTATTGTTCGTTGACAAACACAGAAGCAATGATGGCAGCCGGCCGTACGGCGCCAAACCCTCTGACACACGTACACTGTCAGCAATTCGTGGACACGGGGTTGCACAGAGACACCACATATTTCAGGGTATTTGCACCCCTGCCATCTTGGCAAGCTTCTCAATGCACGCGTGGGGCAGAGAATACACAGTGGTTCCTGCAAGAAGCTGTCGGGGCATCACGGTCGTGCCAACAACAACAAAAAAAAATAATCTCCTAATCTGCCTTCGACTTTTTTCGGCCGCGTACCCGAGTGGCCAGCAATAACCATCTTGCTCGCCTGTTCCTATTCCCACGACCTTTTGCCGCCCATTGATCAGTGCTTCGCCAACTTCCCCACCGTGACAGAGGGTTTCACTTTTCTAACTTACTTCTCATTGCCACAGAAAGTTGCCGCCTTTTCTTGCTACAGTACTTTTTTCTTGCTGGCATGTGCATTTAGCGCTAACAGTAAGTCGAGAAAAAAAAATTTCATGTGAGCAGTTTGGAGCAAAACCATGAAAGGAGAGGTGGTGTGCAGTAGGAGAGTGCACTGTAGAAAACTGAGTGTGTCGTGTCGGGGGTGCGTAAGTGGGACACTCCAAGTGCATCACAAGGTAAGCAGGTAGCTCTGTGACAGCGACAGAGCCGTACCTGTCAAAAGGGCAGGAGGAGGCAGAGGGGTTAAAAAGGCAGACATTCAGATGACCATCCTGGAAATGAGCCAGAAGTACAGAACAGAGCAAGCAGCAGATGCATAACTAAGGGAGAAAACACGGTGTGCATCTGTGGGATTCATGCTACAGCTGTAAGGTCACTCGTGTGCATTTTCATAATGCAGCCTGACTGGTGCTATCCAGCATTTAAAACAAACACAAACAAATCAAACGGGTGTCTGTGGTTTCTGCTAGTGTACCATTGTTACATAGTCTGTCCCATCGTTACAGGTACCCTCCTGACAAGCGGCCATCGTTCCAGAAGCTGCGCATCTCGTGCCCTTTCTTCTTCCCATGGTCACAACTTGTTCAAGAGTGGCGCAGCACATTGGACCAGCTGAGTGCTGACGCCAGCCGTAACGAGTCGACTTTCTACGTCCTTAGAAGCCGTAAAGTCCTCAGGAGGCTGGCAGCTCTGTTCGCAGATGTCAACAAGAAATGGAAGAAAGGTACGGTTTCACCGACAGCAGTGTCCAAGCAGTTAGACGAAATTCGTACCACGGCAGGGGCAACGAACCTGGATCTCTCGCACGCGCTTGTCTGCGTAGAACTTGTCAGCTGTTCAAGGGGAGTACCGAAACAGTTTGACTCCATCTCTCTACCCACAGCGGAGGACATGCTGGCAATAAAGCAAAGCAATTCTGCTGACTCAGCGGAAGCGCCATGCGAGCGCCTGAGGAGGTTGAAGAAACAGAAAGACACCAAACTGAAGAATCGTAAAGCACCCAGACCAACTATTGAAGAGTTGCTAGCGAGGCCGGCAGTAAGCGGCGTGGTCAAGAGTTGCTCAAGACTTTTATTGGGGGGTGTGGTGAGCGGGGACTACTGTTTCTCATCAGCGTGCGGCAGGGGACTTGGTTACTGTGCGTTTGAAGGACTCGCTCATCTTGTGCGAACTTCTGCTTCAGCCAGTGTTAGGCCACTTGTGTTGTTCAGGCATCAGCACTCTGTTCAATACAGGTATGCAACTTTACGTGTGCTAGATGAATGCTAAGGCTCGAGCTGTAAAGACATGGCAGTTTCTTCTCTAGGAATCACTAATTTCATAAAATTGCCCTTTCATCTGTTGGTTTGCCTGTAGTGTTAATGCATCAAGGCTTTTATTGTATCACAGATGTTGATTGTGTACACTGTGTAATATATTTCGTACCTTAAGCCGCCAGCTGCATTGTTGTATATTTTTTGTAAGAAAAGTCGTGTGCAGCAGTGGTGAGCAGTGATTTGTGCAGGCATTCCTCCAGAATGGCATGGCTGCTCATCTTGTTACGAAACTGAAATTGTAAAATAAATGTGCATACTCTGTTTCAGTGGGCATATTGTGAAGTTCTCTGCTTCCTGATTGAAAATATTTATAATGAGGACTTTGTGCTATTGCATATGCAGATTCTGAATCATTTGCTTGCTTCCTTTCCTGCAGCACTGGAGACATAGTATGATATGTAACATTTTGCTATATGTGTACGATCAGGATAAATCGAAACACACATAAGAAATGACTGATCAGAATCACCATTATACATAATTACATGAAAGTGAGACATATAATTGCTCCGTACAGTGAAATCTCGGTATAACGAACTTCAGGGGACTGCGGGAAAATGTTTGTTATTCTGAAAGGTCGTTATAGTGAAAGCCCAAAAATTAGCCATAACAATAGCATTTCAGTAACGCAAACGTCCTACCTTTGAAACGGTACCTCCTTGAACTCGTTTCTCACACAATGCACACGTGATCGTCAGACAAGGCACATTTATTTGAAATAGTCCATGATCGTCTTCTGACGGGTGCGGCACAGACTCTGCAGCACGAACGATTCCAGACCGTCCACATTTTTATGCACCCCTTCGGTCGCTGTGCCACTTTTGGCTATAAATATGCGGAGTTTTCGCAAGCAGTCCAACGCATCTGTGGCCGACACGGACTCGTCGCGGTGTTTGGTGCTGCCGTAACGTCATCGTCCATGTCGTCGCTGCATTCCTCACCTTGAGTCACCGTGCCCTGGACGCTCTGCAGTATGTCATCAGTGGTAAGCTCCGTTGAGGTCCACGTCGCCTCGTCACACTGGACATAGTCGTCAAATGTGACTGAAGCATTGACAGCTAGCTGCTCGGCCACTTCGCTCCAAAGCTCGCTCGAACTGTCCTCCGCTGCTGGTTCATCGGTTTGTGGTTTGCCATCTGTGATAGTCAGGCCGGCCTTCTTCCAGCAGTTTTGGATGGTGGTGGACGTGACGCTCTACCATGCGCCTGTCAGCATTTCCGCAGCCTGTCGGACGTTGATGGCTGTCGAGTGCTGCAGGCGCAGGTTGATGAGCAGCCTATGAACAAGGCACTTCCGGAAGTGCGATTTCACGCTCCTTATTATTGCTTGGTCCAGTGGCTGAAGTACTGATGTGCAGTTCGGCGGCAGATACTCGAGACGCACATTCGTGAGCCGTATGTTGACAATGTATGCTGAGCAATTGTCCACAATCATCAAAATGTGCCGCCCCTCCTTCCTCATCTTCTCGTTTACCGTCAGCAGCCACTCGGAAAAGAGCTTGCGGGTCATCCAGGCACGCTGATTCGCCCTATACTGGCACGGCAGCGACACTACATTTTTCATGCAGCGTGGCTTCGAAAACCTCCCGATCACCAGAGGCTTCAACTTTTCAGTGCCATCTGCATTGCAGCAATACAGCACCGTGACGTGAAGCTTCAACTTTTTGCCGCCTCTGCACTGTCCTCCTTTAAAATGCATTGTCTTGCCCAGGAGCAGCTGATAAAAGCAGGCCGTCTCGTCTGCATTAAAAACATGAGCTGCTGCGTAAGACTTGACCATTTCGTGGAAGCTTTCCTCCTTCCATGTGGCTGCTGCTGCTTCATCTGCTGCCTTCTCCTCGCCAGACACAGATTGCCAGGTTATGCCATTTCATTGGCGAAAACGGTGGAGCCGGCCAGAAGACGCTTCGAAGCCAGTGACCTCGAAAATTGCAGCGAACTGCCGCACCTTCTCCTGCAGCATTGGGCCTGACACGGGCACATTCTGTGCTCTCACGTCTTTAAACCAAGTCAGCACTGCTGCGTCAATATTCTGGAAATCGCCAAGCCGCAATTGCTTCCTTGATGAGGTAAGCTGAGATTCTTGCTGGTGCTTAAAGGTTTTATCTTTGAGAATCGTGGCGATCGTCAACTGCGCCACGATGGATTGTTTCTTCCCGTCTTCTATCTTGCGAAGAATGTCTACTTTCTCGCTCAAAGAAAACTGCTTTCGCTTCTTCGCCATGGTTAGAGTTCTTGAGCTCATGGCAGCGCGAACGCCGGCACGCACTTCTAACACAATAATACAACCAGAAAAAAAAAATCAAGATGGACAGGCCTGATATGGGTGACAGCACGCGAACAACTGAGAAAACAAGCAAGAAAAACATGATGCATTGTCGCCTCCGCAACAGGAAAAAAAGAAAAGGCCCACTTCAGCGTTAATTACAACTTTTTTTTTCCTTCTGCCGCACAATCTCAGGTTTTACGAGCCCATGCTCCGCGCCTCTCCACTCACAAAACCTGGCGCGTCATTGCCTCCTCAACGGAGAAGGAAAAAACAAAAGCCCGCATCTTTCTCCTCCCGCGCCATCTCAGGTTTTTGCGGGAAGCAAGTTGCAAGGCGCCCGTTCTTCGCGCTGCGTCGTCTGCTAGCTTAGAGCTCCGACTGCCATGACGGATACACTGAAATCTAAGAATCCTTGCATTTTGGGATATGAGTTCGTAGTACAGAGGTGTTGTTAAGATGACACGGAAATTAAATAACAATCGTTATTCTGAAGTTTGTAGTAGTGAAATATTTTTACATCGAAACTATAAGTAGTCTGCATGGGATTTCTTAAAAGTTCGTTAATCTGAAATGTTCATTAATGTGGTGTTCGTTGTAACAGGGTTTGACTGTAGTAGGTTCCCAAGCATGGAGTAGTCCAAAGTGTATGTTTTAGAATCTGCATTAAGTCACTGTTGCAAATGCTGGTGAACCTGGAAATGGAACAATATTGTCACGTGGTGGTGACGTTGAAGAACACAGTAGCAATACTGTGAAAGACAAAACTAACTTTTATTGGGCGAACCTGTGCCCACAAAACAGGCTACACTGAAAGCACAACGAGAGCGGCGAACACAGTCGGCGATCGTCGAAAATCTGATCAACGGGTCAAGCGTGTCGGCTTTTATACATCAATCGTCGAATGTTGCAGACTAATCGCTGGGACCCACACGTCTTCCGCAAAGTTCTACATTATTCGCGTCGCGCACACAAGTTTTGGTCACAGACAGTGGATGGAACCATCGATAACATTCCAGAAACTTCCCACACATGCAAGCGCGTCCTGCGCTGTGCAATAACATTTGTTAGGTGTCGACCGATAAAGACAAGTACACATGTCAATATATTGGAGCAGCTTAGAGTTGTTCACATATGAATTCATGCCAATTCATGCTAAAGCTGGAAAAGCTGAGGAACACTTAAGTTTTGGTTCGGCATAGAGCAACCTGCATAATCTGTTTTCCATGTCCAGAGTAAACAATCTTTGGCTATACTTGTTGTATAAATTGAATTTGTGTTGTTGGAGAAGCTGAAAAACTTGTGAAGAAATTTCAGCACCAGTATGGTGCAAGCTCCAGAACCTTTATTCCATGTCCAAAGTTCTTGTGAACATGGGAGAGTGTTACAGTGTCATCACAGAAAGCTGAAACTTCACCTGTAGACACGCCGATCTCGTCCTGCATATTTGTTTTATGAACACCATCATTCCTGCAGTCATGGCCACTTGAGCACTGTGCTAATTTTATTTAAATCCTTGACTGTGGTAGAGAGGCCTGCCACAACTTAGTGAATGGTGCTTCGCATGTGTTCACTAAGTTGACTTTTCGCGCTCGCAATGTGAGCTTAAAGATGCTTGGCGATTTTATTGCTAAAAATACACCACCATGCTTGTTTGCTGTGCATGTTTGTGCACCAGTTCAATGGAAAAACGACACCCATGTCTTAAATTGCCCCTTGACCCAGAATGCAGCACAAAGTCAACAAAAACCTTGTTCGTCTAAGCCGTGATGTTTAAATTTGTGTCTTTGTGTGAAACGGTGTTCAGTAAATTTTCTGACACACTAGGCATTTGCCGTCTAAATCATTTAATCAAGGTGATGAGAAGCCTGCTCCAACTCATTGTGTCGTTTCCAAGGATTCCATGCACTCAGCATCCAAATGTCAGGAAAATGTTCTTTGGGAGTTTTGTCTTGTTGTAGCTCAGCATTTATACTTGCCCTGATTGTACCAGCCAGATGTGACGAGGGAGATTGAATATGGAAGTAAAACCGCAGCAGTCTGAAACTTGAACTGATCTGTTTTGATGGTTAAATAAGCACATAAACTTAAGCTTTGCTTTGCCAATGCTCTCGAGCTTGTGTGCTTGGCCTCCTGTGGTTTCAGGCAGCCTGAATGTGTTGGTGAGCTGCCTTGAACTACATTTTGGTTTTTGTGCTTTCCTCTAGTTTCACTCAAGCGACAGCTATACGGAGTCATCATTTCTAACTTCTACGGAATTCCCAAAAATCGCCTGAGGCTGATAGCATAATTCTTGTCTTAGAGCTGGATTATTCAGAGGCAGACAGTAATAGCATGAGAAATCATAACATGTATTCAAAAATTAACAAAGATTTGCTAATTAATGTCATAATTACTTTACAGCACATTTTGCAATTTATGAACTATAGCCACTGAGATTGCAAGACATGTCCACTTGGAATCGGGGAAAACCGGTAATTCTCTCGGATTTTGAGCAGTCTGAAAATACTCTGGGAAAACTCGGGGAATGTGTGCTTCTACAGGGAAAAATTTGCCGTGATTTTATTGAAAGGGAACGAATGTCGCGGTAATGCTGGCTCAAGTAAAAAGGAATCGTAACGAATGGTCTTTGACGCTGTTTCGCCGGCTGGAGGAGTTGCCAGTGTACAGTGAACGACCGACTTTCCGTACACCACCACGTACCCCATGGAGTCAATGCATAAGAACGTGTGAAATTTCGGACGTAAGAACACTTCGCCGTCCGATTTTCCTAACTTTTTGCCATGACCGCAGGTCCGAAACGGCATTAATCAAAGCCACCACCAGCGCCATTTTGATTACCTCGCCGCCTCGAACTGGCGCTCTCGCACGCAGATCTGCTGGCAGCCCTAGCCATCACCTCGGCTGTGCTAGGCCTAGCAGCTGCTTCGACGTTCGCTATTGAGCTTTTTACCGTTCGGTACCGTGTTTCTCATTTAAAGAATTCGCTGCTGTCAGCAATGGCACCGACTCCGCCTCTGTGGTCCTCGCGATTTGCTTCGAAGCTTAGAAAGCATGGCGCATTGCATAATCCCGGTTTCTGAAGGGCAGCTTCGCCTTAGTACAGCTATGTTTCGCGGTGAAGCGTACGTGAAGTAGTACGGTGAAGCGTAATAAGCGTGTGAAAGGGGCAATTTTTTCAGGCCCTGCATTCGTTGTATAGTAGTTAACACCGTGGAGGCTAGAGAGACTTCTTGCAGTGGCTTCATTCGCGCTTGAATATAGTTCAATGTTTTTTTACCGCAATTGTGCGCAACTGTTTCTTTTTTTTTAATGTAGGCTCAGTATTGAATGAAGCAAGTTTTAATCCTCAGAAACAAACACACTGTGGTGTACAGCTGCTAATGCGTTGTTTTAGAACATTTTCATTTGTTCTTTCCGCGTTTTTTATTTGCAACCCGTCACGAGGAGCCTCACATGCATGCTCGCGCGAGCGGACGCTGTTGCCAAGCAGCCAAGCATGGACGGAGTGTGCAAAATAACTTTTCTTGGCCGAACTTCTTGTGTAGCTTCCACAGTGTTGACTACTATGTATGGAACGGAGTATAAATGACTGACGCACACATCGAAGTACACTAGAAAGAGCATGTTTACAAGCCGCTATTTTGATCTTCAGTAAAACAGACAACAGACCCCAACAATAACGAAAGTGCATTCGAGAGGCTGTATCTTCTTACACAATTGTTCACAGCCGAAAGCAGAACCTATATATATTTCCCACTGAGTTTGCACGGTTGACGACGTGCAAGGTGATGGAGTCCCAGAAGAATATTCAGCACATTGAGGATAACGGAATTTTTATGCAACGTACAAATTGTCGCAGCAAGGATGCTGTTGAGCAGGTTGGAAGAGTTAAACAAAAAAAATGAAGCATCAGGGGGGGGGGTGCTTTTTGATACGAGCAATAAGAAAGGCGCCTTACCTCGCAAACAGCACTGTTCTTTGTCGGAATAAAGTTCTTTCGGCCAACGTTGTGCACCAACTGCTTGCGTAAGCCATCCCTTGTGCTTTCACGTGGTTTAGCCAGAAGTTTCAGTCGGGGAGCTCACGTTGCAGCTCAGCTTCCTCCTTATAAAATTTGTCAAGGGATGAAATACATGACTAATAACTACATTGCCATTGCCAAAGATGCTGCAAACGAATTCTTAGATGCTATGCACTGTAAAGACAAGTAAAATATGTATTTTTTCATAAAAGAATATACTCGAAGTCCCAAAAACTGTGCCCGAAATAACTGTTATCAATGCTTCCATGTCCTTTTTTTTGTCTATTTAATAAGTAAAGCAAATATCACACGAAGTTTAGAACTATATTGAAACCAGCAAAGCATGTGGGTGCCGCTGATATAAAAATGTAAAGGCCATGAAATGAAGAAGTTGAGGACAAATATTTGAATAAAACTTTGTCCTTCAAGAACCTTGTTTACATTTTCATACATATGCAACCGCCAGGGAAAAACCTAAATGATGCTGTCCTTTGTTCCAATGCATTGCGCAGTAGCAGCTGTCACCACGGTCTTGTATAGTAATTGCACCGAAATTATAGTTGCAACAAGGAGCACACATAAAAAGCAGGAGTTCTGCAAAAATATATTAGTGCGAGTCAAATGAAAGTGAGCAAATGCGAATATATGACTAACGAGGTACCTTATTTAAAAGTGGTCTCCATGAGCATTTAGACGTTAGTCCCACTAACTAACGAGTTGCGTGATTCCCGTCTCATAAAAACTCCTTGGGTTGCTGCTCCAAAAAGTCTTTAACTGACCCTTTCACGTCATCGTCCGACACGAATCTAGTTCCCTTGAACTGTTTTTTTCAATTGCCACAAGATGTGGAAATCGCAAGGCGACAGGTCTGGGCTGTATGGCAGATGTTGCAGCATTTCCCACTTGAAATTTGCCAATTTTGTGTTAACCACATCAACAATGTGGGGGCAGGCATTGTCGTGGAGCAAGATGATGCCATTCATCAATTTTCCATGTCGTTTGTTCTTGATTGCGACATGCAGCTGATCTGGCGTTTCACAATACCGGAAACTATTGATAGTCTCTCCGGGTTTAGCAAATTCGATCAACAATGGCGCCTGACGACCTAAAAAATGTCAACAACACCTTTCCGACAGAAATGGAGGCCTTTTCTTTCTTTGGGGATTGTGAATTTAAATGTTTCCACTGTAAGCTTTGCCTTCGTGTTTCTGGCTCATAGTAGTGGCACCATGATTCGTCCTGGTCACAATTGCAGACAAAAAGTCGTCGCCCTCATTGTGATACCGGATTAGATGGGTAAAGGCAGCGCCGAGCCTCTCCATCTTTTGCCGGTGGTTCAGAATCTTGGGCATCCATTGTGCACGCAAGAGCCGATAACCGAGATGTTCATGAATTATGGTGTGACCCAAACCGTGACTGATGTTCACACACTCTGCCAATTCATCTATGCTTATCCTACGTTCTTGTCAGCCTTTGCAATTGAGTTGGGGGTGATTGCATGGTGGCTTTGGCCCGGTCTTGGATCGCCTTTGCAACTTTCACGTCCTTCTTTGAACAGTTTGCTGCAACGCTTCACAATGGCGATTGAAATGCAATGTTCAACGCACATGGAACCCACACAGCGACTAATTTCTTTTTGGGAAACACTTTCAGCTGTCGAAAACCTCACGACACCATGCTGTTCAACTTTCGGAGCATCCATTATGTCATGCAACCATGTTCAACCAAGTATATGAGAGGATTAAAGTAAGTATTTTATTTACAGTAAGCAATATACAAAGCTCAATGCAGGGCACGGGCTAAAGGCAATCAAGCCTGACAAAGGTCCTTGTTCCTCCTTAGTTCGTGGCAGCTCACACGCTTCGAGTTGAACAGAGTAAAAAAAAAAAGGATTGCAGTACATCAGTTTCAGGAAAATGGACAACTTGCAACTTGCAAGAGTACACAACAAATCACATATTTACATAACATCTTTAAATAATCGTACAGAAGAGGTCACGCACGCCAAAATATACAGCTAACCAAAATAAATTCCAAAGAATTTGAAACGTAGAATGCATGAGGATGCAACGAAATAGCATTTTACATGCAAACACTCAGAATACTAATTTTGAATGATCTTAACATTGGTCGAGCCATGAGAATCCACAAGTTAATGTTGATATTGTATACCTGTGGTAATTAATAAGTTCTTTGCTTGCTTTTTAAATGCAGCACTACTAGCTTTAAAGTTCAATCTATCTGCAAGGATATTCCAAACATGATGTGTCTGGTACGCAGCACTTTGTTTTCCATAATTAGTTCTTACTTCAGGTGCTCGTATCCTTTGTTCTCGTAAACAGTAGTATGGTTTTTCGATTTGGCTTTGTTCATATAATTTATTTTGTTGAATTACTTGGAGCAATTTAAGATAGTACAACTGATAAACCCTGAGCATGGAATGTTTTATGAACAGTGTAACAGTTGGCAGGTCTTGTAATTTTCCCTTGTACTTTTTGAAACAGCGCAATATTTTCTTCTGCATAGTAATAAGTCTATGATAACTTCTTTTCAATGTTGTTACCCAGACTAATATACCGTAAGTTACCTTAGAATGAGAGTGCATAGTACATGTTTATTTTTAACCTTAATGGGATTAAGTGTACTGTTTTGTGAATGAACCAACTATTTGCGCTAATGCGGTAATCAGGTGATTTACATTTGTGTTCCAGTTTAATTCCTCCTGAAACCACCCACCAAGAAATATTTGTTCCCTGTAATACAATTTCCTTCAAATGTGACACTTATTTTATTTATAGGCTTGTTTATAGGTCGTAATATCATATAGGTTATTTTTTCGGCATTTACGCATAGCTTATTTTGCCTTAACCATTTTGAAAGATGCCTTAAATAGTTATTTACACTGACTTCAAGCGATATTAAATTGTCTAATGAGAAGAAAACGTTTGTATCATCAGTGTACATAATAAGTTCGGGGGAATCAGGAATTTCTACAATATCATTTATATAAGCAAGGAACAATAGTGGCCCCAATATGAACCCTTGGGCCATATTAAAGAACATTTATCCTCACATCTGCGTGTCACTTTTGTAAATAAGATATGCCTGTGTGCTACGTGTATGCCTCGCAGATAATGAACAGAACCATTATTGCGCGGGGTGGGTTGGTCCACTTTCATTTGACTCGCCCTTGTGCATTAGAAATGTGAAGATACAGCTTGGGGCAAAAAAGTGTCACTGGAAACAAAGTTCACTGCACATATACACAAAACCTCGTAACGAGGTATTTAAATATAGGTTTAATACCTGTGCCACACATGCGAGGTTAATGCCTTTAAAATTTTAAGACCTTAAGTTTCTTAATGCCATTATATTTCGATCGCTGCTGCACGCGCATACTTAATGACATTAATCTTTGCGATGGCTTTAGCTGCAGTGAAACGGTTAAGTTTGCTTGCCAATCATAATACAATAAAAAACAGTTATCTAGGGAGCAGATGTTTAAGAAATGGCATGAGAAACATTAATCGGCGTATTGTATGTAGTTTACTTCAGGAATGTCATTGTTGCACCCAGCTGTAAACTGTTTGAAGTCAAAGCTAGCTCGAAGGCCAATCCATAGCGTAGCCAAAGCATTGACATTGGGAAAAATAGCGCTCACAGCTTCAAAGCTCTCCAGCAGCGATCCTGAAGAATTTGACCGTGTGCTCCAGTTTGCATCGGCGAGAAGTTTGAAGGCTTCAGTATGAGGCTATCAAGGCAAGGAGCTGCCGCCGTGCAATTGAACAGCTTCTCCTGGCTAACGCGCTCACGATTAGTGCTCTAACTGTGAGTAGCGGCAAGATCGCCTGCTGATCGATACGAACATAAAGAGCTCCATTTAAAACAGTGAAGAATATATTAATTGCTTTTATCTACAAGTTTGCTTAATATCGTGAGAATATGGTCACTACGGCTACGGCGAGGACATTGTAAACGAGAGTGCGGATTCCACGGCCAAGTGAGTTGTAATAATTGTAAGAATGCACTACTCCGCCAGAAAGCAACTTTATAAAGAACGTGAAGAATATATTAATTGTTCTTCACTAATAATTTGTTTAGTCACGTCAAAATATGGAGACATTGGGAACGAGAGTACGCATTTGACGGCAAAGTGAGTTGCGAGAACGCGACATTAAGCGTTAATGCCATAAGCATGTCCGTGTGGCACCCCGCGAATGACATTAAAGTTTAAGGCATTAATGAATGTCATTTTCTGTGCCTGTGTGGCAGGGGTACAAGTCTCCCATAAATCTATGTATCTAAAGAGAAGTCACTGTATATATGCGTCAAACAAGCAAATAAACATATTGCGCAACCATGGATCACCGAATCATAAGCTCCCCTCCCTCCCTCTCTCCCTGATGTGTCGCGTGCGACGGAAGGCGGCCTGCTTCGTCCCCGCCTTGCTGCCTTGCGCGCACAAGACTGAGCCACCATCGTCTGTTCACCCATGCCAGACCCCCCCCCCCCCCCCCCCCCGCTACGCTTTCACTCGCACATACAGCATGCGGCGCACGGTCACGATGTTATCGCATAAAACTTTATATGGAACATGAGGGCGACGGCAGGATCGCGCCTGAGGTGTCCATATAATTGCTACAGCAATAATAAGAGTATCCGGCAACTGAAGCGTCCCTTGGCCCATGACTTTCCGCAAAAGGAGGAGTAACGAAATCGACCCTTCACCATGGAACGATTCGCTGTGCCGCAAGAATGTCTTCCTTTTTTTTTTTTATGGGGCGGGGGCATCGAAATGGGGAAAAAAAAAGACCCGCAAAGGAAAGCTTGTTGGCCACAATCGAACGCCTACTTTGGGCGCCTAATATGGCTACCGAAGGAATATCGAAGAATACATGATACGCTTGGTACACCGAGAAGCATGCGCATGCTGCTCGGTATCTTGCACCGGCAAGACAAGCCTTACCGGAGAGATTGCGCTCAAGCGAACGCGTTGCAATCTGTCGAGTCCCCACAGTGATGCTGGCGAGCGACAATGCATTGTTTCTTTTTCTCGTCTGCTAGCCAGAAAGCGCCCAAAACTCTGACAAGCGAAATCCACTCGGCCAGACAAAATAGAACGCGCACCGAAGTGCGCCGCGCGGTGGTCGGGACTACACGAGAAGAACGGTCTGGCTGGCTCTGGCAGCCCGCGGGTAGCGAAAACAAGAAAACTGAAGCGGCTCAATGCGTCCTCGCGAATAAAAGTCAAAGTAGAAAAGTTAATAAGAACATATACCTTTGCTGGCTTTTGTGTCTTGACATGGATGCCTTGGTGCAGGTGACAAAAAGGTTGATATTCTTTTCTCTGACATGATGGCACAAATGAACCACCACAACGCTTCGTCTCATCGGGCCTCGCTGTGTGCATTGTCAACTTGTCTGACAGTGTGTTGATTTGGCTTGTGTCGTATGGTCAGATGCTCGAGTTTAGAAAAATCAATGCACCTTTGGCGTCAAATGTTTATAACCACATTAAACCTACAAAATTCCGAAATTGAAAATCTAAAGCACGAGTTTGGAAATGTCAGTGCACTTTTCGCATCAAAAGTTTGAGAATTTTGTACCCATAAAGTTTCGGAATTGAAATCCATGCGATCCGTAAGTTCCGCGAGATGCCGCGACGAGCCCGCTCGCCATTAGAACGCCCTTGAAACTTAGTGCTCGCATGGGGCCCCGTGCGTCATGTGACTCCCGGTGCATGGGCGTTGCCGCGAAATCCAGTCCGAGTTCGCAATGTTCGCGCTGAAATGTCTTTGCGAGCGTGAAAAAGACATACTAGACAAAATCCAGAAATATTTCCGGCGTCGGGGGTTGTTTTGGTCGGCGGTGCATAACAGCACGAAAAAATTTCGGGGGTGTGGCTGAAGCCCCATAAGCCCTGCCCTCCCCCCCCCCCCCACCAGACTACGCCCCTGTTAATATTTGTATCGTACAAACTGCGTAACAATCGTCAGGCCTCTTGCTGCAGTTATATGCGCTACAGCACGACATAGGAAACGCAGCGTGCAAAGTTCGCTGCGCCGAGCGAGCCGAGCTGAGAAAAATGGCGCTAACGAAAAAGAAAAACACAAGCTAAACGCAAGATCCGCGAGTTTTCAAGGGCAACGACGGCGAGTCCAATCGTCGTGCAAAAAAACGGGCCGCAAAACTGATCCCCGCGGAGGGGACGGGCAAGGGGCGAGGAGGTTGTGCGGCGGTGGCAGAGTTGAGAATGGCGGTGCGGCCGCGGCCGCCGTTCCTGCGACCCGGTCGCAGGAGTGGAAAGGGGGGGTAAGCGTTATAGTGCCCTGGTCGTTCGAACGCTTAGGGCCCGAAAGCGTTAGGTTCACCCAAATAGACGCTGAATAATGGTTTGGCTTGGCTCTGCATATTATTTTTAAATAGGTGGCACTAAAGCGATGAACGCGACGATCGAGCCCTGAATCGGTGCTTCCGTTCTGCCCGTGCGGTCTTCGCCTGTGTCCGTGGCTGTGGAGAAGTGATTGTAGCTGTTTGATGTCGTTAAATGTGAGAGCTTGTGGCGAAGTGATTGAGTATGGCCGTAGTAGTTCTGCCCATGTAGTGTTTTGCGGACTTCACCTGTGCCTGTGACTGATAGTGTTGCCCAATAGCTTTGTGGAAAGCGACGTGGTTTGTGTGGATGTCATCGCAGCGTTTGCCAGCTCCTGGGTGGCCCGTGTGCCAGTTATTGATGGCGTTGCCCAGTAACTTTGTGGAAGTTGATGTACTTTGTGTGGATTTCGTTGCCGCTTATGACTGCCTTAATTATAGGTGGTGACGCTGCCTTTTGAAGCGCGTCCGAGCGCGAGAAACTTCACCGATTTTTTGTAAACAACGTAGACGTCTCGAAATGTTAGCTAGAAATCAACCAGCAGCAAGCCAAGTCTTTATTTTGTGGTTTTTCGAGCTTATGCTCATGCGAGCAGCAGAAGGACAAAAGGACCGTTACATAATGTCAGTTCCATAAAATCAGCTTTGCCGCAATACAGTCATGTTATGCGGTGAAGCATACGTAATGTATTGCGGTAAAGTATATGAAAACGTAGGCAGGGACCACTGCGTTACTGGGGCGATTTTCTTGTATTATGGTCATGGCCGTGCGCGAACAAGGAAAAATCACGGTCGAAGCGCATGGCACAAACCTTGCCAATGCTTCAATTGGAAAAAGAAAGAAAACGAATTGGAGTGGGTGATGCTTGGAGTGGGTGATGCCAAAAACAAAGCCTTGACTTTTGTATTATCAAAGCAGTTCCGAGAATAGTCAATCATATTCCAAGCTCCTGCATTATTTATGATTGTTTAAAGTATATTCATATATTGTGCACCAGCCTTAGCACCAATTCTAATGTACTTTAATGATGTAAGTTTAATAACACGTGGCAAATATATAATTTGTGCTGTATGGTATTGTGCTCTTTGTAAGCTGCTGCTTTCATGTGGTAATGTGTACATTGGCTGGAAGACTTGATGCATCCTCCTTATAGAACTCATTGAAAGGTGAACCACCTGTCAAGCCATCATTGTTCTTGTTGTGCACCAGATTTCACAAACATGGGGATAGTTATGATACAGAAAGAGTAGCTGAGGTTTATTATATCCAGATGCATGCACAGGAGTGCGGGTGTCGACCATCTATCTCTCTAACTCAGGTTGAATGTGCCTACATGAGTAACATGTAACACTTGTTGGGTGTCTGGTTTCTTTTATTGTTAGCTTAGTTTGTGTATTTTCTCCCATTTGTAGGTTTTAGTGTGTGTTGCTGTGTATGTATATAATTGCTTCCAGAGTGGCTTTCTTGTTGCTAATAAATTTAGAGAAGGCAGCGTTCTTCATTTTGTGCATCAGACAGCAAGTGAGCATGTTTCAAAGGATGTTGGATTTTGTTGCCATAAGCAACAAAAAGGCATAAGCATATAGACTGCTTGCTGGAGGTACTCTTTATAGCATTAAGGATATTATCATGCTGATAACTCTGTGCACAATAATGAGAAAGATCACATCATGTCTGACATGTCTTCTTGCCACCATGAAATCTTGTCAGATGCATAACACGGGACATACACCACAGATCTTGGCCAGCCATTCTCATTTGCAATCTCGACCTCCTACCACTGAGCAGACTGGTCCAAGAGACCAACCATGCAACTTTTATCTGATTAAATGGAGTGTATGTTGCACAAAATTAGATGTCAGGTGTTATTGTTGACACAGATACATATCTGTGAGCCTCATAAACTAATCTCAAAAGATAGAGAATAATACCCATGAAATGCACTCTTGGTAGGATGGCAGGACCATTCTCTTGCAGAGCTAAATAACAACCATGCAGCAGTATCATGATATCAAGTTGAACAATAATTTACTCCAACGATAGTTTCCTTCATGGAACATTGCACTGATAGTCTTGAAATACAATACCCGTTGCTAACAGAAGACCTTCCAAATTATGCATGACGGGAGGGCATATTTTAGGAAGCAAGAATGAAAACGGAGCCGGTTAACTATGAAAGTTGTGAATGCAACTCTGCAGAAGTTAGAAAAATGAACCAAACGGAATAGTTTAAAAGTAAGTGGTTTAGAGACAAAAGGCCGTTTTATTCCATGCCAGAAAAGCAAGCAGAGGTTGAAATGCTTTCCACATACATACCTTCAAGGTGCATGTACAGGGTCTGTCCTGAGAGTAATGTCAGTAAGGCGATTAAAAATCATTTATTGAATTTGTTGTTACAAAAAGTTTTAAAATCTTCAAAATACTCTCCTTTTGCGTCAATACATCGGCTCCAGCGAGACTTCCACCTCTTGAATGCGTAGTGGTAGTCCTCCTCCGGATTGGCCTTTAATGCTGTGGTGCTAGCTGCTTTAATCACGTCCGCTGTCTCAAAATGATTGCCTTTCAGGGGTGTTTTGAGGCATGGAAACAGAAAAAAGTCGGGTGGGAGCCAAGCCCAGGCTGTACGAGGGCTGGGGGATCGTTGGCCCCACTGCATTAACCAGGTAGTTGGTGACGATGAGGGCACTGTGGGCCAGCACATTATTGTGGTGCAACTTCCAGTTGTGTGCAATGTCCGGCCGGATATGTTGAACCCTGCGTTTCAGTCTTTCAAGGACATCCACATAATATTTGGAGTTCACAGTGGTTCCAGGTTCTTCAAACTCATGATGAACCAGTCCATGGATGTCAAAAAAAAAAAAACAATGAGCATGATCTTGATCTTTGATTTGCTCATCCTGGCTTTCTTCTGGGGAGGGGACGAGTGTGTGTGCCACTCAGATGATTGCCTTTTGGTCTCCAGGTCATATTCAAATACCGGAGTCTCGTCTTCTGTAAAGACGTTGTCCAAAAATTTTCGCTCACATTTGCACATGTTGAGATTTTCTTGGCATGTTTCAACGCGACGTGACTTTTAGTTGTCAGTGAGCACTTTTGGAACCATTTTTGTGCACGCCTTCCGCATGCCAATATCGTTTGTAACAATTTCATGAACTTGAGTTTTCGAAACGTTTAGCACGTTGGCCATTAAATGAACACTTAATCGTTGGTCTGAGTTCAACAGTTCCCTCGCTCGTGTCACATTGTCAGTCGTAGTGGTCGTGGATGGCCATCCAGCGCAGTCCTTGTCGTCGCCCTCTTCCCAGCCTTCCAAAAGGCCTTGTGCCACCGAAACACTTGCCGATCTGACAGGGCATGTTCTTTATAAGCAGTCTTGTGGATAGTAACAGTTTCCGCAGCGGTATTGCCAAGTTTCACGCAAAACTTGATCGCAAATCTTTGTTCTAATGAGCACTGCATTTTCACTTGCACAAGAATAAAAAGCAGCTCTCACGGACAGGCCCGTCCGACACTCTCCGATGTTCGGAGCACACTGACTGACGGACCGCTGCTTAGCTGGATTCCGTCACTACTAGTTTCAACCAGTTAGACCACTCTGACATACGGTCACATCACAATAAATTTACTGACATTACTTTCAGGACAGACCCTGTATGTGGTGATAGACAAGCTTTTTAGATATAAATGTTGGGAACCTGGATGGAGGTGAGGGACATGTACAGTAAAAACAAGATGTATAAGGTCAAAAATTAATTCTTTTAGTCAGAAATTGGTCAGTGGTGTCTGGCTTCTCTTGTTCCCTGGCCCTGGATGGTGAATACAAAGCTTTATATATATATATATATATATATATATATAATTTTGTACAATCAAGCATAGAATCATTGCCTTCTACCTGAGCTAACGTAGGGGGCAGAAACTTGGAGGTTTTTTGGAGACAAAAAAGGGCATTGTGTTGTCATGTTGGAAAGCACTTTGCCGGAGGAGGGTGTGTCAGCCACTGACATAAATTTTAGTGAAATTTATACCAATATAGCTGACATAAAATGTTGAGCTGTCACGAAGTTGAATCAGTTTATTTAATCAGTAATATTTTTATTTATGTTGACCAGAAAATAATCCAAACCTGAGTGGGCTTGCTCTTAAAATTTTCAGATACATGGATGATTATTTGTTTTTCATGAGCAAACGATAACTTTCGCAGAGCTGTCATCGAAGTACTGAAGCTATTTAGAGAACAATAGCAAGGTTTCAATTTCACTTTAGAAGTTCCAGAAAAAAATGTGCTGCAACTTCTTAGGTCAGGCTTACTTTTATGTGGGATCACGTATGCTGGGGATATCAGTCGAGAACTTCTAAGCTCCTTCTTGATTATAGGTCTAGCCATTGAAAACTTATTAAGTACATTATTACTTATTAAGTACTCACTATTATAAACTTATTAAGTACTCACGCAATTAGAGATGCCCCAACCAAGAGCTATCCTCACCTTATCCTTGAAAGTGTAAGGAATCTGGTGACAAGGCTTAATGAGGCAGGTTATTCAGTTTCAGTGGTTTTTTTATCTTGAAGCACGTTAATTAAGAAACTTAAGGTGCGACCAGGGTGGAAGAAGCTTAAGGAGCAAGAGCGGAACAAAGTTGCCATTATCCCCTCTATTAATTGTCGCACAGGCAGAAAAAGGTGGCTTCTAAGTTCCAGGAGAGGGTTGGGTTTTCATTTAAAGATAAGCTGAAGGGAATATGTGAAGCAATAAACAAGAACATTCTTCACAACGGGTGTATGAGCAGGGAGGACTGCAAAGTGAAATATAGCACACAGTTTGTCTCTTGCACACGAAATGTTGTTTATTCGATTCCTTTTTCTTGAAGCCTACAAAATATATATCAGTCAGACTGGAAGGTGCTTAAACATTCGACTAAGGAAGTACCATAGTTTTTTTAAGGGTTTTTGCGCATCCACACCTTTCTGTGCATTGTTGCAGCATTGGGCGTCATCCAGTTTTTGAAAGTACTATTCTGCTGTTCACACACTGTGAAAAGCTCTCACATGAATTAATGGAGGCTTATCACATTAGAAAGAAAGGCTCACTATGTGTTATCCAGCCATCCATCTCGCTGCAAGGTAGCGAGGTTGCCGTGTTAGATCTTAAGTAAAGCCACTGAGTTGCATTGTGCCTTAGTAATTGTTTTTTTACATTTATTAATCAGCCGTGACATGTGTGTTGCCGTCAAAACATGTGCATTCGGTGATGTGAAGGTTGTTTTGGTATGTATCTGCATATGCTAGGGGGCCGGGTGTTGGTCACGTGATGTGTGTTATATATTGGTTGTTTTCTTTCGATAAGCTTCATTTGATAGTGCTGTATCCTGTCCCATTCTATTACTTTTGTCGGCATCTGTCATGCAGTAGCTGCCATGAAGCTTCAACAACTTGCCCAATTTTCTATCGTATGGAGCATTAAAGTTACGGAATGGGTGCCATGGTATATAAATATATATATATATATATATATATATATATATATATATATATATATATATATATATATATATATATATATATATATGTGTGTGTGTGTGTGTGTGTGTGTGTGTGTGTGTGTGTGTGTGTGTGTGTGTGTGTGTGTGTGTAAAGGTAAAATGGTGGTAAGGTGGGGTGGTAAAAGTAAAATGAAGAGATTTTCACATCATGACTAGTCCTTTTAACACATTTACCTACAAAATTAAACACTCTGTGTTAAGCACCTTGTACATAGGTATTGATATTACTAATAATCTTTCAATGCAAATGCATATCAACTTTTTGAGTAATGCTAATAACTGAACACATGGCTTCTTGTGCTGCAAGTTTTCTTGGGACTCCTGCTTCCCTTAAACTTATACTGTATAATATGCTTGTAAGATCAGAACTGGAGTATGCTTCATCAATCCGGGATATACCTACAAAAAACACAACTCTCATATTTAGTTGAAGCCATACAAAACCAACCTGTACATTTTATTGTGCACCCGCCGTGGTTGCTCAGTGGCTATGGTGTTGGGCTGCTGAGCACGAGGTCGCGGGATCGAATCCCGGCCACGGCGGCCGCATTTCGATGGGGGCGAAATGCGAAAACACCCGTGTGCTTAGATTTAGGTGCACGTTAAAGAACCCCAGGTGGTCGAAATTTACGGAGTCCTCCACTACGGCGTGCCTCATAATCAGAAAGTGGTTTTGGCACGTAAAACCCCAAATATTATTATTACATTTTATTGTAGCTGCTTATTCCCACACCGCAAGCATATCAACAATTAAAAGTTGCCTTGATTGGCTAGGCAACAAGAAAACTTACCTGTTTATTTCACAAATTCTCAATTGAAACATGTTTTTATTACCTCCTTGTAGCTCATTGATATATATGTGTATGCGTGTGTGTGTTCTGAGGCTGCCTTTTACAGGAATAGTAAAGATTGGTTTGGCAAGTTGGCACCTGTACCTTGAGGTTGTAGTTCATTCTCAATGAGATACAAGGCGGTAATAACATATGTTTCAATTGAGAATTTGTGAAATAAATGGGTAAGTTTTTTTGTTGACAAGCCTGGCCAATCAAGGCAAGCTTTAATTGTTGATATGCTTGCGGTATGGGAATAAGCAGCTACAATAAAATGTACAGGTTGGTTTTGTATGACTTCAACTAAATATGAGAGTTGTGTTTTTTGTCGGTGTATCCCGGATTGATGAAGCATACTCCAGTTTTGATCTTGCAAGCATATTATACGGTATAAGTTTAAGCGAAGCAGGAGTCCAAGAAAACTTGCACCAAAAAAAGCCATGTGTTCAGTTATTAGCATTAGTCAAAAAGTTGATATGCATTTACACTGAAAGATCACTAGCAAAAAATCTGATAGGGCAACCTAATAAAAATTATATCAGTTTTTTTCTATTGCATTATGAAACGATACAACTGATACACTGATAAAATTACTTTTAGTTCTATTCCGGACGTATCTGTGCTATTCTGCTTGTACAAGTCTACTAGTGTATTCTTTTTATTAGTGTAATAGTGTATTCATATTAGTTTGCCAGATCTATAGTCTATCAGTATCTATGTGTGTTGTATAGGTGTAATGTGCTTCAAGGAGAAGCAAGCTTCCTCATTTGCCCAAAAAATGAGTCAGAAATAATTAATTTATATTATCAGAAAAGACAATACATATAAATCAAATATGAAGCCCAGGATTCAGAAAGGAAAGATTGTTGGAACAAATATACACCATACAAACAGCTTAAAAAGAATAAAAATGTGATCACATTTAAAAGAGAAAAGATGTTTAGATTGGTTCACAACAAAGTTTGCCTCTTTAAACAGGAGGTTATTGGCAATCAAGCCACCGAATTGGTTCACACGTACACCACAAGGATTATTAGACTTCACAATCTGGAAAGCTAGTGAATGGAAGTGGTGGGTTCTTCATTATTCATTACCATGTCTTCATGGCTTTTTGCCAGATAAGTATGTCAGACATTCCAGTTTGCTTGTGGAGGGTGCATGTCTATATACTTCTACTAGACACCGTCACTTCAGATGACCATAATGCGATCATCTGATCTTCTCTCGGAGTTTGTTGTGAGAGCACAGTCTTTGTTTGGATTGGGTGCAATGACATACAATGTACACCAAATCCTGCATCTTCCTAAAAGTGCGGCTAAACTAGGACCTCATTGGTCGTATTCTTCATTTGTATTTGAAGGCGGAAATGAACTTCTTGTGAAATTGGTCAGCGGAGCTAATGATGTTCCTTTATAAATATTGGAATGTTATGTACTTGCTCGAAAGTTACAGGCAGCTAAAGCTAGTTTAAATCTTTCACCAGAAAAAGTGAGTTTTTTTGGTGTACAGGAGAGGAGAGCTGGTCAGCAGACAGTTTTGTTAGGCACTGGAAAGCTATGCCTGAACTTGGACGAAAGTGAAAAACAGGCTGTAGTCCACAACCGTGGCTGTGACTCAACAAGTGTCACTGAATATTAGCGAATGGTCATCAACCAACAAACATTCCACTCTCTCCAGTACACTTGAACTATAAAGACTAAAAATAGTGCATTTGTCAGCTTCTCAGGTGCGTTTTCTCTCATTTGTAGAATTCTTACTGGAGCGAATTCTTGTATAATTCTGAAATGCAAGGAACTATTTCCTGTTGAAATTTTCCATGCAAAGCACCTTTCAGTCTGCGTCAGAAGAGAGGAGCCACTAGTTTACTTAACACCCAGCGAAGTTATACATCTTTATGTGTTTATAGAAATAGACAACAATATTTTTGAATGGACAATACGAAACCTTTATGAAAGACACTAATTCCCATGCTCAAGACATGGCAACGATGAACAGTATGTCTTCAGCCATGGTACATGAATGTCTGGTAATAACAGGTTATAGCTTAAAAAAAAAGCAGTTGGTAACAGTGCACCACACTTTATGGCATTCTGTAATAATCAGCTTTTTGATGTTTGAATATATTAACCAAGCCATGCAGAGCCATCAAAATTCTAGAGTGTTTATTTTTTCTTGTGTTAGCTTCTTGTTTTCCTAATGAACCAGCTAGCCCAATTTGCCACTCTTCATTATTGTACTCTTCTTGATTAAGTGCTTGGGGAATCGCATGGTCTGCATGTTGGCAGTAGTGATGCAGCTGCTGATGAACAGCTGCAGTAGCCAAAAAATGACAATATTTTACAGGACTTATGCACAGTTTCGGGTCGGTGTCCTTGCATGTAGCAAAGGGCCCTACTTAACCACGTGACTGCCTTGAGTGGGTGATCACAGTGAACAAATAGTGCTTCACTAGCAGATGGTGAAGAGGTAAAGATTCTCAGTCTGTATGCAGAGGCATGGAAAGCAGCTGAATGTTAAGTGAGCAGTTGTGCTACTTGATACAACAGCATCATTTTCACACCATGCATCTGTCTGCCTCACTTTATTTACTCCTTTGACTCAATGTAGCTGGTGCAAGTTTATCCGTTAACTGTGGCAGCATGACTAAGACACTATCTTTTTTCTGAATGAAACAAGCAAACTCTGAAATTTTATTTTAACAATGTATTACGGTTTGAATCAAAGACTCCAAACACTATATATGAAGCCTGTTCTGATAGTCTTCTTTGCTTTCGCATGCTGAAGGCTACACAGGTTAAACTACTTTTACACATTTCGACGCGCGGTGGTTGAACTAGCACCCAGTGAAGAATTGTGTCTTCTGATTTTGCAATATGTGCACTGATGTTTAGCTGTTTTTGTTCATGATTATGTGGTTTTAAAAATGGTAAATCCATGTTCTTACTTGAATAAGCTCTCAGATCTGTACTCACTTTTGCTTAAATAATATTGCTGTATTGTCATGTTCTGATACATTGCTGTAGATCTTGTACCAATAGCGATGCTTGTCCTGTTTCCTTGCTTCCTGTCAGTGTGCCATGCCAGTTTGTTCTTTTTGCACAAGCTCACTTGTGTTCTGTCACATATCACAACACTTTTGGGGTGAATGCAAAAATGCATAGTCTAGAGAAAATAGCTTCATATGAAGTTGTAATATTATAAAAGCATATGCAAATTAGACCTGGTGTTCTATACAGCATCTGTGAGCACAAATGGGCTTGGTGAAGTTGGTACTTCAGTCTGTGTTCTTCCTCTTATGTGTTTGTTTAAATGTGGCTAAAGTTGCTTGCTTATTCTTTAGATAGTGAAGTGTAAAATAAACCCTAGTCATGTTTGTAGTCATGTTGTTTGTGTCTTGTCCTTGTTCCTTTGTGGATGGATGCATTAGCGTTGTTATAATTTTCAAATCAAGTATGCACAAACTAGCCCAGAAAGTAGCTTTAATGAAATCACGTTGGTAGTGTCTAACTTATGGCATTCACAAACTCAGCCGGACATGTTAGAGCTACAGTTAGTATCCACAGTCTTGAAAGTGCTTTGTTTTGCTTTTGTAAATAAACTTTATTACGAGAGTAGGAAGATACCTATGAAGAAAGGAGTCAGACAAGTAGACACAATCTCTGCAGTGCTATTCACTGCATGCTTGGAAGAAGTATTCAAGCTATTAAACTGGGAAGGTTTAGGAGTAAGGATCGACGGCGAACACCTCAGCAACATTCGGTTTGCCGATGACATTGTTCTATTCAGGAACACTGCGGACGAGTTACAACAAATGATTGAGGACATTAACAGGGAGAGTGTAAGAGTGGGGCTGAAGATTAATATGCAGAAGACAAAGATAATGATAAATAACCGGGCAAAGGAACAAGAGTTCAAGATCGCTAGTCAGCCTCTAGAGTCTGTGAAGGTGTACGTCTACCCAGGTCAACTAATCACAGGAAAACCTGACCATGAGAAGGAAATTCACAGAAGAATAAAAATGGGCTGGATCGCATACGGCAGACATTGCGAGCTCCTGACTGGGAGCTTACCATTATCATTGAAAAGGAAAGTATACAATCAGTGCATGTTATGGGTGCTGACATATGGCGCTGAGACTTGGAGACTGACAAAGAAGCTTGAGAACAAGTTAAGGGCCGTGCAAAGAGGGATGGAACGAAGAATGCTAAGTATAACTTTAATAGACAGAAAGAGAGCAGTTTGGACAAGAGAGCAAATGGGTATAGATGATATTCTAATAAACATTAAGAGAAAAAAATGGCGCTGGGCAGGTCACGTAATGCGCAGATTAGATAACCGTTGGACCATTAGGGTGACAGAATGGGTACCAAGAGAAGGGAAGTGCAGTAGAGGATGGCAGAAGACTAGGTGGTGCGCCAAAATTAGGAAATCTGCGGGTGCTAGTTGGAATCGGTTGGCGCAGGACAGGGGTAATTAGAGATTGCAGGGAGAGGCTTTCGTCCTGCAGTGGACATAAATATGATGATGATGATGATGACAGTAATACTGTTTTGGATATGCATTAAATGTTGCACATCCGTCTCGCAAAATTTGGAAATGTAATTTTGTATTAAAAGAACTGGAGCACACCTGCTACAAAGATGGACTGATACTTTTCTCATGCAACTTCCCCAATGTAGTTTCACAGGCTAAGTAACGCTGCTGTGCTTTGAAAACGTGTGCTTTAATTTATGTTGAAACTTGTTTAGGATAATATATCTGCATACAAGCTGTAAAAAGTTTTGATAATTGCACAGTTTACACACTTCATTTTTATTTGATACTCCAATATCGCAACTGTGTTTGTTAATTTGTTCACGTGGCAGGCAACGCATTCAGGGTTGTATATTCAGTTCATTTTAAAAACGTCTCTTCAGGCGTGTGGGCACCGGCATGTGTGCTATTTCTAACATGCTTTATCAGTGCCTCAATCAGATTTCTGTATGTCGTATGATGATCTCTATCTGGGTTTAAAAGACTGATACGTACATCATGCTATTTGGTCTTGTAGGCAGCACAGTGAGATCTATCTGCTGCCTGCCAGTCTGGTAAGGAGTTCTATGGGTCAGGTGGGAATATATATCACTCTTAGAAGGACCCGTACAACCTATACATATTCCTAAGAGACTATAGAAATTTCTATCAGTTTTTTTTGCTAGGGTACTGATGTTAGGTTTTTAACTAGTGATGGCACTCCGGAGAGACATTAGTGGAGACATTGCCCCACTGGGCACGTGCAGCAGCTAAGTCCAGTGGGGGGGGGGGGGGGGGGTGATTTCTATCAGTTTTTTTTGCTAGGGTACTGATGTTAGGTTTTTAACTAGTGATGGCACTCCGGAGAGACATTAGTGGAGACATTGCCCCACTGGGCACGTGCAGCAGCTAAGTCCAGTGGGGGGGGGGGGGGGGTGATATGGACTGGGCGCCGGCTTGCGAGAGCAAGGATGACGTGGCATTGCGGCGGTGCCCTCTCCCCTCATGCAACACCTGGCGCGCTAGAGCGACGGCAGATGTACCCTTTCACCCGCTCTGCTCCGTAGAGGCACGCTTGCAATGTGGTCACAACCAATGGGATTTGAGGTTCCATTTCGCTGCGACGACAGGCGCTGCCTTTTTTACTCAGTGGGCCATTTGTTTAGTCTGTTTGAACAGAAACGGAGCTGCCAGAGTTTGGTTGTTTCACGACAAAACACACAGTCATCAACAGAAAGTTTAGTTTTCTACGTTAAGTTCAGTGCGAGATCTAAAATGAGAAAAATCAAGGGCCTAAACACTCAGCATTGTGGCATGCCAGAAGTGACAAAAGACAGATTTGTGAATTGGAGTTGTTAACATACAAATTGTGTTTAGTCATGAAGAAAGCATTCAGTGAATTTTAGTAATTGCATGTGGATCAATATTAAGTTAGCTTATTCAGGAGAAGGAGGCAGTGGCACAAAGTAGCAGAATTTAAAACGCTAATTAAAAGCATCCATTCAATGCAAGAACTAAGTTCAATGGAGGAGATCAAGTTAGTGAACATGACAATATAGTTGTGTTTTTCATGAGAGACAAGGTCTTATGGAAACCATGTTGACATTTGTTGCAGAAGTTTTGTGACACAATTTAGGATTATTATGGAGATTGAAATAAATGATGTTACAGGGAGGCTTGGCAATTGAGGCCAGCAATTGTTCCGCCCAAGTGTCTCTCATGATATTACTGCGGTAGATCACCACGTATGTCGTCTATCGCTGTCCTTGTCCTTTGCGCTGTACGTTATTTTTGATGACCACATGCATTCTGTTCTAGAAGCTGAAAAGGTAATGCTAATCTGTGTAATGCATCTGTCGAATGCCGACAACAGTATGACGCTGATGCGGTGACAACGATGGCATGATCGATGATGGGATGACAATTCTAGAGTCATCACGATTGAGGCATAACGACTTTGGGATGATGAGTGCATGCATGGCAATGACTGCGTATTTACTGCACAGCGTGGAGGCGGCAGCATCTGACGGCGTGATATTACAACTAATTTGAAATGACAATGCAATGATGACTGTGAATGTGAATGACTGTGACTGTGAATGGTGAACAATGATGCGTCCACTTGGCAACTAAGGAAAACATATGAGGACAGCTAAGCATGTCTTATCTGAGTGGTGATTGCGAAAGCATTAATGCCCCATTGAACGCCGCTGAGCAGTCCTTCGAGTTTTACGCTGCAAGTGTTGCACCCTACAGCTACATTGGGCCCGAGCTAGCAAGCAGCAGCAGCCTGCGGTGCCAACACCGCATGCCACCGACGTGCTGCATGACCAGAGACCAGGAAACAGCAGTGGCCAACAAGGCCGGCAGGCACACGCTGCAGTTAAGCCCAGTGGAGGGGGGAGATACGGACCGGGCGGCGGCTTGCGAGAGCAAGGATGACGTGGCGTCGCGGCGACGCCCTCTCCCCTCACGCAACACCTGGTGCACTATAGCGACAGCAGGTGTACCCTTTCACCCGCTCTGTTTCGTCGAGGTGCGCTCGTGACGTGGTCGCAGCCAATGGGATTTGAGGTGCTGTTTCGCTGAGACGACAGACGCCGGCTTTTTTGCTCAATGGGCCATTTGACGCTTTCGCATAAATAATCGCTACAGAATAATGACTACGTGGTTATGTTGAGCTCGCGTTCACGCTTCGTCTACACGGACCACCCTACCTGTGTACTTTTGGTACTGGGGCCAATTCTGTACCATGCAATACACTCAGCCATGGAGCACCCGCAGCGATCACGCGATAGGCAAAAAACGCTGTGCTTTAAACATGCACCTATAGAGTGCCCCAATATTGCAACCAGCCGATCCGTGCATAGTGAAGCGTCCGCATGGCCGCGTTTGCCATGTGGCCGTGCTATGCGAGTGTGTGGCTGATATATCAATTGAGTAATCGAAAGACTGGTTCCGAATGCATTTACTAACCAATTTGAGTCCGCGGCACTTTTATGTGCTGCTTTGAATAACTGCGTGTGGTACTGCGGTTCCCGCCGTTGCCCAATGCATGTGGCACGTACTTTAGCAGCAACGCTCGGCGTGTTTCGACTAAAGCAATTTCATTTCAATTCTGCTCGGCTGTAGCTGCTTATATAGTTATACAGTACTTTGGTTATAAAGTACAGTAAGTCTAGTTAATAAATTTTATTGGGATGTGAGGTTTTATTTTGTTAAATCGAGAACTTCATCAAATTGAAACCACTTGATTAGATCACGCAACATGCCATAAAATTGATGCAAGAACCAAAAATGTCGTTTTTGCCTACATTCACACTTATTGTAGCAGTTGAGCATGTAATCTGCCTTAACAGAAGAAACGATTAAACATTCTTAAAAGCTATATGTCAGTGATACTAAAATCACTAGAACTCAATTAGACCTACTATACCCACATTTTTTTAAATTATGGCAAATCAGGCAAGATATTAGTTGGTTCTAGGTTTTCAGTGCTCATGAATGTGACAGTGAAAGTATTGAATGTCATGTAGTGTAATGCAACGAAAACAAGGACACAAGAAAAAGCAAAACACAGACATAATTAGGCGCTTGTGTCTGTGTTTCATTTCTTCTTGTGTTCTTGTTTTTTGCTGCGCTACACTACATGCTGTTCCATGATGATCAACGAACAAGCCCACATTGCCGCCCCCCGTGTAGAGAACAGGAAATTTCGTTATACACTTAAACTTTGATATAACAAAGTAGGTAAAATCGGCAATTCGCTTCGTTATATAAAAATTTCCTTGTATTGAAATTCGATCTGTTATACAAATGAGTACAGTCGCCGATCGATTTTTGTTGCACGGAAAGGGGCCATGCAATTTTCCGAATTATTGGGCAATAAAAAGAAAGCAAGTTTGAATGAGAAAACATTTTATTTTGACGAATATAGGAGTCAGCGATGAATGATACGGTTTCATGCCACGTTGATATCTTCACATCAGCGGTACGTACGAATTAAGTGACGCCATATGCTTTCGCGCGCACTCCGCCCCCAAAGCGTCGCCCGGTCGCACTGCGACGACGCTATCATGAAAAGCGCCAGCAGCTGGGAGCGAATGCTTCGTCTGCTTCTCGTTCCAACGGGTCATCAAAACACGAAATTGCGCAACCTTCAATACTAAACGTGCTGGAAAACAGCTTACATGATGCCACGCCGTCTTGGCATGCCCGCTCTTTCCACATGCAGCAGATTACCTCTAGAGCAGGGTGCGCGGCTGCATATGCGTTCAGCCGCGCTTACAGCCACGCGCAGTCATGGCCGAGAGGCGCGCCAACTTACCCCCTTCCCCCACTCCGCCCCCGCGCGCGCGCTTGATCGCGTTACCGCGAGCTCGTTTTCCTTCCCCACTTTGCCATTGCTCGCGTGGGAAGGCCGCACTTACGAAGCCATCATCTTTCTTGTCTCACCCTCGCACTCTTTCACTCGCACCTAAAACACAAGTGCGTGGGGCGCGATAGGATCTGATCGCACTTAGACTTAATTTATACGGAACATGATGCGGCTCCAAGCTGTTGTTCTTGTCGCGCTGCACGCAGTTTGAGAGGTGCGTTTGCAAGCAGCCGCTTGTAATTCAATCATTTGACTATCGGCGTCAGCAGACGTTACCATTGATTGTCTTGGCACTCCTCTGCGGCAGAAGCGAAATTTCGTTATACTGAAATTGCACACAAACACACTTCTTTATATTGAGGCTCTAAATGCATGGTGTTCTATGGAGAAGAGGTTATGGAAAGTTAAATACTTCGTTATATCGAGAATTTCGTTATACTGAGGCTTAACTGTATAGAGATTTGAATTTATATACCTTGTTGTTCAGCTCCTTGGGTCATGGTTTCTATGACTATGACTCATATAACTCTGTATCTGTTGCGTAGAAAATCTCTCTCGCCCCGTTTCCCTACCGTTCTCCTTTTGGAGGAGGCCCCCTCTTGATGCTATCCTCTTTCCACTCTTGGCCCACATCATTTCATAATCGAGGCATGTAAGGCCACAATTCCTTATGCGATGCAGCTCTGACATCATGTGTACCATACAGAATTGTACATGAGCCTGAGCCCATGCATAACTATTCTTCTGATCAAATGTTAATTTTTAGACTGACGTCCTTTCCTCTTGCATGACAGTTATCTCTGCTGTATTGTTGCTGCTCTCTCATGTATGTATACCAATCAATTATCTTAGTCAATTACTTCTTGAACATTGAGTCCAATCTTTGCCAACTTAAGTGTGTGTTGAATGTTAATTTTTTAAGACCTGTCTTCACAGTCTGTCTCCACCTCATCCATTTTAGCATCCTCAATTCAGTCACTTCTCCATCCTGACTGCTAGGTGACTTTATTAAAATTGTTTAGGTTCCATACAGTATTGCTGGTCATGTATTGTCTTATAAGTTTATTAGACAGTGAAAATCTTCAACTTGACTGGAACTTGTGTAACATAAATATCATAATGCATCTTTTCAGTTTTTCCAAACTATGTCAATTCTGCTGATTCTGTGGGCTGTCCAAATTTTCCATGTTGGTGTTTTCAGTTATCATTGAACCAAGGTATCCGTCTTCTTTATGGTTTACCCTCAAGGCTTCCCTTTCATCTACTCTGAGAAATTGGCATGCGGCTACCAGATGTGGGGAGCTTGCCTCACAACACATGCACATGCTCAGCTACTTTTTCCAACCTTTGTGCTAGATGTCAATCAGCATGAGCGAAGCAGCGAGAATGGGGAATTATGAAATTAAGGCAGAGGCTCGAGCATTAAGGGAAGTCACACTTATGAGGTGAGTACATGTGAAGAAAAGTATTCAGAAATGTTGGGAATTTGCAGTTTCCTGTTTATTGGTCTATTAAACTCTCCCTAGCTATTTAAGTTATTTCATCATGTGTTGCAATTTTTAGTTGCAATATGTTCTTCTTAAGTGCTGCCACACTTACTACTAGAAGTTTGAGAACTTATATTTCTTATTCACTTGGTTCATTCATACCTACAAGCAGCAGTCTTTTCACTTTACATCAGCTATTGAATGTAATGCCCAAATATGTTCTCAGTCTACTTCAGTGGGAGTCACTAACACAGTGAATGATCATGAAGCATGTGTGTTCTTAGAAAGTGCCTTCATGTGATGCAGCTGTAAGTTAAGGTAGGGGATGCTTTGGAAAGCATGTTATGTGGCTTACATGAGAATTATTTTATGCCAGAAAGCACACAAATATTTGTGTTTAATTCTGGTGTTCTTCTTCCTTAATTACTTTCTTGATTCAGCGCATATATATGAAGCAAGAGATCTTGGCTTGTTCTTTCTTTACATTAGCAAATTACATTAATCATATAATAGCACACTTTACATAATTGAGCACATTAAAAGTCACTTGGCGAGCAAAACATGTACTTGTCTTTTTGAATATCCCAGCTTAATGTTTTAGTGTGTGCAGTTTGGACGTGATTCTTGAGAAGCACTACATCTGCTTCAAGTATATGAGGTATAATTGCTTTTGCTTAAAAATAATCCTAATCTTCCTTGATAGCTGTCCTTTTTTTACTAGACAATATAAACATGGTGCTTAATTCCAAGATAAATATGCCTGCTGTAACTGTATGCATCAGTGTTTGACTATTCGTTACCTACTATTCCTATTAGAAAAATGTATTTGCTAACCTCCAATTATTTGCATTGAAGTAGTGAAGAGTTTGACGGCAGCCTGTCTGGTTTGGTCAAAAGAGGCACGGTAAGTAGTTTAAAATTAGATGCTAACCATAAAAATGAAAAATAAGAACTGGTTCAACTGGAGCTTTGTTCACAATCTTTGCGAACAAGGCTTTCAAGTGGGAGCCGAAGCATCTATCTTGTATGCCCGATCTTCATTTGCTTATTATTATTATTATTTGAATTCATCTAGCCCTAAAGAGGTGGCAATTTATTTCGAATACTACTCTTTGCATTTTGTTTCCATTGCTGAGTTTTTTTAAAAGTAACTTCATGCCCCACAGAAGTACAACTCAAACATTTTCATTCTTTCAAGGACGTCACAACTAGTGGAAGGTATTCTGCACTAACATAATTATTTTGAGATTTCCAGTAAATACGTAGTACTCATAAAAAGTATCTAAATAATTTTGGCCTAAGCGGTTATACATTAACCATGTAGGCTTCATCAACTTCTGACATCACTTGGTCTTGGCAAACTTGTGAGCTGACAAGTTTGAGCCTGCAGTCACTTCCCTCCATATTTGTTTCGATGAAGGCTTGCCCTTTGGTGCTACTCTGGATCCACCCCCGTTTCCTGTGATTACCACTAGGGGCTTCAAGGCCCACACCCTCAGGAAGACTTTTCATGCACAAACCTGGTTCTTTCACACTTTTACTAAGACAGACATTGAAAGCAAGGATGGCATAGCAGGCATGTTGGTTACAGAAGTACTTTATTAAATAGCTTTGTAAGTATTCATCTTGTGGACATTTCCTTATCCTCTTCTTCTGAATTAGCTGGGGGAGCATGTCTCCTTCTCATGCATACCCCAGCCCAGCCAATCAGAACTTCAGCAGCGGATGAAATGGATATTTCCACTAGGTGGACACAGAATACATCCCCTGTGCTCTGTCCTATCTTATCTGTCCTATCTCCATGTATCTTACTCAGTAAACTACTGGTTCAGCATGTTGGTCACCTTAATCAATCTTCCAATAGCTCAGCACTTAAAAGGTATACAATACAAATAAGGCACTGTAAACCCAAGCAGTTAGGCTGGCGATTGCTGCTGTTATGCACCATACAGGCTGAAGCAATGGCTTCACCGTAGCTTTTTAAGTTAACTTTACTGAACTTTGAATTTAGAGAAGGCAGAATATAAAAACAGACTAGCATCTTTCTTATGTGCTTCACGCCTCTGCTTTTTTGTGTTACTAAAATAAGTATGTTGAACCTAAATGAAGTAAAAGGAAAAGAATATTGTCACACTAATTTCATTTCACTGTCTTTTGAAAGTTATAGCAAGATTTTTTAATTGCATTACGAGTTGTTACTTGTTTCAATCTTAATGTTCATTTCTCATACTCCAATTGGACTACAACTGTTCCCTCATCCACAGCTATCAAGGCCTTATGGCAACTTTGGAAGCTCTCTGAACTGAGTAAATGCTATGCATTGCATTATTTATTAATACATTTTCATGGCTGCCTTTAACCTCTATAGTTCCTTATTAAAGCCAGCATCTCTCTTGTGACCACATTTAAAGAGCTTGTGGTAATGTATGCCTAACAAGAAAGATGGGCACTTTGTAATGCTAGTATGCTCTAAGTAAATTGTTTTATGCAAGAATTGTTGACATAATTGTCTGACAAATACTGCATCATGTTTGCTATTTTGCTTTCTGTTTCAATTTCACTGCATCTATACATTTTACCAGTGCATGAGTAGGGTTCAAGGCTGTTCTCTAAAATGCTCATGAGCACTTATCATGATCAGTTCCCCATATAAGTGGTTTTGCTGATGAGAATACAGGAATACAAGCAAAATTGACATGGAACCAACATATATATAACGTCTGCATGACTGCCTATCAAAAGTTATATTTTCTGAGAAAATAAACTGGAACATGCATCGCGTAATGTAAAACTTATTGCATGCACCGCCTTCATTAAGATGATACTAGAATATTCAGCCGTTGTTTGGAGTCCCCATCAAGTGACGCTCAAGAGGAAGTTAGAAAGGATACAGAGTCTGGCGGCACGTTTTATTTGTTCGAAATACCAAAGGAAGGAATCGGTCACGCTTATGTTACAGCGCTGCAACTTCTATCTTCTTGAGTTACGTAGGAAAAAATATAGGCTGAAGGTGCTTTATCAAATAATGCAGGATCAACTTTAGATTGATAAGCTCAAATATCTACATGCTCCAGGCAAAACATACCCGCAAACTAACCACGACTACGTCATAAAGCCGGACTGTACCAACAGTGATACATATTGATACTCATTTTTCCTGGATGCGATAGAAATGTGGAACCAATTGCCAAACGCTATTGTTAGCCTAAAAGATGTCACCGACGTTGAAGATGCTGCTGAAACATATTTATGGGAGTTTTCGAATTAGTTTTGAAGTGCCAAGTGATATGTGCGACTTGATATTCATTGTATGTATTTTGACAAATGTCAGAAGTGTGCTGAACAGCATTCAAGTGAACATCTTATTCAGTGTGAATTGACAAGTGTTAAGCAACTTTACGTACATTGACATTGTCCATATTTGATTTATGTAATTGTATTGTCCTCTCTGTTATTACCCTCTATGAGGGTTGACAGTATTAATAAATAAATAAATAGACAACGAGGAATGTGGGTAAGAACACTTTATTTTCAGCACACATGTTTTTTTAATGAACGGCTGTTATACTGCTAAAATATGCACATTTAATAAAAGTACACTGCTCTGCTTCATCACTCCATGCTAAGTGCAAGTATCCTGTACCAGGAAGTCAAACCAAGACGTGGGATGTTCAGTCTGTGAAAATAAAAACGAGTTTGAAACATTAACGTGCAAAAACTAAAGCACACTCAAGAAAATAAACACAGCACAGGAACATATCCAATGAATCAGAATTACCTTTGAGAGCAAACATATAGTTTCTATGCCACAGTGAAAAAACCTTATTCCTCCGGCTTTTTTTGTGCGTGAGAAAATATGAAAGTGCATGCGTTCTCCCCATATTGTGTATCTGTCATCTTTTCACACACAAAAAAGATGTTGTCTCAATGTGCCCAACTGTCTTTGCATATCCATTTCTCTGCTCTCATACCATGATACCTACAGTTAAAGGCTGTAGCAATGCTTAGCTTGAATGAACCAACACAAGCTACATGCACTGTGCTGTTGAACATGGCATTGTAAGTTAAGATTCATGCACAGCACATTCATGTGCTATAAACATTTGATTGTTATTGTAGGCGAGATAAATAAAAAGAAGGTATGTAAATAAGAATGTTCCCTAATAAGCTGTGCAGAAGTGCTCTCCCGTTTGGACAGACGCCGAGCACAGCTGCAGTGAACAAGAAGCCAACTTATACAGCATTTAAAATCTAGGTTCTAAATGTGCTGCAGATTTTTCTGAATTCATGGTCGAAAATCTAGGTGTTAAAGGTGACAAACATTTAAACAGGTCTCTATTTGGACTGGTAATGCTATGTGTCACCTAGTTTGATAAAATATGCCATATCACTGGTCTCCCAAGCTAAGGCTGCTGTCCAGTTGAAAGTGCAAATTACTCAATTATGTCTAGGGCACGTTTGAGCAAAAGGCAGCCAAGATTACTGTGCCATTGAGGTCTATTTCCTGAAATCTGATTTCTTCTCAGAAAGCTACCTCTCTAAAAAAAAAAACCTTCCCAACAACATAAACCTTTCTTGAGAAAAGCCATCACACTGGTCCTTGAACAGTAATTACACAGTGGCTCCTTGTGATGTAATGTTATGTACGTCAGCACCTTACAAAGTACAGGAAAATTTAATAATGGCAGCGTGACAGGTATACAAAAAAGTAAAGGGATAAAACATAACACAGGCTGCCATCAGTGTTCATATCTCTACTTTAATGTGGATGTTTTTAGCAGTGAACACATGTTCTCATTAAACTGAGTCATAATATTACAAAAGCGAAGGGCAAGGGTCTTTACATTCTAAACTGACAAATGTGCTTTATTACGATCCACCGCAATACAGGAGGTGTTTTGCAGTGAACGGTCACGTAAGGTTTTGGCTAACTACGGCGGGCGTGTCCTGCAGCGAGGCCTCTTGTGTATTGCGGTAAAGCGTATTATTGTGACAAGAGCTAACCTGGCATGTATGGCTTTAGCCAACTAAAGTTCTCAAGACATCATGCATCCTGCTGCGAAAATCTGCTTTGTTGAGAGTAGAACATTAGGTTCGTCGCTGACAGAAACCATACATTCGAGATTCACGTAAATCTTTCCCAATATCGGCATGCTTCACTGCAACACACAAAGATGTTGCGGTGATAACGGTGGTCGAACAGGCTGGTGCAAATGTTTCGACAGGGGAGCGTGCCTTCATCAGGGCAACTGCTTTCCTTGGCAGTTTTCATATACGTGAGCCCCCCCCCCCCCCCTCCACTTCCAACAGGGGAGATTTAGCTGGACCTTTGCCAAGAAACGTACCGACAAGCGTTTGGTAGTGGCTGGTAGAGATGCAGGAGTCTAAAAAGCGTTGCGAAATTCGGTTCCGTAAGGTTAGCTTCACCGCAATACAAATATGTTAAGCAGTTAGACATACATGTTTTGCGGTGAATCATAGCAAGGGTACCTGGCCTTTGATGCAAAGCAGCTTCCCAAGAGGAACGCTAATCCAGTGGCTAGTTATGCAGTTCCCCGCATGCGAGTGAGTTCCCTGCGTTCGGCGGTTTCCCAGTTTAATAAAAGATTTTTAACATTTAATAAAAGTACACTGCTCTGCTTCATCACTCCATGCTAAGTGCAAGTATCCTGTACCAGGAAGTCAAACCAAGACGTGGGATGTTCAGTCTGTGAAAATAAAAACGAGTTTGAAACATTAACGTGCAAGAACTAAAGCACACTCAAGAAAATAAACACAGCACAGGTACATATCCAATGAATCAGAATTACCTTTGAGAGCAAACATATAGTTTCTATGCCACAGTGAAAAAACCTTATTCCTCCGGCTTTTTTTGTGCGTGAGAAAATATGAAAGTGCATGCGTTCTCCCCATATTGTGTATCTGTCATCTTTTCACACACAAAAAAGATGTTGTCTCAATGTGCCCAACTGTCTTTGCATATCCATTTCTCTGCTCTCATACCATGATACCTACAGTTAAAGGCTGTAGCAATGCTTAGCTTGAATGAACCAACACAAGCTACATGCACTGTGCTGTTGAACATGGCATTGTAAGTTAAGATTCATGCACAGCACATTCATGTGCTATAAACATTTGATTGTTATTGTAGGCGAGATAAATAAAAAGAAGGTATGTAAATAAGAATGTTCCCTAATAAGCTGTGCAGAAGTGCTCTCCCGTTTGGACAGACGCCGAGCACAGCTGCAGTGAACAAGAAGCCAACTTATACAGAATTTAAAATCTAGGTTCTAAATGTGCTGCAGATTTTTCTGAATTCATGGTCAAAAATCTAGGTGTTAAAGGTGACAAACATTTAAACAGGTCTCTATTTGGACTGGTAATGCTATGTGTCACCTAGTTTGATAAAATATGCCATATCACTGGTCTCCCAAGCTAAGGCTGCTGTCCAGTTGAAAGTGCAAATTACTCAATTATGTCTAGGGCACGTTTGAGCAAAAGGCAGCCAAGATTACTGTGCCATTGAGGTCTATTTCCTGAAATCTGATTTCTTCTCAGAAAGCTACCTCTCTAAAAAAAAAAAACCTTCCCAACAACATAAACCTTTCTTGAGAAAAGCCATCACACTGGTCCTTGAACAGTAATTACACAGTGGCTCCTTGTGATGTAATGTTATGTACGTCAGCACCTTACAAAGTACAGGAAAATTTAATAATGGCAGCGTGACAGGTATACAAAAAAGTAAAGGGATAAAACATAACACAGGCTGCCATCAGTGTTCATATCTCTACTTTAATGTGGATGTTTTTAGCAGTGAATACATGTTCTCATTAAACTGAGTCATAATATTACAAAAGCGAAGGGCAAGGGTCTTTACATTCTAAACTGACAAATGTGCTTTATTACGATCCACCGCAATACAGGAGGTGTTTTGCAGTGAACGGTCACGTAAGGTTTTGGCTAACTACGGCGGGCGTGTCCTGCAGCGAGGCCTCTTGTGTATTGCGGTAAAGCGTATTATTGTGACAAGAGCTAACCTGGCATGTATGGCTTTAGCCAACAAAAGTTCTCAAGACATCATGCATCCTGCTGCGAAAATCTGCTTTGTTGAGAGTAGAACATTAGGTTTGTCGCTGACAGAAACCATACATTCGAGATTCACGTAAATCTTTCCCAATATCGGCATGCTTCACCGCAACACACAAAGATGTTGCGGTGATAACGGTGGTCGAACAGGCTGGTGCAAATGTTTCGACAGGGGAGCGTGCCTTCATCAGGGCAACTGCTTTCCTTGGCAGTTTTCATATACGTGAGCCCCCCCCCCCCTCCACTTCCAACAGGGGAGATTTAGCTGGACCTTTGCCAAGAAACGTACCGACAAGCGTTTGGTAGTGGCTGGTAGAGATGCAGGAGTCTAAAAAGCGTTGCGAAATTCGGTTCCGTAAGGTTAGCTTCACCGCAATACAAATATGTTAAGCAGTTAGACATACATGTTTTGCGGTGAATCATAGCAAGGGTACCTGGCCTTTGATGCAAAGCAGCTTCCCAAGAGGAACGCTAATCCAGTGGCTAGTTATGCAGTTCCCCGCATGCGAGTGAGTTCCCTGCGTTCGGCGGTTTCCCAGTGACATACAAAATGACATTGATTGACTGTGTTGTAAAAGGGCGACGGCACTATATGCTGATGCAAAAGCGTCGTTTCGCTTGCGAAAACTGCGCTCGGCTAAAGAGAACACCTTGACTCGCATATGACCAAAGCAGTTGAACAGGAAACTACGAAATTACGTAGCTATTATGGAAGAAATCAACAGTTAAGAAAAAAATGAGCGTGTAAACATTAACTGGCTTACGAGGTCGACAAACCAATGGTTCAAAGCATCACAGCCACGTCCGAAATAGCGCTGAAGGCCGGCCAGTACACTTAGGCGCCTCGGCGCGCGTAATGTAATAGGAGACGGCAGGTCCACAAGTACATTATTAAGGAACACATATGTCGGTAAAAGCGGTCACTCTTCAGTTCTGACATGCTACACCGCGTAACACTAGTATACTGCGGCGAAGCTGACTTCAGGACGCCGATTTCTTCAACTCATCTAGCGAGGCAGGTCCGTTTATCACGCTTGGCAACGTTTGACATTTTCTGCATTAATTTCGTTTGTTCTTTTTAATTTTATTATCACAGTGACCCTGTATCACGCAGTAGCAGAGCTAGTGCCGCGTCTTAGCTGCGTTAGGAAAGGTAAGCGTGTATGCAGCAGGCACGGCGGCATTGGCTCTTGTTTGGAAACTTCAAGAGACGCTCTTCCGCGGAGCGATGCCATTTGTATTATTAAAAGAATGCAGGTGATCATTAAATGAGCCGCAGCAAAGCTGTAAAAAAGCAGTAATAATAACGCTGTTCTAAGATCCTCTCGCTCGAGCGAGATGGTCTTAGAAAAAAAGCGCGAGGTAACGCGATCTGACGGAACAGCTCGTCATGCCAGTGTTTTCTTACGTCCTCGTTCTTACGCGCACCCTCCCCTGAATCAGACTACTGAATGGTTCTGTGCACGCACTGACGATCCTGACGGAGGCAATACCACTCACATGAGTAGTTCCATATAACATGCCACGGCCCATTCCACATGCCGGCTGCAATTTGACGCGGCCATGAGGCAAAATATGCGCACAAGGTACCTAATGGTAACGCATCAAACAGCTCACAGCCCCAATCCTTTATTACACGCATATACCGTGGAAAGATGAATTACTCACGCTCTAAGTGGGCACGGAATACGAACCGCTTCGCAGCGCAGCCGGCTCCGTAAGACAGACGCCATGGAAATGAGCGGATGTGACATCATGGGTTATAGCGGACGTGACGTCATGGGTGAACGTAGACATTTCGGGCACCTTTCGTCTGCTGTGCCCCGGGCACAGCAGACACGGCCTTCAAATTATCAAGGGATTTTAGGCCAAATCTCGCGGGCGAAAGAGAAGAAAGCGAGAAGGCAGCGCGGGAGCGAGGGGGTTGGGAGGGGGCGACCTGTGCTCCGCCAGCAACTGCGTACTTGGCGTGGTCGCGCGCGCCGTATCTCGAAAGCGATCTGCAGACGGCTCATATATGCCTTCGTGCGTGCTGTGTTCTCGCCGCTGTTTGCGTTGAAGGGATAGACAGCATGGAGGTCACTTCGCTCGATGCTGCTGCCGCGCTTGCTCGCGCCAGTGTTTTGACGACACCAATGTCCGCGGTCATCGAGTTACTCATTACCCATGTAGGGGCTTTGTAAGGTATTTTACAAATTAAAAAAAAAATGATGTGTTCATGTTTACCTGTGCGCGCCGACACCATACTTGCTAATTCAGTTAGTAAGCGAATGTTTCAAAGTTTATACGACCAATAAAATCCTTACTTCGCATATGGCTGTCGACTAAAGGGAGCGAGGTGTATGCTCGCACGCGACTCTCTCACTTTTACATTTTCCATGGTCGTGCTGTCGCTACAGGTGGACGAAAGTACGGTTAATGCATGCACCGAATCTTGCACTCTAGAGCTCTTTCAACTTGAACAGAGGTCGGCCCTGCGATGATAGCCGAATGCCAGCGGGTTTTTCGCAACCGGTCCTTCCTTCGCTTCATTTCCGCTTTCGTTGGCGCTAGCATCAAGGGTGGAATTATTGTCCTTTGAAGCTGCTTGATTCTGAGTTAGCCAACTGTACCTTCAAGGTGTTCTGGCTTTCTGAGAACGATGCCAATCTGAAGCCACCATATATCCCGGCATTCTATGTATGCAAGAGCGCCGCAGCGCCAGTTTTCTCTTTAAGTAATATTGTGAGAAACTCTATGCTTCGCAGAAGGCAATGTGTAAAGAAAAAAATATTCTGGTTCTCTGAAAAAAACGTATCCTTTAAAGATTGATTCTGTAGTTTCATTGGGAACATTTTGGTGCCGATTAACGAAAGCTTTAATTACGTTGTCCAAAAGAAAAAAGAAAAACACCAACAACGAAGGGTTCGTACCGAATATTCTACTCCCTATTCAAGGAGAAAATGCAAACGTTATTCGTACGCACACACTGAGAAAAAAGTGGAATCTCCTCAGCTGCAATTCCTTCCAGCTAGCAACTGTTGAATTCGGCACATGCTTCAAGATCTTCAGGTGGCTTTTGAAAGTTCACTTCCGCATTGTGGTGATGTCGGTCGCCTTCTAGCATGATGGTTAGAGTGTCCGACTTCAGCTAAAGCTACTTGTCATGTTAAAGCGAAAGGGCTGGAACTTCTTGCCAGGCATTTCTAGAGCCTAGCGCTAGAAAATGGACCCATGGTGGCTGCAGCGTGAGCCAACTATCAAAATAACAAAATGGTGGCACGGTCTGGTCAGTTGATCTGGCTTTGTCTTGGACAACGCTTTTAGATTAGTAATCTAAACACGTTGGTCTTGGAGGAGGAGCCGAAATTACTTCTTTATATCCATTATTGCCAGGGCGAGCTCCACCACTGGAAAAGCTGGCGCCACCGTCGGCGTGACGTGGCATGAGGGATCACGTGGACACAGCGGCCGCGTCGGCTGCTGCTTAAACGCCGAAGCGAGCTGAAAACGAAAGTTTGAAGTCCCACCTGCGCCGCGGTTCTGATTAAATGGTGAGGCTTTACCACCTTGGGTGTCTGCTTGACAACATCTGAAAGTACTATAATAGGTAGTGGCTACCTTTGGAGGCGTGCAGCATGGTAGGCTACTGTTCATGCAGTGCCGCAGCGCCGGACATACGCAATGGAGCCCGGTGTCAGCCTTATTCACACGTAGCCGCAGGGCAAGGAGCTGCGTGAAGCTTGGCTGGCGAAACTTAGAATCGGCAGACAGCCATCGGCTACAACTTGGGTATGCAGCAAGCACAGACGCGAGGAAGATTTCTGCTACGGCGCCGGGACTGCGCGACGTTCGGTGAGTAGCAGAAAGCGCGCACTGAGACGCTCGCCCGCGCCCGCTACCCGGCTAATGTCATGACGCTTTATTAGGTCTATGAACTTGTTGATACTAGACTCTGGTGAGTTCGCTGGAATGGAAAGGGAGCGGTATAAAGAAGCGCATTAAAAAAAGGCATGGCATATGGTAATGTTTGTGTTATGAATTAATGCCCTGGATTACGAAAAAAAAACAGAGGGAAATCGCACGCTGAGAAGACCGATAAAGATACAGTGCGATGCAACTTGAGAAATAATATTGAAATGTCAAAGAATTTAGAAGACAAAAAAGATTGAGTCGTCGCGACGGCTACATTACAGTCGCCGGAAGCGTCGAAGTCTCTATAACGAAATTATTTTTGAACAGTTCTGATAGCGTCCAGACAACAATGGTTGCTAGTGTGCTGTCAAATGCTCATATGCTGCGGCCTAAAGCTCACGGCACGGTGCGAAAACGCGCTTACAGCGAAAGCAAAAGATTGTGCGCGGACATGCATGCAGACGCGCAGTCGGTCGCTGCGAACCCGTGCGATCGCTGCATTGAGGCATCAGTCTGTTATGCCCCGTTTGATTATACAAACAGCCCGCTATAAGGACATATTTCACATAGTTTGCTCTCAGCGTTTGCCTACCTTTCACGCAAGAAGCCGGTTCGAGAGACTCCATCGCGGCGATCGCACGCAGTGGCGTTCACTTTACGTATTCGGTAAACAGAGAGTCTGTAAACGATTCTGTGCATTCAGTTTGCCAAAGATTATTTCGACAGTCAAAAACTTCCTTCGTTTTGAGAGTACTTACAGAAATGTCCAGGTGGGTGGCCACGTGGTGTTTTTATTGAGCGCCGTAAGCGAAACCTATGAGCAGCGCGCCGCGTGATCTTCATACTACGCAAGGGAGGCGCTTCCGACAGATGGCGACTCCGTAACTCCTCGTCCCCAGTATGCCCAACGAGGTGCACAATTCTAAACATAGAAATAAGAATAAGGCTTTGCGGCCTGCCGAAGCGCAACACGGTCACGCATGTGATGAAATTTGAATAATACTCCAAAAGAATCCTTGGCGTGTACAACACGCGACCTTTTAGCACCTGACGCGACAGCCTTTGGATGAGATGTATTTGTGATGGTCTTCCGCGTCCGCTTTTCACCTGGGTTGTCGCGGTCGAGCGGTGCGTTGCACAAAACACAACACTCTGCTGTATGATCGAAGAGGCAAGCGAATTTCGCTGCGTAGGATTGTGGCCTCCGAGATTGCACCGGTGGCAGTGCGATCTCGGAGGCTACACTCAGTTGCCCGCGCGGCGCGTCGCAGGGAGAGCGAGAAGCAGCGCGCCGCGTGATCCCTCATACTACGCAAGGGATGGCACAAATCTTTTGCGCGTAGCGACGTGGCGCGGCTCACGTAGGCATATCCTGGGTGGACCGTGGAGATCTCAGAGGACACGCCCAGCTACGCCAGCCTGCGCGGGGCGCAGTACAAGTGAGTATATCTTTCGCACCGCCGCGCAGTCAGACGCGCGAAGTACGATAGCCACTGCGTGTGCGCAGCTACAGTGTACTCTAGCGCATACAGTTTCATACAATAATTACTATAATAGTAATTATTGTATGAAACTCTACGCTGTAGCGCAGCGGCGAGGAAGACAACTGTAGCTCAATGGCGTATTCAACGCGCGAGTTTTGAACTGCCTCGGCGAACAAGTGCCAAACCCCGGGGAAAGCGATGCACTCGTCGCGCAACGGTCGGGAATTATTTTGGACGAATCTAGTTCGTTATATCCATTGGCAGGACAATTTCACTTCGTTAAAACGAGGTTTTACATACACGGACCTCTGTGGGGGTTTTAAGGCCGATCTCATTTACCTCGTTATATCGTTTCCTTATAACGAGGTTCGAGTGAAGTATTTTAATTAAGCCTGCATTGGTGGCTATGGACACGTGGCATTGCACTACTTGGCGACATACCAAAACATCTGGGGTCATTTTTCAATAGACAGTTTCTACAACATAGCCCTGATGTGGAGTTTGTTATTTTGTATGTTCAAAGGGCGCCCCTCGGAACGTCAGTTTCCAAGGAATTTAAGGAGCATATTAAGGCAAAGCTTTCTTTGCCTCTTCCTTCGACTTTTCCACTGCTGCTGCTTTCTTGCAAGCCACATTGGAGGGTGGTTGATAATGTGTACCATGTACATGGCTGGGGCGAGGGAGAGGTGCCCGAGATCTTTCCAACATTAACTCCGTAAGCATTGCCACAGTGCCATCTGGGTTCCCGGGCCGTCGACACAATGCATGGCTGCAACTGTGCTGGCGGCCCCTGCAAAAGCATCTCAAAAGCTGCAGCGCTTACCTTTGTACCCATGCGCAACAGCCCAGAGGGGAAATATGATGACAGAAAGAGCAGAAAGACAATGCGTAAAGACAACGCTGTGCTGAAACAGGTGAATAAAAGATTTGCTACTCTGCTCATGGCAGTGTGCAAACAGGGGAGGATAACAGGAGATCAGAAAGGCACCATTAGAAAACGTGCTTTGTATGGGGTCTCTTCAATAATCATAATAATAAAATAAAGCGCTACTCTATAGATATGGCAACAGTTGGGGAGAAAGTGTAAACATTTTAATTCAAGGTATGGTGTGGCACGTTTCTGCTATTTCCGAAAAATAAGCTCGGTACAAGGTTTGTCTATTCGAACAACTGACGCAGAGCGTGCAGACGCAAAGCTGCATTAAAGCACTGCAGAGTCAGGATGACAATATGCAAGCGACTGTCCAGCAGCCATGATGCGATGTGCCGTGCGAGGGAATATACTTCAGAAGGGCGGTCTGTTGGGCTAGCTTGTCTAACATTGTAAATTACAAATACAGCGCAAGAAATACATACACAAAAACAAGACATGAAAGACGTGAACGAACGCTCGTCCGCATCTGCCGTGTCTTCTTCGCGTGTATTTTTTGCACTGTATTTGGAATTTACACTGTGGGGGAATGACAGACCTAATGCTCCCGCACGCTACGAACAAAGGCGCACAACGCCTCGAGCAAAGACAGCAAAGAAGTATAGATGCTGTGTACTACGTAGACAATGAAGGTGGTGCATGCACGGAAACATTTCACATCACATCACAAAAGGCCGTCAGCATCACCACAAAATATCATCATATATATAAAACAAAAATACCGAAAGCTTTGCTTAATCGATTGCCACAGTGCATGGGATCTTCATATTTTTCAAGAAGTTTTAGAGGCCCCTGAATATCTTTTTCCAAATTTGAAAGTTTCGGAGGTGTACAAACCCTGCAATAATCTTCGTAACATATAAAACATGTCACCAATTACACGCCGATCACAGTAAAAATTGGAGATTGCATTGTCACCAATCATCTCCAAAGAATGAATTTGCTGCAAATTTTTATTCTTGGAGGCATAGACCTCCCTCCACAATGCTTCTGCATTTGTACAACATCGACGCGAGGGACAGAAGACCATGTCACATGCCCTTGACTGGCAGTTTCATGGCCAAAGAGACTTCGAAGCAGACTGGTACCCATTGTTGAGAGAATAAACTTTATACAAAAGAGCCCACGAGTGTAGGTAGCTCTTTCGCTGTGCAGTGGGTGGTCCCCTCAGTCCAGGTGTCCAGTGGCCTTAGCTGCACTTCTCGCTCAGTTGACCAGGTTACACTGGTCCATCGAGTCGGAGCTGGACAACGCTGGCTCCGATTGCTGAGTGGTGATGTGCATTATGAGTGTGAGCTCTGGCGTGCTCGCACAACCCATACCATGTGGTAAAGCATTGTGCATTGATCGCAGTGTTGGCATATATAGGAACACAGCACTGTGTGTATGGCATGGTAGACTCAAGTGTGGATGTGCTTCCACCATATTACGGCTTCCTCTTGTGTCAGTGCATTATAAGGTGATGGAGGAGTTCTTTGTGGAAGGTGTCGCTGGATGAGTGTAAATTAATGGTATCGGCTCGGGGTGGAACTGCTCGGTGTGTCCCTCTCACGGCTCCTGGTGTGAATGCGTTCTGGCGTAGGCGCATGCCTGCCGATTGCCGCCTAAAGACTCGTGCTCCAGAGTCCACAGAATTTTTATGTATAATGTGAGCTGGTGTGCTTGACTCTGAATGCGATGTGCGGCGCAGGAAATTTCGGCCCTGGAAGAATTTCTGCACACATCCAAGAGTCCGTCAGAACTGTGACGCACTCCCAGTGCCCCCTCAACGTGATGGCCAATGCTATCGCTAGTTCCTCTGCCTCCGCAGCGCTCACTCTCGAAACTGACTGCGCATTTATTTCGGTCCCATGATTGTCGACTACCCTAGTGACGATTGCGGTGCTGGCCACAAGGCTGAAGGATACACTTCACCCCAATGTCTTGTACGCATACGTACGAGACATTGGGGAGAAGTGTATCCTTCTGCCTCCCTTTTAGATAACTGTTAACTGTAATAATTGTATTCTGAAGTGTTTATTTGTGCTTGTAGACATGGCTATGGCTGTTTTGCCCCCTATCTAAATACCTTACGCATGTATGCTTTATATTCAAAATATATACCATGAAAAATAAAATAAGTTGTGGCTTAATGGTGCTCCAACATCGGGCTGTTGCACCGAGAGGCTGAGGTTCAAATCCCGCTGTGGGACGCACTTCATTTTTTTAAAAAGTGAATGCAAATTTACTCTGGGAGAACATGACCAGCTACCGACTGACTGAGGCAGAACTATGCAATGGTAGGCAAAGAAAGATTCATTTTAAAATGACTACTGTGCAGTGTTTGCAGGCATCAACTGATCCGCAAGCCAAAAAAATAAGACAGTGGGAAGAAATCAAAGTGCTGTGCTGCAGAGATTGGTTGCGTTGCATAGCATGTCATGGAGGCACCCCTTCCTCAGCTTGTCAAGATGCCATCGCACTACTATTCATTTCGTTCATTGTAGCCGAAGTTAGTTCATGACAACCTTTGCTTGGCTTTTTGTTGTTCTGCACCAGCAGCAACACTAACTGTGCATGCAGAGTCAAAACACTGACACCTTCCACATGGGTAACCCAGAAACAAAGCGTTGTAGTTGAAGAAAAGCTTTTCTCGGTTTGAGGATCGAACCTAGGAGCAACGCCTTTCCAGGGCAGTCGCTCTACCATCTGAGTTAACCAGGAGGCTAGTAAATCGCAGTATCAGAGCGAATTATTCGACAACTCAAAGCACTGGGACACTGAATATGGCAATTAAATCAGTTCTCCGCCAAAGGCCACAAAGTGGAGGAAGTTTCATGAGCAGGGTGTCTACCAAGTTGACATTTCAAATTCCCTGAGCTTTCCAGGTTTTCCCCCCCGAGTGCCTTTGCAAAATTCCCTGAGCGATGGACTATGTTTTATGTCAAGACGGGCTGAAACCATGTCGCCTGATGCTGTCACTCTCTAGTAAAGCATATGAAAAACAAATGAAAAAAAAAGACCGACTTATTCCAGTTTGAATACTAAGGAGTAGTGTTTATGTCATTTAAGAAGAGAGGGAGGGGTTAGTAAAATGCACAGCAAATAAATTGTCTTCGAAAAAAATTGCAAATGGAGTCGGACATTCTCAAATACAAATAAAAAGGAGATGCATACAGAAGCAAATATTTTCGAATATGAGCTATTTCTATCAACTGATAGCAAGCTCAGTGGCATGAGGCCCAAACTTTGTCCCAATTGAGATTCTCTCTTAACAGCTTGTAAGTCAACCTCAATTGTCTTGATACTCTCAAACTGCGCACAACACCTCAGTGTTGTGTTTCATTGCTTTAAAGAATTTGTTTCGGTTTGGATGAGGGACACCTGCATCTCGGCATCAGCCAACACTTTGTTGAGCTCAAGCTCCTTCAAAATAGCGGCAGCGTGCTTCCTTTCCCTTTCATTCATCAATGCGTAGGTCCTTTTAGTTCTTGTACTCCTTCCGCCACTCGTTCGCCCCACGGACCATTTGAAGCATCTTCTTGGTCAGTTGCACAGTACACGTCCGATTTTTCGAACTCCCTAGGGGCCGCGAAAACGTCCAAAAAATCGGCCAGTTGGAAAAAATAAATGCATGTCATTTACTACCCTTAAGGCCTCAAACAACCCCAGGCACATTCGAAAACGCTCTGAAGGCCTGCCGGTACACGTATTAGGCATATCAGTGCTCATACTGTGACAGGAGATACTGGGTGCACGCATGTACAATTAAGGAATATAGACTGTGTCCCGTAACAATAGCCCCCCTTGCCATGTTTGTTATGCTTCACTGCAATACTTTTGCATTTGCTTCACCAAGTAACATTTGTGTACAGAGGCGAAGCTGACTCTCGGGAACCGGCATTATGCCACGCACCGTGCTTTCCAAGTTTCTAAGCCAATCACGAGGACCACAAAGGCGGAGTCGGTGGCGTTGCTGACAGCAGCGAATCCTTTCAATGAAAAACACGGCAACCAATGTCAAGAACCTTAACAGCGAACGTAGAAGGAGTTAGGTCTAGCGGTGCCGCAGTAGTGGGTACGGGTGCCAGCGGATCTGCATGCGAGAGCGCCAGTTCGAGGCGGCGAGGTAATCAAAACGGCAGCGGTGGTGGCTTTGATTAATGCCCTTTCGGACCTGCGGTCACGGCAAAAAGCGCCGGAAAATCAGTCGGCGAAGGGTTCTTGCGTCCGAAATTTCAGACATTCTGATACATTGACTATATGGGGTGCTTGGTGGTGCCGCGAAGCTGTGCAAATTATCAGGCATTCGGAAAGTCGGTCGTTGACTGTACGCTGGACTGGCAACTCTTCCAGCTGACAGGGTGTCAAAGCCGATTCATTACAATTCGTCTGTTACTCGAGCCAGCATTACCGTGACTTCTGACCCTTTCAATAAAATTACAGGTAATTTTCCCTGATAAGAGGCACAAATTCCCTGAGTCTTCTCTGAATTTTCCAGACTACTCAAAATCCCTGAGAACTCCCGGTATTTCCGGTTGGTAGACACCCTGATGAGGGAAAAATTGACATCGAGCCGACTGTAGCACAAAGCTACAAAGCACACCCACATGGGCTAGATTGGTCTGAAGAGGATACTCTGCATTTATTTGTGCGCGACTGCAGATGACTGCGATGGAGATGTCTCTTCAGGAGTGGCTGGTGAACCCTCAGATGCCATGCGGACAATGGTTGTGCACCTGCTGGTATGTCGGTTGGCGAGACTCCAGCAGCACAGGGCTGTGGCACACTTGCTCATCATGACATGATTCAAAGCATATGAAACATCACCCAGAAGGCCATCACAACGCCTCTTTCTTTTTTATTCTTCCTCTCACCAAGCCTATCTGGCAAAAAACTAGGTGCAGTGTACGCTTGAAAGCGCCGTCTATACTTTTTTTTCTCAAAGCACTCGTACCGGGAGAGAGAGAGAGAGCTTGGAATGAACAGAACTTATAAACAGGAAAAAAAGAAAAAAGAAAGAGAACTGTGCTCAGACACGAGGCAGATGTTGCGATGCAAGCCGGAAGCACTTCTCTTCGCAAACTCTGCCGTGCAGACACAGGTCTTCCTCACTCTGTGCTTTCAGACTTAGACCTACTAGATGGGCGGCAGCCTTGACTGTAAGTAAGCAGCAACGTCTTGCGTCTCCTGCAGCAAAGGGAAATGGAAGAGATGTAAGAAAACATGTTTTAGGGAAATGCGTACGTATGGACTGATACCTGTGCCACACAGGCTCAGAAAATGACATTAAAAGGACTGATAAGCAGTTTTCATGGTAACCATTTGTTTTAGTACAATGGAAAGCTTACCAGTCAGAGTTTCTAATCATGAAGTGGTAACGTGGAATATGCTGTGGAACATTTTATCAGAATTTTTTTTGATCTTCAGTGAGGATGTAGTCTTTCATTGGAAGCATGCTGAAAACAGTGATAGGTTAGCGCGATGGCGATTATATGCCAGCATTGGGGGGAGGAAGACAAGTGCAGCCGTAGTTGTGAGAAAGTATTAGTTTGTTTACCAAGCCAATGTACCTGTGATTCATGCTTTCCAATGTGTCAAATAATTTTTACAATAATAGCTATGTCTTTCCGTGGTTTCCTGTCAAATTGCTTTGGTCATTAACCAGTCAAGAGTGTTTTTAAGCCACGCCAAGTTCGGTTTCCGAAAGCAAAACAACGCTTATACACGTGATACACAGTTCAGCATGCTGCCGTAACCACACGTGTGCCAATATTGTAGTAATGGCAGCCATTTAGGGCACAACAAACCGATAGCATTTTGTACCTCACAGGGAGACCACACAACTCTGGCTACTTACTAACAAATTGTGTGCGTACAACAGCATGTGTGCCACCATGCATAACGAGCGGACATGCATGCCGCTCGTTAGCATGCGCTTTCTTTACGTCGTAATACGCACAGAATAAAGTGAAAGTGTCTAATAATATAGAAACAGTAATTTTAAGCGATAAGCATGCTTTACTTAATAACAGCCAACTCACGTAGAGTAACTGCATGTACTAGTACATTCGTAACACCAAGATTTCGCCGCTAGGCCGCGACATTTACTGGTTTTTGAGACTTTGGCCAATTTAATACTATAACTTCTACTTAAATTGCGAACAGCGCACTGGAGTCTTATCACTATAAATCGTGGTCATTTCATTTCCATCAACATCTCACAACACATTCTGGCCAGTTGTCAGTCCCTCTAACTTGATAAAGCAGGCCCCTAACGCCAATTTTTCAGCAGAGCTGCCACGCGATGATGACAGCAGCTTTTAAAATGGGCAATTTAGGGGCAGTAATTACAACACAAAAAGGCATTTCTAAGCTTAATACACATTTATTAACAGTGAAATATAACAATAAGCATACAATGGTGCTGTTCACTTGAGCTTGTTGCCGTCTTTTCCAACGTTGCAACCGACCTTAGCAACATCTGCCATTGCATTTCAAATCCGAAGCCTAAAATCAAAATGGCGCTTGCCCAGTCAAAGCTGTCGTCTAGGGACCATAGCTGTTGCAACGCTGACCCAAGGAAGTTTGCCGAGTACAAGTCCTGACAAAAGCAATGTGGCTGACCGTTATTTACATTTCTTTTTACATGACAGCAGCCGGTTGAAATATTTCAATGCTACTGCAGTGCACAAGGTATGGCAATGAGAGTATGCATTTATCAGTTGAATGAGTTCTGGTGAATGCTTTATGCAACGAATGACATTAAGGTGAATGACAATAGGTTCGTTCGTGAGGCATCACGCAAATGACGTTAAAACTTAAGGAATTAGCAAGTTCATGTCATTTTCTGTGCCTGCGTGGCACAGATATGAGGCTGTTCGAATCAATGTCTAGGAACACAGCTTCTTCTATGCGAGTCTCTGTACAGGAATACGGACGCACCCAAGCATCATTTGCGACCTGGCAAGCCAATTTTCCAGATCTAGGTAAACAGGAAAGCTAATGTGAATAATAATGAAAGAATCCTGGCAGAAATCATCTAGGGATGACTGTCAACATTAATGCGATTAGCAATTATCACTGAAGCAATGTAGCAATGCACCGTATTGCCACTGCTTAAATGAATCATGGCGTGTGTACTGCAGCTGGCCTTCTCTCTCGCTGGCTGGATGGATAGACGCACGCTACGAGCGCCCCCTTTGAAACGGGCCAGTGGGTTGCATCATCAAGCTCTTTTTCTTATTTTTCCTAATTGTCAAACCTATCTTATTTTTCTTCTTCTCCCTTTCTTTTTCTTTTTTGTTACAAAGAATTCCCAGCATCACACTTTCTGAAACACTACTGCGAATTTAGTTTTTTTTTCGCCTCCGTTGTTTGTGGTCTCCCTGCTTTTCTGCCACGAAACGTCCAATTGGCTCTTACTAATCTCTATTGTGGACATGTTTACTTGCCCCTGTTATCCCTGAACCCAAGGGCTTCAAGGAGGCCAGAGGAGCCTAAACTGACAGCAGCATAGATATCTTCACATTCTAATAAAACACTTTCTATTGTGTCCCTAGCTTTACAGGAACATGTTTCTTCTTCCTTGGTGCACCTTGTTTTATAACTGCACATTCTAAGGCATCCTGATGTCGCTTCGAAAAACTTCTCTGAGATGCTGCCCTATCTAGCGGCACCACAAATTCCACACTGAATATCTGAATGACTATGTAGACAATGTTGTCTGAATATATATGGCAAGTGTTCGATTCAGTCCAGCACCTGCAAATCTTTAAAAAGATTCTTTCTGTCAGTGAAGAATGGCACATACCCATGACATAAATTGGCGTCAATTAGTTTTTTTTAATATCAATCAATTAAATCAACACTTTATTCTGTCCACAAATCTGTTTTTTTTTTTAGGAAGACAAGGGCTCGAAAAGGGGTAGCTATCCACTTGAGAAGCCTTGAGTCTGCAAACTGGGTGAAGCTCCAAAAGAAAGCTAATTGCAATAAAAACTTTCTATGGCTTCACTGTATGTCCGTGTCATACGGTTGCAACACACAAAAAATTCATAGCAGTGCGGCATTCATTGCCATGAAGCCATATTTCAAAACAAAGTTCTCTGCCATGAAAAATTTTGTTATCACCTGGAAAACAGAACCCACTCCATCGCCTGCTCCCGAATACTGAAGATCCCTTCTCCCATTCTCCTTCTCTTTTCAGGTAGACATTTTGTGCTTTAGCAAACAGCGTAAGCTGCGCCAGCAAACTAACTCGCGCTTGACGGCAGTCCTTTACAGTGCAGCAGAAGCCGAAGATTATTGGTGTCGTCAAATAAGCAGGGAACAGAGCTGTTGGTCAAAGATACAATGCAGACAAGTCGTACATCTGCAAACAGAGACCGTTGTCGCAAAATTTCTAGCACTTTCGTTGGCAGTTATTTCTGCAGGTTATGTGTGTGCGCTTCTTTTCTTTTTGCTTTTTTTTTCCAAAGCATCGTAACTGGGGGTCTGGGTGATATGTGGTGGTTGGCTATACGTAGAAGAATGAGGTACTATTCAACTCCTGTAGTGGAAAGGATGTCCTACATCCACTGTGATGGCTGAGTGTGTCACTGGCTAACACTCTCACGACTAGATCTAGTACAAGCATACAAATACAGTTAATCCTCTATATAGTTGAACCTCGTAATAAAGAAATTGGCGGGGAACATGAAAAAATTCAGTTTCATGAGAATTTCATTGTTGAGAAATGAGACAGCACAGATAGGTAATGCAACACAGAATGAAACTTTGCTGTCAAAATTTTGTTAGCCTGCTTTGGCAAGCTGTGCTCGAGGATACACAGCTATATTGCCCACACTACAAAGTGTGCCACATGCATCGATCAGCAGTGGCAGCACTGCCGTGGAGCAGTATTCTTGGTCCATTGCTTCCAGAGACACTATCACTTCTGCGAGATTTTGCGCAGCTCGGCACCAAATGCAGAGCAACAGCGCTCCACGCATGCAGTAGCATTTCTCCAGCGTAAGCTGCTGCCCGTAGGCGTTGACGAGCGCAGAAGTGATTGTATCTTGTATACCTGAAAGCAATCGATCGAGATTACAGCGCCTTCACGCAAATCTACGTCTGGCATCGCGTCCGCACGCGATGCCTGTCGGGTAGCGTCAAAACCAGCGTTCTTGAAGCAAGGGATGTGTACTCCTGGACTGCTCAATCACGGCCCAGTGTGTGGCACTCTATGCTGAGACCGCCACCTCAAGCGCCACAAACAATTCTGTCGGTTGGACATTGATTTCCTTGTTTTTGCTGCATTACGCACTGCCCTAGGGGTGCGAAAATCGTTGTCATGTGTTGATAGCAACTTGTGCGCCGCTTCAAATGGGTGATCAACAAACAAGATGGTGGCCATGACATATTTACAGCATGTGCTATCGCTTTCGGTGCTAGGTTGTTATCGTAAACAAGAATGGCAGCACCCATGCAAGTGTAAAGTGGTGGCATTTTATGGAATTTCAGTGCAAAGCAATCGCATCTGTGTACATTTTGGAGCCTGCTAGCCTTGCACAAGTAGTAAATGCAGGGTTACGTTCCAGCAAATTTAGTTGTTGCAGGATTCTGGTACAGCGACATTTCATTGTCGAGAGGTACGAGGAGGAGGAAATAACTTTATTGGGTCCTGAGGAACCCCTCCCCACCCACTCTTGGTTTAGTGGTCGGCAGGGGTCGCGGGCCGCAACCACGTTGTGACGGGAAGCCCATGAGCCTCCGCCCTTTCGTGAGCCCTCTGGACAGCCCGGAGCTGGGTCTGGTCGTCGTCGCTTCGCAGGGCGTCCACCTAGTCTTCTTCTTTAGTGAACACTGTGCCGCTTAACGCGGAGCGTTGCCAGAGCATGTGCGCTAGCGAGCAGTACGATTCGCCACAATCCGGACATTGCGGCTCTGCTTCTGGTGAATAACGGCTCAGTCTGCCTCCCGAGGGGAACTACCCTGTCTGAAGCATTCTGAATATTGATGACTGTGGTCTAGTGGGTTTAGCGTGGGGGAGCAGGAAGGTTCTCCTCGACAGCTGATAATGCGTTGTTATTTCGTTGAAGGTGAGCAGCGGGTCTCGGTGCTCCCCTCCCTTCCCACCACTTCGCTCGCCACAATCGCTGCGGTGCGCGAGTCCTTGCGCGCGTCCGTGCGCCAGCTCGTTGGCGTTGGGAAATTCGGGGTACCTGAGAAGTACGAAATGCATTGAATATTATCGGCGTTCACCGAGGATACGAAGAATTGTTGCGAAGATTTTAGTTGTCGCGTGAATTTTGCTGTCGCAGGATTTTGTTATCACGGGTTTCGACTGTATAACAGTCCGTAAAATCGGTACTTTACTTCGTAGTATAAAATTTCACTACACTAAAGTTTGACCTTTTATGCAACAAAGTACAGTAGCTGACAGACTTTTTCTTACACTGAAGGGGATGAAATTTTTTTGGAATGATTGGGCCCAATAGGAAGCAAAAATTTCAACAAGAAAAATATTTAATTCTGTTGACCAAGAGTTGGTGATGAAAGATACGGTTTCATGCTGTTTTGATGATATCTTCACATCGGCAGTACGAAGCGAAGCCTGCAACAGTTTCGCATCCACTCCGTGCCCACAACTGATATTGTTGCCTGCAGTGGGATGACACTATCACGAAGAGCGCAGGCAGAAGGGCAGTGAACGCTTTGTTGGCCTCTCGCTTCGATGTGTCAGCACTAAACATGTGGGGTGACAGCGCACATACATGAAGCCATGACCAGGCTAGAGGAGGGGATTGCGCTCACCTGTCGCTTCCCCCCACCCCACCCGCCTTTCTCCCTTGCTTGCGTGGAAGACAAGCGTGCATCAAGCCACCATCCTTCTCAACACCCTCGCATGTTTTTTCCCCTTGCACCCACAGCATATAGAGCGAGGGGCGTGATAGGATCTTATTGCACTTGGACTTACTTCATAAGGAACACGATGGCGAGAAGGTCTTGAAGGTACAATGCTCCGCTTCTGCAGCCACTCTCTGTCATGTGACGCACAATTCTAGAGGTGTGTTTGTAAGCAGCAGCATGCAATTCAACAATTCTATCAGTTTCCCTTTATTACGTTGGCATTCCTTTGCGGTGGCTATGAAATTTTATGTTGAAGTCGTGCATAAGCACTTCATTATATTGAGGTTTTAAAATACACGGTGTTCTATGAACAAGAAGTTATGAAAAGTTAAAATACTGCATTTACTCATGTAAGGAATCCACTTGCAAAATGAACCCACCCCCCACTTTTGTCTTGAGAAAATACTTTTTTAGTGAGTGAGTGTGTGTGTGTGGGGGAGGGGGGTACCCCACTTCAAAAGTTGGTGTGTAATATCTATTCACTTAATTTCGGTACGATTGCTGGTGCTATTGACGATAGCAATAACGTAAAATCATGCTGTTATACCTCAAACAACGCTGCAAAAAGTCTAAATACAGTTTAACAACCATGCTAAAAAGTCGCCGACGTGAGCGCAAACAACATGGGTCACAACTTAAATATCACACCTTTCTGTGGCAGAGCACCATCTGTCGAATGCAAAAAAAAAAAAAAAAAATCTTTGCTTATAACACCATGCAAGTGCAGCAATGTGCCAACAAAGCAACAAATTAAATTCGCCACCATTCCATCGCTGCTCCTGTTTGTGTTTTGCGGAACTTTCTTGGGCACCTGTTGCATAAGCTACGATGGGCCAGTACACAACTTGTACGGCCGGGTTTAAACTCAAGGTCGTGAGTATGTGTTGGAGCATGGGAACTGTGCGGCTGGATGACATTTTAGCATTTATCTGGTCTGCACACACTAGTGGTGAAAACAAGAGGATGAGCTTCATGCTACAAAAAAGGATCGCCACCCATTTAGAGGGCCAAAACAAGGCAAGTTTCCTCTTTTGAAGAATGAAGTTCTTGAGCAGGTCATGAGGCTCCGGAGTGAAGGCTGTGCACTGTCCCATGAGCTGATTCAAAACCACGCACAGGCCACAGGCAGAAATCACGGCATTCCTGCTTGTGATTTTAAATTTAGCAGTGGTTAGACAATGAGATTCATGTGTCAAAATGAATGGTGCCTTAGAAGGTGCACGACGTTATGCCAACAATTGCCGGCGGACTGTGAAATGAAAATACAAGATTTCCATCAGTTTGTCATTTGTATACGGCAGGAAAAGCAGTTCCTTCTCTCGCAGATTGGGAACACTGATCAGACTGCTCTGAATTTCGACATGCCGCCAAGCAGCATGGTGAAACTGAAAGGTACGAAAAGCATGCACGTGAAGACAACAGGCACCAAAAAAGAACGGTGCACGATGATGTTGGCACTGACAGCTGATGGCAGGAAGCTGCCACTGTCCGTCGCTTTTCAGAGGAAGATGCTTCCCAAGGACTCTATTTCTGCTGGCGTCCAGCTTCGTGCTCAGGAGGAGGGCTGCATGTCGGCGGAGCTTATGGTGTTGAGTTGAAGGCAGTTTGGGGACAGTCCGGCAGCTCTTCTTCTGCCGTCACTGCTCATTGTCGACAGTCTCCGCAGCTATCTGGAGGAGCGTGTCCAGCGCCGAATGAAAGAAATGCGTACAAACATCACTGTGTTCCTTGGTGGTCTGACGTCTGTGCTGCAGCCTCTTGATGTGTCAACAAATAAACCTTTCAAAGACAATGTGCGGTGGCTATGCACGCAGTGGATGGCTGAGGGAAACCACGAACTTACTCCAGCAGGAAAAATAAGTAGGCCGCCCATTGACATGCTCTGCGGATGGATTCTGGGGGTGTGGAGCATAATTACGAGCGATACGATCATCTGCAGCTTAAAAAAAATGGAATTTCAAACCGCCTGGACAGCACAGAAGATGATGCACTGTGGGCCGACAACAATGAAGAAGTAGCAAGCGACGTCAATGAGGAGAGTGAAGACTGTTCTAGTTGCAAGTAGGAGCACCAACAAATAACTGGCTAGTGACACAAATAACATAGTGAAATGAAATTTAATTCTTATAAATCTGTCGTAACATTGTTTTTCTCCCACGTAATGTCCCCCCTCCCCCCAATTGATGTTAACTTTTCTGAAAAAAAAAAAAGGTGCGTTCATTATGTGAGTAAATACGGTACTTTGTATTACTGACAATTTCATTATATCGAGGTTTAACTGTATTTCCTCGCACTTTGTTCGAGGCTATATTGATATAACCTATCTGCATCATTACATACACCTGTTAACACTGACCTCCGTTGTTTGATTAATTTCACATATTGCTTTTCTAAAGTCGATAACTTCAGCAAAGGAAAATTCGCTGTGAGGTGTTGACTGGAATGAGGGTGTCACTCACCTCCTCGCACGAGGAGTGACCCATCCCTTTGTACTGCCGGAAGGTGACGTCCCTGGCGAATGTCTTAAGGAGGTCGGCTGTCATCTGGCCCCAGCGCATGGGCACCAGGTCATCACAATCTCCATGGCACATCATGATTGGCGTGTCGTGGTTGCCAACAGCTGCCTGCAGCAAGAGAGCATGAAAGACGGTTCAATGAAAAGGTGTCCACGTGAAAACCAAAATGTTTTTATCTTTTAAAGGGGTGCACTCACACGATGTCTTCATCTCTTTATTTCTCTGTTTTAAGAAGCTCTGGGACCTCTAAACTTAGGAAAAAATACTAGCAAGCCTCAGAGCACCCTAAACAATTCAATATAATAGCTTTTCTGCGCCACTTTTGGTTTCGTTACTGCTTTGTCATATCATAATGCAGGAAGTAGTCATGTGGAAGCAGGACATAGCGAACTTTTAACACTGGCTCCAGTTTTCTTGGTCACTTCCTATGCTGCTACTCGTTGCGAAGGTTGATGTAGCAGCACAGCAGACAGCTTTGGAAGAAAGACACTTTTTAATAAACGAGGCTGCACAAGCAATTGAACGAGAAACACTGGACATAACAATAAACCTTTCAACGCCGCATTCTTTTGGAGGTCATGCACCCCCAGTGTTTTTTTTTTTTTTCAGATATTACAATGTGAACACAACAATTTCGGTTATGCAGAAGGAAAAGAAAATGACATGGGTAATGGCAATTCACTCTTAGCATGGTTTCTACATTCCTATTTTCATTTTACATCTCCTACCTAATTTCGTTCTGAAGTACACACTTCTGCAATAGTGCTGCTATGTCAGGGTTAAAAAAAAAGTCTGTTATGAAGAAGAAAGCTTGTGCGCTTATGTATTCTGATTTTTGTGGGGTCTTTGAACATGATGCAAAAAAAATGTGAAGTCACAGGCACATTCAACACCATGGATGGCACAGAGAACATGTATCCCTGAGTGCTGCTAACAGGCACGTGGTGTGTGATCTGCATTTGTGAACAAACAAGTGCGATATGAAAACAGCAGTGTTTGCTATTTTGCTACAAAGTGATCACGGGGATTATGCCTGGCCAGGAAAGGGCAGGTAATCGTCAATCTATTACTGAGACTATCAGTTACAGACTGGGTGAAAAGGGAAGAGAATGAATGAATGAATGAATGAATGAAACTTTATTTGAAACGGCTCTTTACCCACGCCATCTGCTGCTTTGGTGCCGTGTGATCATGTAACAGTAACTCCTGGAGAGGGAGGTGAGGCGGCACCCGGGACGTGCCTCATGTGGTGCACAAGGAGTGGCCAAAAAAGCGGCTTGGTGATGTTCAGGGGGAGTGGCCCAGCTCTCCCACAGAAGGGAACAAACGAGTTTAAGGAAGAGGCGGAGAGACAGTAAGGCGAGGACTGTGCTGGGGCAAGCCCAATAGGTGTGGAGAGTTGGGATAACTGCCACACACCAGACAAGCCGTGTGGCTGCAGTGATGTTCAATAATGTGTTGTGTGGCGTAATTCACCAGTGTTAGAGTTTGAGCATGATGAATTAGGGAGGCATCATGGCGGCTGAAGGAGGGATCGGGGGCTGGAAGGGCACATGCAGATCAGCATAGTTTGTGGAGCCTAGCACGGCTTCACTTGCGGTGTTCAGTGTGGTGCATTTTGACACAATAGGCGTCAGGACATGGAATAGGAGTGCTCGGTATTTTAGGCTCACGAACGAGAGACTGAACATGCTCATTTCCCTTTATTCCCTTATGGCCCAACAGCCCCTCCAAGAGTATGGGAGGTGAGGGGTGCTGTTGCATGCGTAGCACGAGAGGTGCCCAAAAATGACAGGGAAGGATATTGTTTGTGAAAGAATGAAGGGCTTCCTGGCTGTCTGAGCAAATGGTAAAGGTTGGTGTGAAGTAGGGGGGGCGCGGGATAGTAATGGCTTCCGATATGGCAAGGATCTCGGCGTCGGTTGGAAAGGGTACTTCGTTATGCCAACAGGTGATGTCACCCTCAAGGGCGATGACTGTCGTCTTGGATGCGGTTGGCAAGAAGGTGATGTTGCCTGCCTGTGCCAGTTGGACTTCTATTTGTAGGTGGAAGGCACAAGGTGGAGGATTGGTGTAAAGAGGTGGAAGTGGTGAAGTGTCATATCCAAACATACATAGCATGGTACATCCCTGCAAGGAGGTGCTCAGACAGAGATGCTGAGACTCTCTGTCTCAGGATGTCTCTCTGGATTTGGACCTTTGCATAAAAGGTGTTGTGCAAGGCTGCTCATTCGACGTCGCAGCTGCAGGCGTGCCCAGGGACACACTATTCAATGCAATGACACATCCATTAAGAAGCCTCAAGCCACTTGGTCTGGGTGCATGTAAGTGCAACATATGCCAAGCCATAGAGGATCCGAGAGTAGATTACTGCCTCAGCAATTTTGCAGAGTTCGTGTTCATGCAGGCCTGTGCGGCACTTGCTGATATGTGTCATCATGTGCATAACTTGATTGGCCTGATGGCGAATGTACCAAAGCCATTCTGCATTACGCACCTCTTGCCACAGGAATCCGAGGATGCAGACGGATTTTCTGTGTGGGATAGGCTGGCCCGTCATAGTCGAAGTGATGTGGGTGCGATCAGCAGCTGCCTTGATGATGGAAGAGTTGAGTGGGACAACGTACGCAGATTTTTATGGCGAGAGTTTGAGGCCTAGCTGGTGTATGTAGGCATCGATAATGTCTAAGCCAACTCGAAGTGTGGCTTCCCGTTCGCCTGGGTTTCTCGTGGCACACCTAAGTGTGATGTCGTCAGTGTATATTGCATGGTATAAACCTGCAATGGTGTCGAACTTTGTGGGGAGATCCTTCATTACCAAGCTGAAAAGAGTCAGTGACAGAATGGCATGCCTCAGTTTATATGGAAACGCACAGATGGTCGATTGTCCAAACTCAGGAAATGGATTTGCCTGCCACTATAGAAGCCACAAACATAGCAAACCATGCATTCTCCAGGTTTGGTGGCTTCTCTTTGGAACTCCTCTTGAACGAAACTGGAACCAAACGTACACGTACATCATCAGTAGTCATATTTCATATGAAACAGGAGTAGGCTGACAAACAGGTGAAATGGTGATGTCTAATAGTCTGGCAAATCCAATCTATCAGTCAGTTGCACTGCCGTGGCATTAGTGGCGGTTCTGCAGTGTTCACGTTGCCAATTTCTCGCGTTCCATTCTGCAGTATGATGGCGACAGTCAGTAAGCGAGAGTGCATGAACAAATGCCTTGTGCAAAAGAAGCTGTGCTATTTCACGCTCCATGCAGAGTACAATAACAATTTTTTTTTTTCAGCACAGTGAAATTAAAGCACTCAACGTTTCTGAAGTAAAACAATTTTTCTGATATTTTTGCGACATTCACATGAACAAAACTTCTGATAAACATATAGGGACCGAGGTTAGGTCCACACAACAATGTGTGAGTAAGCGAGTGGAAGACCTGAGAACCGTTCAGACGGATGACAGGAGCAGAAGCCTTTTCTTTATTCTTCTTGCCTTTCCTCTAACCTCGCAGCTTGCGGAATGAGGCACAAGACACATGTGCCGGAGCATGCCATATATAAAAGACGGCCAAGGAAGATGGCGACGGCTGCTACAAACAGAGCTACTTTTTCCATCCCTCCTTGTTCTATTTAAGTGGAGTCTATTCTACTTGGGAACGGAGAAATCATTTTTGTCAGCAATCATGGACCGATTTTGATGAGGTTTGTAGCATCTGAAAGAAAAGTTAAAATCTAGTGACAGCAGGAAGCACATTTTTTATTTAGGCCATCAACTGTTTTAAAAAAAGTTACTGAAAACTGCAATATTAAAAAAAGAACAAAAACAAAAAGAAACTCTGGTATTAAGCTCACAACTCCGTAATTCAGCAATGAAAAATGATATCAAAATTCTGTAAACTGAAGCTGATAATACATCTAAACCGGACAAATTTGATATTTTATAGAAGCTTGAAATATAACACTAATTTGTGAGTAGGACATTTCCAAAACCTTCGTAGGTATTGTAGCAATTTCCCGTAAGCTGTAAATTAATATATCAAAACTGTCCACTTTAGATGCCCTAATGGATGCAGTTTTATAAAACTTTGATATCTCTTTCTGGAGCAGTGTTACAGATTCGTAAACTCTGTACTTCAATTTCTTCGAAACTTAGAAATTTTTTAGAATTGTAGAATATTCCAGGTCCTAAACAACACTACTGCTCCTCAGAGTCGCTACAACTTAGCTAATGCTATAAAATGCCACAAATTTCATTCAGATTGGTCCAGAAGTTGTCCAGAGTTTTAAATGTACATTTGAACAGGGAAATCTGTTTTAGCTTTGAGCCAAACTTACAGTTTAGTGAATTAATTATCATTTGCAAGGGCTTTGTGGAAGTCCTACACATTAACTAGTAGTATGTTTCAAATGTTGTATAATATGCTAGCTTTGTCCACTTTAGCTGAACTACTAGGTACAGCTTACAGAACTATGATATCATTTTTCATTGCTCAGTTAGAGAGCTGTAACCTTGCTAGCCTCATTTTCTAACATGCTACAATTTTCAACAATTTTTACCAACAATCTGATAACCTAAATCAAAATTCCGCTCACTACAGTCACTAGATATAAACCTTTTGTTTTATATTCAACCAACCTGATCATAATCAGTGGGGTGTACTCATATAGGTGCCCTCGAAATATAGCTTCCTCTTAAGTGCAGCCTTGGAGGTGAGGCCCTGCTCCTCACCAGTCTCTCTTTCTGAGCATCCTCCCCATCTGACGGTGGGGCCGAGGATGAGGACGAGGTGCGAGGAGTGACCTCTGTGCCTTCTTCCTCGGAAGTATGCGACGGAGATGACTCCCCAGCCTTTTTGGTTGTGCCCTTTTTAGGAGCCGCCCCTGCCTGCGGTAGCGGCTCACGTTGCTTCGAGCACTGCCCGTGGTCTAGACGGTCACAGTTAACCTGAGAACCCACCGCTGAACGAGGCAGCTTGGCCCCGCGTCGCAGTGCCTCAGCAATCGCCCCTTTCTGCATAAACCAAAGCCCATGGCATTTCCCTTCAATACGAGCTTTGTGCAGTTTTATTTAGAGAGTGCACGCATTCTGCAGTATAATTTTTCCATGCATGAGAAATGACCTCTCATAAGGGATCACAGTTTTCGCCATTGTTTAAGTGCGTTCAAGAGCAACTGAGGTCACTGCACAGTGGGTGTGCACCTACCAGTCACAATACACTTTCACCTGTTACACATTGCTAATACTGTATGTAAGGCCAGTGCAACTGCTGCGCGTCGAATTTTTTCCCCCACTTGTTTCAAGCATGGCCAGTCTTAGAACATTTGTAGGCTGTATCTCATTAGCAAGTGTCGGTTAGGTAATGTCCAATGCCTGCTTTGCAACCGTAACTCATCAAATCAGCACGAAGAATTGGAGAAATCGGGGGGCTTGATTTAATGGAACTAAGTGAAGTAAACAGACAATGAAGCCAAGTAAAACATTGACGAAATACCTGTTTTTTAAAATTTAAATATAGAAATGATTATGAAAATAGAAATTAAAGTGAAAGAAAAGACAAATCACTGCCACTGGGACTGCGACTCACAACCTCCCTATTGGTGTGCAATGCTCTGCCAACTGAATTACAGTGGAAGCCGAGTCCCCATCCGCCGATTCTTGGGCATTCGTGTGAGTGTGTGTGCTGACCCTAGCCTTGGGAGTGTTAGCCAGTGCCCCTCATGGTAATAGCACTGGATGTGGGACATCCTCTCTATTGGAGGGGTCTTGTAGCACACAAACTTAAAAGAGCAGGCAAGTGGCCAATAAATCCTTGTGCACTACCAAAGGCATTACAGCTTCAAGAGCTAAGATCCTCACCGTACAACGAAAGAGAAGAATCAGGACTGGCAGGCACGCACTCTCTCTCTCTCTACACACACACACACACACACACACACACACACACACACACACACACACACACACACACACACACACACACACACACACACACACACACACACACACACACACACACACACACACACACACACACGCGCGCACGCAGTCGCCAACGGATTTTTCGGACTCCAAGATTTTGGACTTAATGAATATTCCGAACTTCATAAATGCACCCTCAGGGTTCCCATAGATTTCATGCACTCTCGAGACCGATTATTTGGATTAATTTACGCCCCAACGTTTGATTTTCTGGACTAAATCCCCCATTTTGAGCCACACTACCTGCTTTTGAGGGCCACAATGTTAGATTTTCCCTGGCCTGGCCTCGCTTGGCTTTCAGTGGCCCGCTTCATAGCCTCCGAAATTGGGAGGCGCACGCTTTCAGCATCCTCCAGTCTCGGAGGCCATACCCGCTCTTCCTTGACTGACAAAACGCTCGAGGGAACAGCACTTTTTTTGGTTTCTTTCTTCTTTCAGTTAGCAGTGATGGCACTTCTTCTTGTTTGGTTCTTCTTTTGGTTAGCCCTATTGTCATAATCACTTAATGCGGAATCCATTTTCTTGTTTTGTTTCGGTTGCTCTTTACATGTGGTGTGTCTACAGAACAGGTGTGTCTCAAAGACGTCGCATCTTTGTGTGCATTTGTGCGACTTCGCATTCGTGTGATTGGCACTACCTCATGTGCCTTCGCGAGAGCCAAGCGGTGACGCTCTTGTCAGATTGTATATGGAGACGACATCACTCTTGCACGAATCTAAGCAAATCTGATTGCCTCCAAGCGTAGTAGGTGGCAAGGCATTATTAGAGATAAAATTTTTTAAGCCGCTCTAAGCGTCATAATATAAATAAGTTTTCTTTTTGGTGAATGAGTTTTTCGGACTGATTATGTGGACTATTTTTCAGTCCCCCGACCCGGAAAATTGGTCGGCAACTGTATGTGCATGCAATGGAAAGCCGCGAGAACGAAATTCCGAGGCAACGTAATATTTTCGAATTCCTGGTAAACACTCATAGAAGTCAATGCAATTCATATCTCGTGACAACTAAGCCTTTTCTTGACAGCAATCCCGTATTAACGAAATTTCCTGAAATGGCAGTCCACATATAACAGTGTAATGCTAACAGTGTCCAAAAAGTGTACAAATGCATCGGTTGTGCCTGCAAATCGCATAAACTACCCTACAGTGTACTTGCATGGTTGCTGCCATTTTTGTTTACAACAACAACAACAACGAAAAAATCAGTGGAGCAGTTGCACCTAGCAACAGGCAGAAGTTATGATGGCCGTGGCTTATCCTTTGCAATGGGTGAGTACTGTAGTGTCCTGATCATAAATGCCACATAAATGAGAAAACGTCACATTAATTAAATAAGACAGAAAAAAAAAGACAATATAAAGCAGAAGTGGTATTGCAGCAGGCACATTTGTATCCTGTGTGCCATTACGGCGCTTGCTAATGCAGAGCGGAACCGCCTGCATGGCTTGCTGATTCATACTTGCTGATTAGCTAAATCCACATCTACACGTTAAGATGCCGATGATGCTTTGTAGGGCTTTGTGAGCAGCACACATGATCGTGTGTGCGCAGTATGTGCGGTTGGTGCTAGGGTGCTTCAGCTGTGTGTGTGTGCGTAGCACTTGGACCGCCTGCTTTGGCAGCCTACCAAGATGCTACCTCCAGCCAAAAAGTGGAAACTTTTGATGCTACAAGGCTGCAATTATTGCTCACGTTGAAAAGGGCAGAAAGAAGACCAAACTGCACTTCCGTGCTGCAGCCGCTTGACCAAGGCGTCATTCGCAGCACCAAGTGCAGCATCTGCTGCTGGACCTCCAGGTCAAGCATCTCACTGACGTGGACTTGGACTTGAGGCCACAGCAACCCATGCGGTAGCCGGCGCATGGGTTGTGACACGTCTGGCAGTGACTGCAAACTGTTGTAAGCATGCCGGCTTCATTGCCACTCTGCAAGCATCATGTGCTGGTCCAGCGGGACTGGAGGAAGATTTGCCCCAAGGCGCACTTGATAACAGTGGTGCCGGCGCAGTGCTGCCATCACTGACCAACGCATGGGGTAAACTTCATGCCATGGAAAACAAAGCTCCAGATGGTCTCAGCATCAACGAGTTCGTTTGTGCGGATGATGAAGTTGCTGCGCACGAAGAGATGATCGACGACGTCCCCATAAGTAATGTGTGCGACGCTCACCACGCCGAAGACCACGAAGGACCAAAACATCAAGATAAGAAGACAAACACGGAGGATGTGTTAAGCGTCAACACAATTAATTTGCTTTTCAGCAAGCATGATGATGATGCAGCAATGGACTACTTTTTGTAGTGTTAAGGCAAGAGCTGCCAAGTTGCTGCAAGGCAAGGCTCGGCAAAATAAGCTTACCATAAATTTTTGTTCTGTAAGCCATTTCTCTGTATTTTCAGACTAATTTTCGCAGCAATGAAATTCACATGAAAGCAAAATTTTTCACGTTCCCCGGTGATTTCGTTATTGTGGGGTTTGACTGTACGTACGTATGTGTATGTGCGTGCATGTGTACATATATAGGTACACACTCATTCAAATCTAACTATAATAAAATTGCATCTGATACTACAAAACCTTCGTTACATCTAGGGGTGTGCGAATATCAAATTTCAATTTCGAAGCAAATTTGAATAATGAAAACCAAGCTGGTGTAGAATATAATATTTTTCAAATATTTTTCAAATACAAATACTATTGGTTTTGAGCTTTTTGTCACCAACCAGAGCTAAAAAATATATATGCAAGTTTATTGCACCGGAAATAATGTACAGAAGAATTATGATGTGTTGTACACTGAATTCAATGCAACAAGAAATTTACTGTATATCGGCTAGACCGCACCGATAGAATAGGCGGTGGTGTTTTAATTGCTATTAACTCTAGTTTTGAATCATTCCTTTTGAATGTAACCACTAATTTGGAATTACTCTGGTGCTGCCTATCTATTAATTTCAAAAAAATAATCATAGGGGTGTGTTATCGTCCCCCTAATCCCGATAGTGCTTTTGCAGACAAAATTCATGACACCCTAAGCGAAATATCCGTTCGATTTCCTGGATCACCTATGTTTCTTTTAGGAGACTTTAATTTCCCCACTATCGACTGGTCGCGTTCCTGCCCCTTTTCTAATCCAACATCTGCAGAGGCTACAGGATTTCTTAACGTTTGTGCAGATTTTAACCTTGCACAGCTCGTTATCAAACCAACACATGTCACATCTACTACAAGTTCGTTGCTCGACTTGATTCTGACCACTCATGCTGATAAGGTTTCACCAGTAACCCACGTGCCTGGCTTAAGCGACCATGACATCTTACACTTTAACATTTCCATCCCGCCTACAAAAGTAAAGAAACACACCAAGTATATTAGGGATTACAAAAAGGCTAACTTTAACGCTATAAACTCTGAGCTATCATCCTTTCTTGACTACTTCCTTCTAACACATGTAGACCTATCAGTTCAAGAAATGTGGTTGTCTTTTAAAACTACAGTAATGCATCTTATCTACAAATATATTCCACTTAGAATAATTCATCAATCTTCTAACGCCCCCTGGTACAATAACCATCTGAAAAGATTATCCAACAAAAAATCCAGACTTTTTCGTTCCGCCAAAAGGTCATTAAACGCTGATCGATGGCTAGCATATACATCCGCTGCGAAAACCTACACAAGCGCTTTAAAGACGTCCAAATTTAACTTCTTTAACTCAACCCTACCGTCTCTGTTAAAAACTAACCCAAAACGTTTTTGGAACGTTATGAAATGTACCAAAGATAGCGCTATAAGTCTCGTAAACGATTCAGGCGATCAAGTTCCGAATCATCTTTGCGCTTCTGTACTAAACAACACGTTTGCCCAATCATTCTGCACAGAAAATTTAAATAACTATCCCCCTTTTACATCCCCTAACTTTCCGGCGATGGATCCCATTACCCTGGACCCAGCAGGTATCCGAGCCAGAATTTTCACGATAAAGCGGTCATCATCATGTGGTATTGACGGTATTAATTCCAAGTTTCTCCAAAACACTGCAGAATACAGCTCCATCATACTTACCTTTATTTTTACTAGATCACTTAACGACAGTGCCCTACCCATTGATTGGAAAACCGGTAAGGTTACCCCACTTTTTAAATCGGGAAACCCACATCACCCTTTGAATTACAGACCCATCTCATTAACTTCGGTACCCTGCAAAATTTTTGAGCACATCATTTTCACTCACCTTGTAAACTTTCTTGAATCAAACAATTTTTTTAGCCCTTATCAGCACGGTTTCAGAAAATCTTTTTCTTGTGAAACACAACTAATAACATTCACTAAAGACTTGCATGCGTTCTTGGACTCAGGTTTTGCGACGGACTGTATTTTTTTAGACTTTTCTAAAGCCTTCGATAAAGTTAATCACGAATTACTTATCTATAAGCTAAGCCTTCTAAATATTGACCCTTTACTATTCAAATGGATTTGCAGCTTTCTTTCTAATCGTACCCAATATGTAACCATCAATGACAATGACTCACCAGAGGTGCCAGTAGAATCGGGTGTACCCCAAGGCTCCGTGTTGGCGCCTTTACTTTTCCTCATTTATATTAACGACCTGCCTAATCAAATCACTAGCTCTATTTGTTTGTTTGCCGACGATTGCGTAATTTACCGAAAAATAACTAATGATTCTGATATGGTTACATTACAATCAGACCTTGATAACGTTACAACCTGGTGCTCCCGCTGGCACATGAATCTTAACACTTCAAAATGCAAATTCATGAGAATCTCACGCAGCCAAGTATCTTTTTATAACTACCATCTTAACAACATCCCACTTGAATCAGTATCTTGTTATAAATATCTCGGAGTGCACATTACAAATAATCTCTCATGGAAACGACATATCGAACACATTACATCAAAAGCTAACCGCATGCTGGGCTATCTTAAACGAAATTTTTCACTCGCACCTTCTTCCCTGAAAAAACAGCTATATGTCACCTACATTCGGCCTAATCTAGAGTATGCATCCTCAATATGGGACCCTCATCAATTAACCTTAATTAACAGCTTAGAAGCTGTGCAGAATCGGTCCGTTCGTTTTATTCTCAACAATTACCAGCGCACAGCAAGCGTAACTAGCATCAGACTTGCCCTCAACATACCTCTCCTTTCCAAACGCAGAAAAATCGCTCGCCTTTGTCTGTTTCATAAAATATACCACTTAATTCCTACACTCAAATCACGCTTTATCGAACCAGCCCATTTTACTTCCGCACGCTTGGACCATCGTCATAAGGTGAACATCCCATTCCACAAAACGTCTACCTATGGTAATTCATTTCTTCCAAAATCATGCCAGGAATGGAATCACCTACCGGATCCACTAGTCTGTATAACTAACACAGATAACTTCCGTAAGGCACTTACTAATATTATCTAGTATGCCTTGATGTGAATGTATAAGGAAGCAATTCCGCTTTCTCCTGAATATTATTGTTGATAAGCTTTCTTTTTTATTATCTACCTAATCTGCAAACATTGTGTATTGTATTATGCTTTATTTTCTATCATTCTGTGCTTATTGTCTCACTCTAACCTGTCCTATATACCATGTATTTATATTTAATCTGTATTACTGAAGTTTTCCGTTTTTCTTTGTATAATTATATTTTTACCGCATTATGCTTTTTTGTTTTTTGTGTCGCTCTCGAGTTATTTTTACGTTGTACCATGCATTGTCATCTAATTAGTATTCGTGTTTCCTTTCTCCTTTCTTGCATACTTATCTGTATTTATTAGCCCCTCCCCTCTATAATGCTTCATTGTAAGCCCTGAGGGTACTATAAATAAATAAAAAAATAAATAAATAAATAAATTCTCTATTACAGCACTCCTGCTTGACAGTATCACAACTGCAAATATTTAATGTGGTCATGAAGGAAGGATAGTTGCTAGACATGTTCGGGGAGCAGTAACCACTTCCTGCATGTCACAATTCTTCAAAAAGAGCTGCTCAATGGACACACTATTGTGTCTGGTATCGGCAGGTACCTGTTTGCAAGCCGAGCCAACAGTGGGCACCATGCTTACAGCAACACTAACATGGATCTTCTTTTGGCCAAAAATTTCATCACGCACATACCTTTCAACCTGTGCTTGCGGCAGTGAAACCTGCAGCTGGTTGTCGAGCTTATCGAAGTCTTTCCACAGTGCTGACATGGAAGGAGCTTCTTCAGAAGCTTTCGTTGTTGAGGACATATCTGAGTTCCTTGGTGTTAGATTTTTCCTTGCTTCTTCTAAAGCATAGTTTTCTTCAATGCACTTTGCCAATGAATATTCAGGTGGTACTCAACTATATAGAAGGAGGATCTAAAAAAAGTGCCAAGCTTGCTACTTTGCCAAATTTGTAGTTTGAAAAGCGTGTCTTTAGCTGCACACGCAGAGGTTTCCACCCGGATGCTGGTGTTGTGCAGGTGCATGAAAAGGCAGGACAGCGTGGCTACTTGAGCTGATAGTGTCGGGTGGCCCTAAGAACCAGTAGTGGCCTTATGACAGTGCCCCCTTTACAATTTTGATACGCTCCACCACACTACACTCTATGCTTTGCCGCATACCATGTCTTTACTGAGGAGAAGCTGACTCAGAGAACCAACAACAGCAATTTTTGGAGGTTCGACTATTTTGAATGGTAAAAGTGCCCTTCGAATGGAATACCAACTGAGTCGAATAGAATATTTCAAGTTTCGAATGTTCACACACCACTAGTCACATCCAGTATTCGTTAAAGAATATACACTGATATCAGCAAGAAACAAAAATACTGCATTTATGTCTATGCAAAACAAATGCAAGCATGGTGCTTCTGATGGGCCAGCAAAAGGTCTCCGATAGATTTCGACGTCAGTGGCCGGCCATGCCAACAGATGACATGGGAATAAGTTGCATAAAGGGCTTTGCACTGTCATCAATACAGCCTGTTAGTTTGCTGGCTGCAATGCAAGCAGGCCAAGACCACTGGCCAAAACATGCATGCCCATCTCGAATGTGCTGTTCGAAGTTGCTCTTGCCGAGCACAGTCACTGTCCGATTTTTTGGACACACGGGGGGCCGTACGCATACCCAAACTCTGCTGCCATGGCCTTCAGTCTAGCATGGGAGCATATGCTCTCACGATACTGCCAGTGTGGTCTGCGGGTACGAATGAGTTGACAATGAACTTCCTGCAATGATTTATTGCAAGACCCCTCTGCTGGCCGACTGTAAATTTTTGCCACAGCTAAATATGGAGGTAGTTAGGCCAAGGCTGCTAGGCCTAACTACCTCAGCTTCATTGAGCATCGGCAACAGAAAGAATGAACTTTAACGAAAAAGATGGCTCAGCAGCCTAAGCAGGGGCGAGGGTCGATGGAGGGGACCATAACATAAACAAAATAAACAAATAAATATAAAAGAGACAACACATTCATAACCTGCTGGTCAAGCAGGCCTCGCACACAATCTTCCTTCAACTTTGCGTTTTAGTGCCGAGTCGACGTGGTGGCAAATTAGTTCACAACTGCCATGTTTGCAGCAGCACAAATCATGTACAGAAATTTAAGTGGCATACAGTGCGGTGTTTGGAATTTCAGGTGCTATAGGCGTGAAATAAGAGCCGGCCCTTTCCCAACTATGATAATTTTTCATCTACTTTCATTGCCCTCAACTTGCTGCTTCTGTATTTCAAGTAAGCAAGTTCTCTGGCTTCATAATCTGTTTCTTAACAAGGCTGTCACTAACAAGTATCGAGCCACTTGAATTCCTTTATTCTTCTTACTCTGAGAAAAATGAACAAGAGTGCCTCATGTGTACCTTTTGCCTAGGCTGGTGTGCAGAAGCCCCAGCAATCATATGAATAGAGCGAGAGAGTTTATCATAATGTCACAACGCATCTGCCTGGTTCGCAGAAACAAGTATGTTGCAGTAAATTATTTAAGGGGCTCTGATGCATGGCACGCTTTTTCTTGGGTTTCAACGACCTGAAGCTTCATTTAGTGCCGAAAAAGAAAAGATGTAGGAAATGTCACGTCAGTACGCCTATTTCCCAAAACATTCCTCCAAATTCACTGGGAAAATCCACAACAACATTGCTCTCGGCATTCCTCTCCATGCTCCCTCGAACTGTCCAGTGCAAAAGTGACAAAAACTACTTCTGTCATGGTGTCAGCAGGGCTGTTGCGTGTGTGCTCTGCAAACGGCAAAATCCGACAAAATCCGTTTATTCTGCTTGTCAACAAGAAGAGATGACGTCAGCATAGTGCATCCTTCACTCTCCTGCTGGCTGAATCGCCACACGCTTAGCTCCCACAGGCACTTCTGCCAGATTTCTCTCTATAATAACTTTTGTAAGAAACTTCATGGATGCCACAGTGACAGACACTGACCGCAGGAAAATGCTTGAAGAGCGGCAGCCAGCAGCTGAGGCCCAGGATGCCGGCCAAGGGCTTGGGGTAGCGCAGGCCGGAGTAGAGTGCCAGTGCTCCGCCCATGCTGAAGCCGCCCAGCACGATGCGGTCCGAGGGGATGCCCACCTTCTCCTCATCAGCTATGAGCCTGTGAACTGGTGCACACACAGTGGAGACGAGTTGTAAGTAATTTCGGTGGCAGTACGATGAAAAAACAAGTGAGACGTTTCCCGGCTGCCAAGAGAGAAAGACAACGTCTGGGGGCACTTATTTGCCGCTTGATGTTCGACATACAGAATATGATGTAAATGGGTTCAATATAGCTGTGTTTGACTGTAATGAATATAACGAAGTAATGGATATAATGAAGTACCGCACTTACTCGAATCTAGGCCGACCCCGATTCTAAGTCAACCCGCGAATGTCTGAAGCCATAAAAAATAAAACACTTACCTCAAATGTAGGCCGAACAAAAAGGTGAGGGCAGTATTCACAAAATGAAAACAGCATTTATTTTTTATGAAAATGTTGAGCTAACTCTACGTCATCATTGCTGCTAGCCTCATACTCTTGCGGACGTGCGCCCACGCATGTGCTGACAGTGCTGCATGGCTCGTACGTGTTGAAATGCAGCGCGATCTCGGTGAACAACTCCTCTCTGTTATCGTGCACTTATTTTCCTTATTGCTGTCATCTCCTCATTGCGGTAAATGCAAAAAACGTCTCCTGTTGCCCCCTCCAAAGACGGACGTCTTTATCATCAATGCCTAAGTCCCGCCTGGCTTGAACGTTTGACGATGCCTCTGCGGCTACGAAAAGTTTTCGACTGAAAGCGACACTGCAGTGGCATCACTTATTTGGTGCAATTACGATAACGCCACGCCGCACACCAATACGACACAGGTCAAAATGGTGACTTCGCTCGTGTACTTCAGTTGGCTACTGGCGCAGCTAGTAGTGGTTGCGATATTGACTTTTCTAAATGGCAGTAGCTATGCACCACATTAATTATTTTCCATTACGAACTGATGGGTTTTTATAATCCTCGAATCTAAGCCGACCCTAGAGTTTGGCATATAATTATTTTGGAAAAAAAAAAGAAAGAACTGCCGGCGCAGATTCGAATAAATACGGTAATTTTGGCTCCCCTTTCAACTTTGTTATAATGAGGTTTGAGCGCAGTACATTATGTCCTATATGCGCTGAATTATTAGTTAATGGAGATTATCAGCATGCCGTGTCTGCTGTATTTTGATCAGTAGTAGGACTGTGTAATGCTACACCATTTGAAAAGGTGGCAGTGCAGAAAGACACGGACAGAGACGAGACACGACAAGAACGAGCGCCGCACTTCCGAAAATTGCACCCACACTGCAGGACAAGCCCAATCACCAAGCTAGTACTGTATTAGCAATTCGTCGTGTGCGTTCTGTTTGTCCAGTGTTTCTTAATTTATAGCTTAAATAGCAACACAGTCCCAGACGAGTTTAAGAAGTTTCAAGTGGCATCAACATCCGCCTTCAGTATCACACCACTGAGGACGGTGATTACAGATCAGTGACTGCTGTTAAAAAACCTACAATCATTTGGCTATCGAGGCATGATCTACTTTTGTTGTGTTGCCAGGGGATAAAGCTTCAGTGCATGTGCTACTATACTTTTGTCTATCTGTGACAACAGCATGACAATAGTTGAGATACGGACTGTCTAGGTCAAAGGCAAGCGTATGTGCATGCAGCAACGCATTCACAAACTTCGGCGATATACTCAGATGATCGTTCAGGAGATACTTTCATTCTTGCGATAATTTACATGGCTAGCACTCGACGTTTGTGAAAGGCAACCCGCACTGTGACAAGAAGTGTGCTTGGCATTGTGCCAAGCATGCCGTCACTTGTAGACACCTATCTGTCTTGTTCAAGTCATGCGAAATTCACGGTATTCCTGGAAGTGCCAGTCCAATAATACGGCACACCTTCTTGTGGCAAATTGAAGAATAGAGCCCCTTACGTTCTGGCGAATCCAACAATTAAATGAATCCAATATTTTAGACTACTAATTATTTAGACTTTGGCGGTCCTCGTCGAGTCCGAATTATTGGCCAAGAACTAAGAGGACACTCAGGGGCTTGTCACACTCTATATGCAGCATTTTCCCACACACCTCATCACCTACAGTACTCACAGAATGAAACGCAACAGTTGGACAGTCAATACGACAGTGGGGTCTATGGTCAACCACAGACCCCCTCGTCAGCGACTGGAACCAGTGATTCTGCCCTAAAATTCTCTCACCCTCATGGTATACCACAAAGCAATACCTTGCTTCCACGAGCATCCATGGGCAGTGCTGCATGTATCGGCAGCCACGGTCTCCGATTGTAGTATTGTAATAGGCTACAAGATTTCCAAATTGCAAGAAACTGAAATTGCCCAACTGTATAAGCACATAGTAACAAAAAGTGCATTCAGTGCTATGCATCCTCTGTAACCAGTCGGCAGAGCAGTAAGAGACAGAAATATAAGAAAACAACAACAACAAAAAGAACTACAGTCTATGCTCGTTACAACGGACCTGCGCACAACAGACGTTCTAATATAACGGGCCATATTTCAGCCTTAGTTTGTTCTACCTATTTTATTAATGCAACGAAGTTCGCTTTTAATGGACTGCACTGCAACGAACTATCGGCTACAGCAGATGAAATTAGCGACAATTTTTGTCAAAATCGGGCATACAAAACAGACTTTTGCCGTGTTGACATGGGCTGGCAACTGACTTGCGAGGGTCAGCCGACCATTGCAGCTAAATATCTTAGGCGCGAGGGAGGGAGGAAAGCAGAGCGGGAGCGCGCCGTCTTTTGCGTGTGAGGCGCAGAGAGAAGACGAGGGAAAGAGGGGGTCTACTTCGGTGGCTGCTGTTAAAGGCGCGGCCACACGGGTGCCGTATCTTGAAAGCCGTCTGCGACGTGGACAAAGTATGCGCCTGCGCGGGCACTGGATCTTGAAAGTGATCTGCAATGTGGATAAAGTGCGCCGAGTGCCGGTAGCTCCGTATGTACTGCGCTTACGTTTAATTCACATTGAAGCGAGAGACAGCACTAAAGTCAATACGCTTGCTGCTGCTGCCACGCTTATCTTGCCTAATTTGCTGTAGCAATCTATGCTTCGCCTTTCGGGCAAAACTGCGACTTTTCTTCATTGCTGAGGTTTTTTAGCGCACGAAAAGGGACGAAAGACAGTGGCAAGACGCGGACGCAGCACTTACTTCCAACAATTGTTTTATTCCACGAAGCGGTGCACATATATATAGGTAACCAGGGTGTCTACCAAGTTGACATTTCCAAATTCCCTGAGTTTTCCAGGTTTTCCCTGAGTGCCCTTGCCAAATTCCCTGAGCGACACAAAACTGTTTTACGTCAAGAGACGGGCTGACACCATGTTGCCCGATGGTGTCACTCTCTAGTAAGCATGCTAAAAAAAAAAAAAAAAAAACAACTTAATCCAGCTTGAATAATAAGGGGTAGTGCTTAATTTATTAAAAAAAAAAATAAACAGAAGAGAGGAGTTAGAAAAATGCACAGCGAAAAAAAGATATATTGGAATAAATGCGTAAAATTCATGTGAGACATTCTCAAATACAAATAAAAACGAGATGCATACAGAAGCAAATATTTTCGAAGATTAGCTATTTGCTGGAGACTCCATATAGAAGGCAAGTCAAGGCGGGAGCATGCCTCTGAATTTTATATTGGCCATTGTAACTGCAATGTATGACAAAATTTTTATGTTCCTGGTCCGGTTAAAAGTCTAAATAATTATGAGCCATCGTTTTTCTTTCCTTATTTTCATGTGTCATAATACCTTCCGTCCTTGTTTCAGCGATGTCCTCCATGAACTAAACAATACATTTTGTTTATATTTGTCAAATATAAAGGGCGCATTATTACCAATATGAAGGCAAACTTCGAAGATAGAGAACTAGTGATATTTTTCGTATATTACGCATGTAAGCTATTCGGAGCTTTATGAATGTGCTTTGCGAACAAAGAATTTATCCCATTGCCCTGGAATAACTGTGCACTCAATAGATATCACGTCTAATAGAAATTGAGTGTGTGGGAAGGGTGGGGGGGGGGGCGCATTATAAAGCACTAAAGCATTGCATACCCCCCTCAGCAGTTGTAGTGGTGGTTTTTAACAGGTTTGCTGGACGTCCACTGTCGCAGGGCCGAGATGGTGAGTCCACTTTTTTTAATGTATGAATATTGCAAGTAATTTATGTTGATTGTACGTCGTCGCCTATAACCTCGACAGTACTATTATCTAAACTAACGATACATTTATCTTCTAGACTTAACAGCAAGTACAATTCTCTGTTGAATTATTTGAATTCTTTGTAGCAAATGTGCCTTTTTTTGTATGCTGTACTGCTACTACTGGGTGCGATCCGAGACCACTGTGGGGGCACTCATTGCCTTTCGCTCCTTTATCATCTTGAGATGTTATATAGTTGCAAGAGATAAATGCAAATTCAGCTCATTTTCTGGGCCCCCATGGTTCACCATGTGTGATTGATAAATAGGTCCCTGTCGGTTAAATATACTTATAACAGAATCATTTCCAGGCTATTTCACTTATTGTAATAGTAATTGGCAACACACACACACACAGGCACGCACACACACATACATGCACACACACACGCACGCACGCACGCGCGCGCGCACACACACACACACACACACACACAGAGAGAGAACGAAAGGTGAGACCGTCTGTGGTTTGCCACCCTCCCCCCCACATACGCACACACTCTAGAAATAGTTAGTACGCCACTGCATGTCTTTTACTGCCGCAGAACATCAGAAAAAGCTCTGAGGGCATGCCAGTACACATCGGTGCTCATCCTGTGACAAAAGGCAGCGGGTGCACGCATGCCCCGTGACAATTGCCCCATCCCACGCTTGTTGAGCTTCACCGCAATAACTTTCACACGCTTCACCGCGTAATACTGCTGTAGTGAGGCAAAGCTTGCTTTCGGCAACCGGCATTATGCAGCGCGTCATGCTTTTCGAGCTTCGAGGCCCGTCGCGAGGACCACAAAGGCGGAGTCGGTGCCATTGCTGATAGCGGCGAATTCTTTCAATGAAAAACACGGCACAGAATGCAGAAGCAGCTAGGCCTAGCGTTGCTGCGGTGGTGGCTACGGCTGCCAGCGGATCTGCATGCGAGAGCGTTCGAGGAGCGACGAGGTAATCAAAACGGTGGCGGTGGTTTTATTAATGCCGTTTCGGACGCCATGACGGCAAAAATTCCAGAAAATCGGATGGCGAAGGGTTCTTGCATCCGAAATTTCAGACGTTATTATAGATAGGATTTATGGGGTTTGTGGTGGTGTCGCGAAGCCATCCGAATTATCGGGAGTGCGGAAAGTCAGTCGTTGACTAAACACTGGCAACTCCTCCTACTCGAGCCAGCTTTACCGCGACTTTCTTTCCCTTTCAATAAAATTACAGCTAATTTTCCCTGATAGAAGCAAAAATTCCATGAGTTTTCCCTGAGTTTTTCCAGACTATTGATAATCCCTGAGAATTCCCGGTTTTCCCGGTTGGTAGACACCCTGGTAACACACACCAGCGTACGCATGCACGTATGTACTGATTTTTAATCAAATGAGACAGCAACAAGACATGTGTAATGGAAAGTTAAGATGATATCAAAGATGAAAGAATAACCATGCATAGCCAAAAAATTTTGTTGTAATTGCAAGATTAAAATGTCATTTCGATCAGACCACCCTCTGCATCACGTTAAAAAAATCGAATTCTTTTATTGAAAGATCAATTGAAGGCGCGCTAACACAAGCGCTCCCTAAACTAGCGATCTTTGCCGCTTCAATAATCTCACATGTTGTTTGCGCTGCGCTTTTTCCTATCACCGTGCACTGTTTATAAATGGGACTGCATCCATGCTTTCTGCAGTGAAAAGCCAGATGCCCCAATCCTCCAGTTCGCACATTATTTGGTGTTCACGCAACCTGTCATTTACGCACCTTCCATATGTCTCGTTGCTGTCTCATTTGATTAAAAATCAGTACATATGCGCATGCGTTTGGTGGTGTGTGCTACCTATACATATGTGCACCGCTTCGTGGAATAAAACAATTGTTGGAAGTTAGCGCTGTGTACGTGTCTTGCCACTGTCTTTTGTTTCTTTTCGTGCGCTAAAAAACCTCAGTTATGGAATACCAACACGCCCTAACCTACGCTCTTTCTTCATTGTTTTTTTTTTGCTTCGGACGTTTGTCATTCGTTCTTTGCAACAAAGTTGTTAGACATTGCAACGAAAGTTTCGGAAGTGAGGCGTCTCGCATAATATGGACTTTGGATGAAATGGACGTTTTTCGTCGGATTATCAGGGTCTGTTGTAATGAGAGTTGACTGTAGAGGCATTCTCACACTAAACAGAAATTTCACAGAATGGTGAAACATATTCTAGTTTTTATCTGAATGATCGGTATGCCTTAAATAGTAAACATGGGTAGCTGATAAATTAAATGACATCGAAAAGCATAAGTGGCATTTGGCATATCAAGGGCCACAACTCCTTTGTCATCATCTGTGCTTGTCAAATACTCAACTTCCACTGCTACCTTATCATCACGAACTAGCCGGTAAGAAGCCAAGAAATACACTTCATGAAAGGGCTTATGCACTTATTGACAACCTGAGGCATGAAATGTAACAAGTTGATTTCACTAAATTCTTGCGCCACACTTCCCTCGACCAGTAAAGGCCGACTGCAATTAAATTTCTGGCCACGTAAAACGCCCAGTTTCAGATAATTTAGACATGTAGTAGCCTCTGTGCAAAATTTTACAGGTCAATGCATCACAAAGAGCTTGCAAGAATCAATGTTTTTCGCACCGAAACTGAAAAAAAATGCCGCCATTATCGCCTGGCGGAAGTGACGTACAGGAAGAATGTGGAGAACCAGCACCCATGCTGTCTGCTTTCTTTGCTTGTATTCTGTGCCAGTGTATCAGTGAACAGGTTTTGCACGTCTGCTAGCCACAGAGAATGCGAAGTATTCTCCGTGTACAGTCTGTTTTCTCTATCTGGTTGCCTATGTTCAACAGCAGGGCCTTGGTTTGTTCTGCCTCCGCTCGAAGAACAGCACACTGGGGTGGCCAAGCTAGTCCGGCTTAATGCAGATGCGATCCACACGTGGCACAGCTACGCTACATCGGTAAAATTTGGACGCTCTACAGTCTAGTGCAGCAGGCACGGGAATAGAACATGTCCTATCGCACGCCAGAGCAGCTGGAACAAGGTGCATCACGCACTAGCTTGGCTGACCAGCAGCATGCTGTTTGGTTTCACTGATGTGAACGTGTTGCATTTGCGCCTTCGACGAATAAGGAAGCGCTCGCTCGCCGTCTTGTCCACTAGCACTGCCGCCACTGATCCCCGCGCGGCTGCGGGGTAAAATTTGAGTGATCTTAGCATCGCCGGCATGACATATCCAACTTCACCAGCCGCTGCCTGGTACGCTGGAAGCACCGGACTCGTCGGGTTATCAGACAGCTGCCGCCAATCGTAGTAAAGGATGACAAGTAGCTGAGGCTTGTCACAACTGGGATAGAGGGGCTCGGTGCTAAGTGCACAAACTCATGGCCAGACAGGCTGGAGTGTAGCCATGATGAAGCTTGGCCCATTTCGTTCTGCCGGCATTGCCAGTTGCTTTTTTTCCATAGCATTGCATTTCTGCATCGCTTGCTGCTGCATCTACACCATGGCCGCTGTGTTGCGTCCTCCTTCATGACAAATGCAGTGTGCGGTTCCTGCTCGTTTCTGGTGCTGTGTCAGAAAGGCTTTCGTTCGTCTACATCGACGCATCCAATGTAGAAATGTGTGAAATGTCTTGAAGCTGATGCCCTACCGGAAATGATTGCTCGAGAATATCAACCCTGAATACAACTTTGGTTTTCATGAGCTGCCACCGCAGCTTATCGTACTTATAGTCATCCTGAGAAAGCGTTCGCCAAACAAATCTTGATGGGTAAGTGACTGTGGTGTTGAAATGTAGCTTGTGCAGTTTCTTCAACTGCAGCTTACATGCTTTGTGCACGTTGGCTGGTCCACGTTGCACTAGCATGCTGTGCCGCAGTGCATGCTCGTGCTCTGAAAGCTGGGACAAAAAAAAAAGTGTTTGGCCTTCCTCTAGCTGACCTTGTGTACTGCACAGCCATCGCTTTTGTTTGAGTACATATTCTGAGCACTTGACGGCCACACAACGCATCAGCATTCTTGCAACAGCTGAAATCCTGAGCGCAACAGGAAGAATGCACGCCCAGAGAAACGCCCGTTAACATGCAAATGATGAGCGAGCACTGCACTTGGCTGCCTAGGTGCAACATGGCGCAACTGAGAGATCAACAGTTGCACAAGATTCTTCAATACAGTGAAACCTCGTTACTGCAAACCCCACATTAACGAACTTTTCATATGAACAAACTTTTCAGAAATCCCCTGCTGACTTCTTATAGTTTCAATGTGAATATATTTCAGTACTATGAACTTCAGAATACCGAACTTCTTAGAATAATGATCATTATTCGGTTTCCTTGTGATGTTAACAATGCCTCAGTACTATGCACTAATATTCAGAAACCTGGGGATTCTTAGATTTATGTGTATCCTTCATGGCAGCCGAAACAGTAGGCTAGCAGACGACAAGACACAGAGAGCGGACGTCGTGGCGCATGGACTTGGGAAAACCTGAGACGGTGCCCAACAAAAAAGAATGCAGGCGAGCGGAGGCGATGACACATCAGGTATTGCGAGTGCATGCTCTGCCCAGAAAAGTGTTGCCTAGCAACGGAGGCACGTCTCTTTCTTTCGCGCTTCTTTCTGCGGCCGTACTAGCTATGTGTGCGGTGAAATGTAACCTCCATACTCGCAGGGATGCCACACGATCGCACTTTGCACTTTTCAGCCGGTTTCGCTTATGCGCACTTCCGCTTTGACATAGTTCAGGTGTCTGCTTCCAGCAAGACAGATGCAGTGTCCACGGCAAGAAATGTGAAAAACAAAAAAAATGCATGAAACTGTGTTTGCAGGTGACATGAAGCTACCTTTTTGTCAATAGTTTCCTCGGCGTCAGCGTCTGTTTTGCATGCATAATCCATATTATGCAGAGCTTCAGTGGTGCGTGGTGGCAAAATCTATGAATTCGCGCGTCCCGAGAGCCAACAGCGACTTTTTTGTGGGTAGCTCATATGGTGACGACTCATGAACTGATGAGTTGATGGGCGGAATGGTGAATTTTTGGGGATCCACTATAACGATCTTTCAGAATAACAAACAATTTATCGCGGTCCCCTGAAGTCCGTTATTTTGAGATTTCACTGCATTTGCCGCATCTGCATCGCCACCGCTTCGCCACCAGGTGCATGCGTCATCTGCACAGGCACTATGTAATAGCTGCTAATAACAAAATTGGGTAATTACCAGCCCTGCGGCTTTGGCAAGATTACTTTGAGAGTATACGCCTGGAATTTACAGTCAATTTAGCCCATGTGAAATTTTGTTGCAGTTGGCCTTTAAACCACAACCCAACTACAAAAGTAAAGAACACTCAGTTGAAGCCGGCAACTTTTTTTTTTAGATTGGTGCTGGCATGCAGTGTCTTCTGGCACCTCTTTTGCATTTCACTGGAATGTTCGAACCTCATGTCGCTATACCTGCAGCATTCGAAAAAAAAATATATACTACATATATATACCTATATATAAACACACATACATAGAATCCAGCTTAAGTGTGCCTCTGTCCATGTCCTATGGGGTCTGAGTGCTTGTTTCATAGCTGTGCCACCAGAGGAGAAGAGCTCCTCAGCGACATTCCATGCTACAGAAACATTACAGCTATGAAATGTAGCTAGACTATGTTTTCCTACTCCACAACAAGCAAAGCTTCTTCACCCCAACCTTTCACAATCTCACGAGTACTCGTTGCAACGTGCAGTTTATGCATGCAAACTAACATACAACTGCAACTATTTCGTGCAAGATTCACACAATTTTCAAAGACGGAGCAGTAGGGATCAACAGGTCTTTCTTTCGGCGACACTACGTTTTGTGCCTACAGGTATTAAAAATTGCCTAGTATCAATAAATAACTTTTTAAAGCACATGTCGCACATGTGGAATTGAAGCCATGCAGTTCTCAAGATGAGTCCACCTGGTAAAAATTGAGAAACTATCGTTAGTCTTCAGTCATTTCCTTGCTAATCACTTGCATGAAATATGTTGCTCTACACAGCTATGAGCCACTGTGCATCAAAAAGAATCCCCAGGGAAATAATAAGTGCAATGATATACCATTTCACCAACTGAAATTTCCTGAAAATTTTGCTAATTTCAGGCTAACTATTAAAAGAAATGCCTTGAATACTAACTGGCTTCAATTCTGCAGCTGCAACATGTTCTTTACAGGGATTAAATAATTAATTTGCAAAATTCATTTTAATAGGCCTGAGAGTATCTCAATTTCTAAGATAGAGAGCTTTGGCTTGTTCGCATACTTTTGAGTGTTTGCGGATTACCGGGTTACGAGAGCCATGGATGGCAGCGGCAAAGCTGGCAGCAACATCTTTTGACAATTTGTCAAACTCAATGCACTTGAAAAATTATTATGTCCTGTCAACAGTATCTGTAAAGGAAAGTGATAAAGGTATGGCATGTTATGATTATGTCGCTTTATATCAGGAGTGAAGTAGAAAAGTTCAAGGGCATTTAAGTTATCCCTACGTGGATGAATGCGAAGGCATTGTGACTACTGCACAATGCTTAAACATTATGCCACAACACAAAGTCATGGGTGTGACTCCCAACAAAGGTCGCGAGTTCGAGTGCCTTAATTAATTCTAGCATGACTGTGCCTTAATTAACAACAAAGGTTGTGGGTTCGACTCCCACCAAAGGGTGAACGCACAAGTGCCTTAATTAACTATATTTAATGAACCATGCCTTAATTAATACCAAAGGTGGTGGCTTCGACTCCCACCAAAGCCTGGGGGTTTGTGTGCCTTAATTAACTCTATTTTAATTAACCGCATCTTAATCAACCTCACCTTTTTTAACACCAAGTGTGGTGGGCTTGACTCCTAACAAAGTTCGAGGGATCATCATTGATGGTCAAATTGACAATTAAGCCAGATTTTCTGCCTCATGAGCCACATAATCCTTTCACTTTAAAGAGGCCCTGAACCACTTTTTATCGAAGTGGAGAAATACATTTGAAGTGAAGATAGGCTATTTCAGAACTACTTTGCCGCAAAAAGTACTTCAACGCGTTCAGCAGAAGCGGAGTTATCGGCAATCAAACACAGCCTCAGCTGTGCTCCCCTTCCTCCTCCAATGCCTTGCACTGCGAAGGCTACGGCGCAGACGTCATCGTGGCGCACAGTTCAAGTTTCCAATTTGGTGCATATGCCGCGCTAAATGTAAGCCAAACGTGGCTGTCCTCACAGAGCCGCAGTGTGCTTAACCACTGGACTGGTGGCGGCACCTCGCGGCGGCCGTGGTGTAACCGAGCGCAGCGACCAATAGCAGCCGCGTATTGGAGTGTGCTTTATGACGAAATAAGGCACACAGAAAAGAGCAAGGATCGTGGTGTTCTTGAAATGATAGCGTTTGAGAAAAAGGTGACTTCACGCTCTGCTTGCGAGCTCGACAGACTGCATACGACAGCAGAACTTGGCTGAGATGTTCACAACAGCGTATGCTACCCGCGGACTATGTTATTTCCCCAAGCCCGAGGGGTGGTTCAGGGTTCCGTTAATAAGCAGTTCAGGGCAGTACTAGTGTTACATGCTATGTGGTTAAACTCAGTATCCCCAGATGTCACTACCAGCATTGTTGCTGCCATACAACTCTTCGGTAAAGCAGTCCTCCACAAATGCTAATACATTTACGGACAAGCTAAAACTCTCTAAAATCTCCTGATGCGAATAATCTGCTGCTAAAAAAATAACCCATCTATGTTTCACTGTTTTCAAGTTTTACTTAGCCAAGCATGATCGAAGCTCCCTTCCATTGACACCTACTTCCTTCAGCAGCAGCTTTGATGCCAGACTCATCTTCTCTGCCATTGGGGTCCAGAGAGCAGAGGTCGAACCATGCAGTCATTCGCATGCCTCCATTGAGAGTGACAGGGATGACTGGCCTGGAAAACGATAGGCCATACTCTTTATACTGCCACTACAGTACTACATGGTAATATACTGCCAGGTATCTAAATTTAGCAGTACATTCCAAAAAGCCATTACGGTTATATATACATGCAACTCTAACTAACTGGAAAGTTGTTCCTTATTTAAAGGAGTACTGACACAAGAATCTTGGGTATCACTTTGTTTTCCATGAGGTGGCTGCCTACTATGTGATCACTGTTTGAGACAAAAGGGCTTGGACTGGTTGGTGAAACATTCTTTAGACAAGGAAAATCCTTTTTAGTGTGCAAATTGTAGGAAGGGAGGAAGAAGGTGACAGGACGGAGTGCTCACGAACGACAAAGTTTATTGCTCAGACAGCGGAAATGTAAGTACGATAGGAGGGGGTGAAATAACTGCGTAGGCACATGTACAAAAACAAGCAACATCTCAAGAAATACTGTATTCACTATCTAGTAAGTTAATATAGAAGGTGCACTCACACATTTCTTTTCACCTGGACGGCAAATAAGAAAGGCCTCATGAATTTTAAGCGCTCTTTTGTCACTACCATTTGCCACAACTTGGAAATCGTCAAAACTAGGGGTGCGCCTGCACTTGGAATAGTGACTTGCCAGGTGGCTGGCTACAGAGCCGTGCATAAATTAGTGTGCTATGTGAAGCAGTTAACACATCGCCTTGTCTGGCTGATGTGGCAGCAGCCATTCAATAAAGGAATGCTGTAGAGAACTCCGAAGGTGCATATCACATACTTTTTTTAATGTTTCTAACAGTCAAACCTCGAAGCGCAATCTGAGTGCAATCGAAGTGCTACAAAGGGACCTTAGCTTATTTTGTGCCTTGACATCCGCTTTTTCAATGATTTTTAGATGATGAGACACCTTGTGAACACAAGGTATAGCAGAAATCCTCGCCTTGGGTTCATTCTCGAAGGTGGCTTGCCAGGCGCTTCTTTCTCCCTTCTTCATATCAGCAAGAAGTGATTCTGCTATGCCCAAGAGCAGGTAGTCAGTGAAGCCTGCAGCTTTTAGTCTTTCAACTTGGCTTTGAAAGCTGGTTTTAATCTGGTGATGGGCAAGACCTTGAAAGCGACGCCTTCATGCATGCTTTTGCAATCCCCCCCTTAACAAGCTTCAAATGTGCAAAACTAAAAGGGAGCAGGCTCTTTCGAAAGTGAGGGGCATATTTCCTGCAGGCACGTTGCGGAATGAGCAGAAGTTCTAAATCTAAAAACCTAATCTTGTTATTCGTAGGAAACTCAGTTGTCAATGCAATATCAGTTAAAAATTAAAAATTAAATTATGGGGCTTTATGTGCCTTAACTACAATCTAATTATGAGGCACACTGTAGTGGGGGACTCTGGAAATTTGGACTAACTGGGGTTCTTTAATGCGCACCTAAATTTAAGTACACAGGTGTTTTCGCACTTTGCCCCCATCGAAATGCAGCTGCTGCGGCTGGGATCCGATCCTGTGACCTTTTGCTTAGCAGCCCAACACCATAGCTACTAAGCAACCACGGCGATTCACCCAAGAGTAGCCCTGTTAAAAGACAAAAAAAAACCTTAGGACACCGAAGTACTTCTTACGAGTTGTGAATGCAAAGGCATTAATATCCAATTGAATGCCGCTGAGCAGTTCTTTGAGTTATGAGCTTCTCACGGGCAAGCAAGTGCGTTGAGATCCTTGGCGCATTTTCATTTGGCTTTACCGAGACACAGAATGCAGGTGAGAGTTTGCGCGGAGAAGGAATGCACGGTTAACACAAACATCCGAGACGGAGGGTGACATGGCGATGCCCTCTCCCCTCATGTAATGCTGCGACAGCAGGTGTTTCCTTTCGTCTGCTTTGCTCCAAGGCCTGGGCCAGCAAGCTCGAGCCAGCACCACCAGTGTGCGAGGCGTGCTTGTGACGTGGTGTCGCAGCCAAGAGGAAGTTTCACTGCTACAGATGTGACCAGCTTTTTCGCTCAATGGGCCATTTGACCCTTTTGCATATTAAAAATTTTTTTGACATTCTGCCGGGAATCACACTGCTCCACACGAAATATGACTAAAAGATTGTCTACATAGAGACATACTGTATTTACTCGCATAATGATCGCACATATTTGTGAAAAAAATTGACGGAAATTCAGGGGTGCGATCATTACGCGGGTTAAATTTCCTATGAAAAGAAAAACTTTCTTTGTTCATCCTGCATTTGCTGCGGGATGACAAGCAGGCAGCTGCCGCTGTCAGTGTGGGACACCAAAACAAAAATGGCAGCCGGCGGAGCAAGCCGAACGTGCCGAACGAGATTTTTTTTTTTTTCACGAGAACATTACGTGCATTGAAACAGTTTCTTCCATATCAGTAATGAATAATATAGGTAATATCGGCACGTTTACGACAATAACGTAGCCATGTCCACTTTAAGGGGACAGAAACAGAGACGGGCACACTTAGCTGCCAGTGACATAGAAACACATGGTGGGCACGCTGCGGAAACTGCGGCATTTGTCTTCACTGCTATCCTAATACGGCACATTTCCGCTAAGGGCAGGTGAATATCTTAGTTCCGTTACAAGTGCCGGCGTATGAATAGGGTACACTTCTAACGTATCAGTGTAAACGTGGCTACTGTCATTGCCGCTCGCCATTTGTTGCGTGCCCACGAGTGCGGACGAGAAGAATCGAAAGGCGCCCTTTATGTTGTTGTCGTTGACCAAAACCATATGAAGCCTACAAATAATAAAGCCGAGAAAAGTTTGGTTGTAGCTTTTTTTTTCATGGAAGTGCGGAAAGTGATGAAAGGAATGAAATGGGGCATCTGCTTAAGAATGATGGGTGCTTGCAGACCGCTTGGTATGTGTTCAAGAGTCGTTCAAGTAGCATTCGACAGATGGTAAGCGCGATCATCATTAGCCAGACTTGGCACAGGACATATCGCTGCGACAAGTTCAGGGTGTGATCATTACAAGAGTGCAATCATTATGCGAGTAAATACGGTACTTTAAGGGCAGTTGTCCCACCAAGGTTAGCCTTCAGACACCGTTCTTTTCACCTGTGTGCCTCCGGGTTCCAGACATGTTAAACTTAGTCCTCTGTTGTAGCTTTGCAGAACACATAGCACCCCTCTCACCTTTTCTCTTCTGCTATACTCTCACATGTGCAATGTGTTCAGCTTTCAGCAGCAAGGTCATATGGTGTGGCCAGTGACTATTGCATTGACCATTGTAGCACCACATGATTCTTCGGCCTTTGGTTTCCCCTTTGTAACCAGTGGGCCTCCTTCAAGCCCAGTCATGCTACACTTGGGGTGCGTGTTGAACTTTTTGCATTGAAATGTGCCATAAACAATAATTATTTTTCTGCTCTAAAGGAACTGAGGCTTCATAGCATAATTAACGATTCAACGGCAATCCATTAAAGAAAGATCGTGTCAGTACTCATTTAGTAAACAAGAGCAGAACAAAGAACGAGGTGCTAAAACTCACGCTGTAGGGCATATGTACTTGACATGTGGCTGACGTATTGCTTCAAATACTGACGACCAGCCCAACCTGCACCATCGAGAAGTAAATACATTCAGAGACATATGCATAGCATGAAATGCATGTTTTTGCAGGACAGCCAATGTGCTATTAATAGCAGCTGTGGAGGAAATATGGGTTCATTTTTACTGATGCTCCTGAGTTATATATATAAAGCTAATAGATAATGATGCCAATGAAAGCATAGAAGAAATTATTTGCTGTTTCTAACTGAAATGTAGAAATTATAAGATAAAGAAAAAGTAAGCGTACAAAAAAAGAACAAGAAAAGAAAGAAACAACTTGCAGCCAGTAGGAGCAGACAACCCCCAGGGGCCACCGGTGGCAAGTTGTTTTTTTTTTTGTCCACTTTCATTTCCCTAATGATTTCTACATTTCAATTAAAAACTGCAAATCATTTCCCGTAGGCTTTCTTTGACCTCATACTGTAGTGACCAAAAAAATTGATCGCTGTTTCCTGCCTTCTTCATTGTTTGACTGTTTGTCTAATATATATATATATATATATATATATATATATATATATATATATATATATATATATATATATATATATATATAGAGGGAGAGAGAGAGAGAGAGAGAGAGAGAAACACAAAGTGCGAGGATGTTTTGGGTTCACACTAACCATTGCAATTAAAATAAGTAATTAAAAAATGTAGAGAGCTTCACAAATGAGAATTTTGAGTCGGGCCATCACTAAAGTATGTAAGTGTGGCATGGTACGTTCATGAAACAGCCATTATAGACATGTGGTTGCTAAGTGCTACTAAATATCAAGATGGGCACATCTTTTACTTCGCCTTTTGCTTTAGTGTCATGACAATCATGCAATGTCATGTATATTAGAATCCAGATAAACAAAATTTTAAAACATCTTTAGTTTGCTGTTGAGTTTCTCCTGCCACAATTCTAATGAAAGCCAAACTTAAACCTTTAGCAAAGGCGGAAATTCACCAGACCCCCACCCTCTATCAATGTATTTTTTTAAAATTTGGCAACGATAACTAGGCTATGAGGACAACTTGGGGTTGATATTAAGCCTGTGCTCATGAGTATAGTCTTAGACATTTGTTTTCTCATAGCGCTAAAGGCCAACTGGAACAAAATATAAAATTGAGTAAATATGCTATCCGTGAATAGTGTATGCTACAATCAAAGCAATGTTGCCGTAGGGTTGTAATTATCTTTCTCTACTAATTGCCTCAAACAGCACTTTGGCAGACGATGCAGGCACCTCGTGGATAGTAGCCAAGGAAATCTCGCACTGCTGCCTCCGGAATTTTTTTTTTTAGGGTGCCGCAGACGTTGTTTAATTTTAGAGATCAATCATGCTAATAAGTACTGCTGGTTCTGAACGTTAGGATTCTGCATCAGTTTCAGCAAGTGCTAATAGCAGCAGTTCCTTGGTTTCAGCCACACAAAAATTAATTTCTTTTTTTCAAACGTATGGATGTATTGCATACATTTGCAACACTTCCCCCCCCCCCCCCCACACACACACTCCCTCAGAGGTGATGGTATTTTTGGAGTTGCTGCCCCATGTACAAATTGTCATTTGGTTTGATGATGATGATGACAGGTGTGCCTTGCAACACACAAATTATAAATTCCTTGCTTCAAGATTGTGAGCGAAACGAGAACGAGAACAAGGTAGAAGCAGAAGCCAACGATTTTGACAAGTGGACTTGTATTTTTTCAAGGATGCCTTGAAAAAGACAAGTCCACTTGTCGAAATGTTGGCTCTCGCTTTTACCTTGTTCTCATTTTGCTCGTCATCTTGAATTTCCATCTCTCGCCTTCCCTGCTTCAAGATTGTTTCTTTATCAGTTGTGCTATGTAATATGGTTCCCCCCTTTTTTTCTGTCAGCTTTTCACTGTTCCATTGTGCATTTAACTATCTGCTCTTTCATGAAGCTATCTTGCTTGCTGTATGAGGACATATTTGATCTCTACATATTTCATATCATGCGAATAGCACATGCACAGTAGTAGATATATGGAAGTTTTAACAAGCTTATACATGCCCCGTCCCACTTCAACCACAGAATTCCCAGTACAGGATAAATTAGCAAATGTGAAATACTAGCATATTGCATTTGCAATATTAGCCCCACAGTTGTACACCTCGCTAACTTCTTTCAAAAGGTACAGTGCGACTATTGGCACAAATTAAAATTTCTTTTTGCTTTAATTTTTTTACTATGGAGCTGATCACTTTTTCAGTCGCTGCATAAAATGAAACTTCCACAGCAGCTCCCATAGAGGGCTAACAGGAAATGCTGCGCCTGCTGTGTTGGAGTCCTCCAAGTCACAGGTTCCACAGTGCTGTCAAAGATGATACAGAGATAATTGGACCAGAATAAAGTGCAGCTATTTTCTTGGAGCTGGCAGCACTTCTGAATTGTGGCCAAAATTATTTATACCAGTTTCGTTAAGTTCCTACCGGCTGACGTCGACAATACCGACAAATACAACATGTGCTAATGGCTGCGCCACTACCACGCGAGGAGTGAGAGATGATGCACCTACTATATATAACCTGTATAAAGAAAAATTCCTTATGTCCCTGCAGAATTTTTTTTGTAGTATGTATTGTGAACCCCTTTACAGCAAAGACCACTGCAATGAATATGTCTCTACAATGAAGAAACCTAGGTGTTCGTGATGGCTGTTTTGTGGCTTCACAATGGGCACACATAGTGGCTCTGACAGCGCCAAGATGAGCTGCGGAGTTGCTGCTTCACATGCACAGGTTCAGTCCATATGGCACAAATGCCCATATGGCACGGGTATGTACATCTACTTGTCAGCGAAGTAAGCCCGATGCAGAGAAAGCAGATAATTTTTCCGCCTGTGAACTATTAAAAGGCAAATAAATAAGGCACGTCACAATTATAGATGTTTTACGGACTAATGATGATTAAAAAAAATGCAATTGTATTGCAAAATCTGAGAGAAAATAAAACAGCCCCAAGTGCAAGACTTCTTTTGGGAGTTATGAGAATGTAAAGAGTCACTGTGGGCTGCAAATAAATATACGAAACACAGTGGCCAAGAGATATGCCATAACAGTGGCTCAGAATTAATTTTCGGGTACGTTAACATGCACAAAAAGTACGGTACACAAACATTTATGTATTCCGATCCTACTGGAATGCAGCCATAGCAGAGAGGAATCGAGCCTGTCACTACGTACACAGCAGCAGAACGCCATAACCACTAAGTCACTGTGGTACACATACTTGAAGGTATCGATGCAGATTCATTTCATAATCATGCGTGCAGGACAAAATATGTGCAGAGTTAAACGTGCCTCACCCTGTATCTCCCAGGCCATGAAGAAAGATAACCTGAAAAAGTGAAAAAAAATGTAGAGTTCTGCAAAATGTCTTGTTTGTGCCTTGTTAGCAGAATGGTAATCTAAAACTGAATTTCAGGTTTTTTTTTTCCATTACAGCTTGCAACATGACCAAGCATTCATGCTCCAAAATTTTGCTCGCAATAAGACGCTTTTCCACAATTCTCACATAGTTCTGATTTTAAGTTCATTCATTAATCTGAAAGATTGCCGAATCACTCGTGTTTCAAAGTTTACATTTGGATAAGCGTTGCTCATTTTCTTCCGACTTTTAATAACTAGAGACAACAAAAAACGTGAAAAAAAAAAAAAAGGATGGGGGGATCGGCAACACGGGCAAAGAGGTTCAATCAGTCTGTGCGCGCCGTTCCCCCACAGCTATCGACCATTCTCAGGCTGAAAAACTGCTCGCCTTCCGGTTGTTACTTTTATTATGATTTTTTTTCCTCCTGTTTCAAGGTTTCGCGTAATTTACAAAGTGCCTACACTCAGTGTCAACTAGGAGGCTACGAACAGAATTAAACTAAGCGACGCCGGCTCGTGCGATCGGCATCACCAAGCCTGAATTAGAAATGTGCGCCGACACGCCGCGCAAGCTTGTCCGCTTACACGCTACTGCGCCTCCTAGCAGCACGCCAAGCGTGCTCCTCGTATCGATTTTGCCAGCTTTCCATTTCAGAGCGCGACCTTTCCGTATTTTAAGCACTCCACGTAACGTGTGAAAGCGTGACGGGCGATCGCTGCGTGCAGTACGTCTACACAGGAAGGGTGTTTTTAGCGAGCAACACGACAGCTTTCGGCGTACCGCACTGGTCTTACCTAACCGGAAGGTTCTGATCGGAATTACGAACGCAGCGGACAAACGGAACACTCGTTCCGTTTTCGCACTTTCACTGCAGCGTCAAATGATGACGGCCGAGCAGCGGAGAAACGGGCATGACACAATCGATTCAACAAAACTCGGCAGTTTGATTAGTATAAGCCTAACTTACAGTGGCGGTATGCTTGGCAGTGGCGGCTACGATCACGGGCGACGGCATGGCGGACGCCGTGTTTCCTCCCATAAACAGGAGAAGCCTCTGATGGTGAAGACCCAGGTGCGCTCAGTCAAGCCAGGTTCAACGACGCCGGCGGCAAACACATGTACGGCTTGCGGAACACACAGCCGACACGGGCACAGCTTCCTTACAACCTTGACAGCACTTCGGCGCTCCCAGCGCACCTGGCGGAGGACGCGGTAGAGCTCTACGCAGCCTCCGAGATTCGCTTGGCAAAAATTTCGGAGGCCACAAAATAAACGGTGCACTGTGGCGGAGAACACCGTAAGACAAATAATGTCGACGAGTTCGTTCGTTCGTTCTCAATTTTCACGAACATGCTGCAAATCCCTTTCGCCGCTTTTATGTTTTCACATGTAGTTTCGTCCGCTCTTCAGGCAAAGTGGCAAACGTGGCAAAGCACCCAAACATTTATGAAATGACGAAATGCTCTCATAGCAGAAGCGCTCAACAATCCTGAATAAAAATTTTAAGAAAACTAAACTAAAGAGACAGTTGGAATTGCAATGATACTTGGGCTTGTGGTAGAAATGCGTGGTTTGAACGGCAGCGCAAATCACACACGCACACAGAGAAGGACCACTAAAATACGAAAGTTGGAAGCAGAATTTTCATACCAGGGGTTTCTACGAATACCTTAAGCAATATTTGAAAACAGCAGTCGTGATAAAAGGACTGTTAATTCGGAGACATGCCGCCGTGGTGAGCGACTGGTGATAATTAGTCGCTAAAGATAATTAACTAACTTCTAAACTTTTCGTTTCAGCGGGCTTTGAAGCGAGCGCTCCGTACAAGCCATATCAATTTTTTTTTTAAATGGAAAAATGCAGTTACCCCCCCCCCCCCCCAGGAAGCACACAAAGTCCTCAAAACGTCGTATTAATGGATTCAACGCCTCAAACAGATTTTTGACCAAACTCGACGCATTAAAAACATCGCAAGCAGGATAACTTAAAAACGAGGGGTGAATACGTTTAGAAAACGTTTTCAATAGTCTGGCCGTATCTGTTCAGTTAGCGTGCTGGGTTTTCGACGGCGCCGTTCTTGGCGGGAGAATTCTCAACTTATCAAGCGGCACTCGTGTCAATTGCTTCTGTATTCGCCCTGCATTGGCATGGGCTCGGCTAGGAAAAAGAATCCCTTTGTGGTGTTGACCTCAGGTCAGAATAGACGAACGATTGCAAACGAACTTGACACTGCAACAGGCCACGAAGGAATGGTGCGCGAGTGCAGTAACATCGAAACCGCTCTTTGTGACGCGGACAACGGCTCCACACCGACTTCGGAAGAGCACTGCCAGTCAGTAGACCATGCGGGTGTTAGTGCTGATTCTGACAGCGTATCCTCTACTTCAATAGCTTTGGCTTTTTCATAAACTTTATCATCATTCAATTCTTTCTGACAATTTCTTTCAGTGCGCTGCAGTAATATTTTTTGTCATGACCACTTGTGCAAATGTGAAATGATCGATATGTCACTCTCGTCGTTTTGCACATTCGTTAATACCGCGCACTATCGTAGAATGGAAAAACTTGCCATCGCACGTAGGCACTGAAGGATACGCAGCAAAATTCAAAGAGATGCTACACACTGAGCGGAGTGCCCGACCTAATTGATTTGTTTTCTTTTTACGCATTTTTTTTAGTCTCTTACATAATGAGATGGGGGGGGGGCATTTTACGGATGGCATGTTAATCATTCCCCTGTTCAATTTTGTAAGCATCCTCATGCGGTATATTTATAAGGTTTTTTTCTATATTACGCACGAATATAGGGATCGAGTTAAAGAGCGAACATCACTTTCGATGGCACCGAAGGAATGCATCGGTACATCCGTTAATATAGGAAAGGTGCTCTGCAGAAAGTGTTACGGTGAATTCTACGGTGAGCACAATGTATACAAAAACAATGTGCAGAAACCACCGTGATGAATGTCAGTACAAGCGAATGGCCCGAACGAACAAGCGAACGAAAGAACGATAGAGAGTGGCCGAAATTTTGGCCGCGAGCTCCACCACTGGAAAAGCTGGCGCCACGATCGGCGTGACATGGCATGAGGGATCACATGGACACAGCGGCCGCGTCGGCTGCTTCGGCAGCGCCGAAGCGAGCTGAAAACGAAAGTTTAAAGTCCCACCTGCGCCGCAGTTCAGATGAAGTGGTGATGCTTCCCCGCTCTGGGTGTCTGCTTGACAACATTTCAAAGTACTATAATAGGTATTGGCTGCCTTTGGAGGCATGCAGCATGGTAGGCTACTGCTCGGTGCCGCAGTGCCGGACACGCGCAACGGAGCCCGGTGTCAGCATTATTCACACGTAGCCGCAGGGCAAGCAGCTGCGTGAAGCTTGGCTGTCGAAACTTAGAACCGGCAGACAGCCATCGGCTACAACTCGGGTGTGCAGCAAGCACGGACGCGAGGAAGATTTCTGCTGTGGCGCCGGGACTGCGCGATGTTCGGAGAGTAGCAGAAAACGCGCACTTAGACGCGCGCCCGCGCCCGGCTAATGTCATGACGCTTGATTAGGTCTATGAACTGTTTGATACAGGATTCTGGCAAGTTCATTGGAATGGAAAGAGAGCGGTAAGAAGTGCATTAAAAAAAGCATGGTATATGGTCATGTTTATGTTATGAATTAATGCACTGGATTTCGAAAAAGAAGCAGAGTGAAATCGCACGCTGAGAAGACCGCCAAACATACAGTGCGACGCAACTCGAGAAATAATATTCAAATGTACAAGAATTTAGAAGACAAAAAAGATTGAATCGTCGCGACGGCACATCAAAGTCGCCGTAGGCGTCGAAGTATGTATAACGAAATTATTTTTAGACAGTTCTGATATTGTCCACGCAACAATGGTTGCTAGTGTGATGTCAAATGCTCATATGTTGTGGCCTAAAGCTTACGGCACGGTGAAATAACGCGCTCACAGCGAAAGCAAAACATAATGCGCGGGCAAGCATTGTAAGGTTCGTGCTCGGGATTGTAGGACCTGGCTCTTCGTCGGCAACTAGGTGTACAGGATTTAATTACAATATTTAAATTAAAACATGAGATACATTTCAACAGTCTACCATGACTCCCAAATGGAGCACACGAGACGATGCACAGAGCACACGGGCACCAAGCACACCGCTTGTCGAGCACACAGCTGCTTAAAAACACTCTGTCCTCCTTAGATCCCTAGGTGAGGGAAAACTGCTGTTCAACCTTCGTCCGGTCGGACCGTCCACAGTCGTTGGAGGCGTAGCCGACCCGCCTTTGAGGGGGAGGGCTCATACACTCACGTACGCACTTTGGATTCCCAGAACCCACCGAGTTGAGTAGGTCCTCGTAGCCAGGTTGTCACGCTTGACCCCAGGCGGCGCCTCTTAATTCCAGAGCTGACTTCTCAGGTAGCCGCCACGAGTGTCAGCCGACTATGACGAATCCTGGGGCCCGAGGAAAAACGCACCGCAAAACACCCTTTTCCGAGAAGCTTCCTTGCTGCAAATAGATCATGAAGGCCACAGCGAACTAGGTAACAATACACGGTCCGGCAAACGTGGCTTGACTTGCAGGCGCCGTCGACTCAAAGAAGGAGGCGCATGGTTGATTAACTTTGCTGTGGTCTCCAGTTCTCCGAAGGAAGTGCATGGTCGGTTAGCGTTGCCGGCGTCGCCGGTTCTCTCGACCCCACCCCCGCGGGTCGATCGTTCGACCCTCAACGGTTCGATCGACCCCACCCCCGCGGGTCGATCGAAACAACTGCAGCGGGTTGAGATAGGTTTGCAGAGCAGTACCCCAGCAGGCCGATCGTAACAGCATGCACACGCGCAGTCGGTCGCTGCTAACCCGTGCGATCGCTGCATTGAGGCTTCATTCTGTTATGCTACATTTGGTTATACAGACAACCCACTATAAGAACATATTTCACATAGTTTACTCTCAGCGTTTGCCTACGTACATTTCACGCAAGAAGCCGGTTCGGGAGACTCCATCGCGGCGACCGCGCGCAGTGGCGTTCACTGTGCGTATTCGGTAAAGAGATAGCGTCTGCAAACGATCCAGTGCTTTCAGTTTGCCCAAGATTATTATATCGACATTCAAAAACTTCCCTCGTTTTGAGAATGCCTACATAAATGTCCAAGAGGGCTGCCTCGTGGTGTTTTTATTGAGCGCCGTAAGCGAAACCTATGAGGACCGCGCCGCGTGATCCCTCGTACTACGCAAAGGAGGCGCTTCCGCCAGATGGCGACTCCGTAACTCCTCGCCCCCAATAGATGGCGAGAGAGCAAAACAACGAACGAACGTGTTCCTTGCACATCAACAGTACTCACGACCGACCACTGACCCCTTAACAAGCATAGAAACAGCCGGATACTAGTTGCTTTAATATTTATGGGATTCAACGGTATGGTCTCGGCACGCTTGGGCGCATAGCTTGGTGTGATCACGCATGGTCAGACACGCCGACCGTCTAACCACAATGATGCGGCAATGACGGCGTCCGAAATGAAAGGCCCGCGAAATGCACAACGGTTGGTCGTTCCCGTTCTGCATTTCGCAGGCCTTTCATTCGTCGTCACTCCTCTGGTTGGAGTCGGAGCGGCATATCGAGCAAGCGAGCCAGTGCGCGAGAGAACAACGGAAGAGAGGGCGGCGTCTGGCTCTGCGCGACATGATTCACAGTCCACACACAGAAGCGCACAACGCGCACGACACGCCGACGCGCACACCAAGCGCTCACACCGCGGAGTTTCGACAGCCCGTCAACAATAGAGGCTATAGCCGCCAATAAAATGGCCACTAGGAGGTCCAGGAAGAAAACTACAAAAAATTAACACCAGGATCAGGTACATAAAGATGCAAGGCGGTAGAAAGAAAGCGAAGTGGTTAGAAATAGAACAACAGTTGAAGGACGAAGTACCCATTGGGCCACAGATCTCCAGTGAATGTCCAAAGGACGTCCTACAAAGGATATTTTGATGTCCGTCGCACATCCCTAGAAGT